>NC_056737.1:871062892-871407955 GCF_019279795.1 Protopterus annectens | reverse complement strand
CTCCCAACTGCAGTCTTTTGGGAAGCACCACTGTCCCCGTATCCCACTTCAACCAGGTTTAACCTCTCCCAGTCTAACAGAGGAAAAATCCACAGTAGGCAAACAGCTGTTATTTCTGAACAGAATTTCTGTCCCATCCACTCTGCTGCTTCACGACCTCTGTTTGCAAATGGGTACTGCTAACCGCAATCTTTCAGGAAACCCACTTCAAACAGATTTAACCTCTCCCAGTCTAACAGAACAATAATCCACAGTTGGCAAGCAGCTATTATTTCTGAACAGAACCTCTGTCTCATCCACTCTGCTGCTTTACAAACTCTTTTTACGAATAGGTACTGCTAACCTCAGTCTTTCGGGAAGCACCACTGACCCTCTATCCCACTTCAAACAGATTTAACGTCTCCCAGAAGGACAGTCCACATTAGGCAAACAGCTATTATTTCTGACCATCTTACTTTTCAGCTTCTTTGGTATTCTTTTGTCATAGACTACACCTGATACTCTATGCCAGTTGGCTGCAGCCCCCCTGATTCTAGCTTTGACCTCTTCATTCAGGCTGCCCTTCTCCTCAACTACCCCCACCCCAGATACTTGAAGCTGTTTCCCTGTTCGACTATCTTCCCTTCTATCTCTATTCTCAGCTTCTTCTGATTTCCCCAATTTGCTGCCATTACCATCTTGTCTGTGCTTCATTTCACCCCATGTGCCTTCAGATTTGCATTCCATTCTCCTATCCTTTGCTGAAGTTCTAGCTCAGAGTCTACCTGTACTGCCACATCATTTGCATACAGCAGCTTTGTTGATCCATCCCTTCCAGCCTGTTTGCTAATGTAGTCCATCACTAGTATAAACACCAGTGGGCTCAGAGCTGAACCCTGATGTACACCCACTCCCACTGGGAAACCCCTCTGTGAGACCAAACACTGTTCATACTTGAGTCATTGGGTCCTTTACATAGCCTGCACTAATTCTACCATTGTTTCTGGGACTTCCAACCACCACAGTACTTCCCAGATCAGCTTTCTTGGGACCTTGTCTTATGCTTTCTCCAAGTTTAGGCATGCCCAATTGGACTCTCTCCTCATCTTTAGCTTCTTTTCAAGTATCTGTCTCAATGCAAACATTGGGTCAGTTGTGCTGCATCCTGATCTGAATCCAAACTGCTCATCTCCCATCTTACATTCTACTGCTCTGCATACCCGTTTATCAGTCACCCTGTCCAGAACTTTCATGCAGTGTGATAGGAGTTTGATGCCTCTGTACTGCCCACAGATGTGGATGTCCCCTTTGTTCTTGTACAGTGGCACAAGTATGCCTATTCTCCAGTCATCTGGGATATGCCTCTCTCTCCACAGTATTAGTACCCTCAGGAGCCATTTTCCCTATTCTCACCCAGCATCTTTATCATATTTGCTATGACCTTATCTGAGCCTGATGCTTTCCGTGACTTCATCTTCCTTAGTGCTGTTCTTACTTCTTCTAAGGTGAGCTCCTCTTCTTTCATCTTAATTCGTTTCTGGGGGCAGTACAGCTTCTGTGGGGATTTCTTCATTCAGAAGCTGCTGGAAATACTCCTTCCATCTGCCTTTGATGTCCTCTGGACTGGTGAGCAGGTTGTTGCTGGCATCCCTTATGAAGGGTGTCTGACCTACTTATGCTCAACTAAATTTCGTGTATCATCACTTATTCCAAATTCAAGCAATATTACTATTCCCTCCCCAAATCTATGCTCAAATTTTACTCTCTACACAACATAATTCATCTTCTATCTACCCTACCACTATGCGGTGATACTCACCCTAACCCTGGACCTACCCCCCTCCTACAGACATCCAAACTACCAACAGTCAAAATATTCACCTCGTAACAAATATACATTGCATATCCAATAAAACCACCAAATTTCATGCATGGCTATCAGTATATACCCCTGATATTGTAGCAGTGACAGAAACCTGGCTAAAACCACATATATTGGACACAGAAATTCTCCCTCCAAGCTATAACATACTTCACTCTGACAGGTTTCACAAAAAAGAAGGAGGGGCTAGCCTTAATTTATAAAGATACTTTAACAATCACTACCTACAAAAATCCAGCACCTAACTTTGGCAACCTGAAATTCTTATTAGCATCTCTTCATATTAACAGCAAAAAACTTTGTATAGTTGTACTTTACATCCCCCCCAGGCCATAACATTCCCACCCTTGAGGACTTTCTGTCCTAGCTAAACAAAAATATATCACAGGAGACCTTTGTTTTAGGAGACACCAACATAAACTGACAAACCCTTACCTCAAATTCCCCTGTAAACAGCATAAACTTGTATAGCTTTACTCAGCTCGTTACTACTCCTACTCATGACATATCCAGTCAATCTGAGTCAATATTAGACTGGATACTAGTAACCCACCCCCAAAATTTCTCCCAATTCAGGCACCTTGGCAAACTCCCTAAGTGACCATCTCCCAGCCAATACCCATAGAACCAGCACCCACACTCCAAAAAAATCACTCCTACAAAACAACCATGAAACTCAAGAACTTTAACACCGTCACTTTTACCAACATCCTAAAAGCTCAGAACTGGGCCCCTTTAAAAACTCTACCCTTAGATGATGCCGTACTTTATTTCAATAAAAGATTCCGAGACACACTCAATAGCCTTGCACCAATGTGTATAACATGTAACCATGCCCCCTTGGCTAACAAAATTAACCAAACAAGCCATCCTGGCAAGAGACCGTGCCTGGAAAGAATGTCAGAAAAATAAAACCGTGCAAACTGAATATTTCAAACAACTCCGCAACAAAGCCAAAAAATTGGTAAACGATAAGAAAAATTTCTTCACAGTACAACTAACCAACCAACAAAACCAAAAATGTTCTGGCAGTCCGTCTCCTCTTTACTAAATCCAAGTACCTTACATAACCCAACACCCTGCCCAGAAAAAACCCCACAGCAAATAGCCAATATGTTTAACTCCCACTTTATTACTTCCATCCAGAAATTAGTGAATGACTCCAATAGTGAGAGAAACCCAGTCAAAAAACCCAGATAACCCAATGCAAGAAAACAATATCCTTCCCAACAAACTCTTCTCCCACCTTTAATATCCAACCAGTACCCACATCCTTAGTTCTCAGACTGCTATCCAAACTAAAATCATGCTCCCTATCTGCTGATAAACTTCCACCCGAATATCTACAGCTTGCTGCTAGTGCAATTGCATGCCTTGTCAGTATTGTTATAAATCGCTCTATCACAGAATCTAATGTCTCAATATATGATAAAAAATGTATTGTAACCCATTACACAAAGGTGGGAATTCCAATTAACTCTCCTGCTATCGCCCTGTCTCTCTACTCTCCCCTCTATCAAAAATACTAGTAAAATGTATACATGCTCAACTTTTTAAACACCTCATTGACAAACATCTCCTTGCCCCAACCCAGCATGGTTTCTGTCCAGCACTCCGTACCCTTACTGTACTACTGTCTTTCACCGACACAGTGAACAAGGCCGTAGATGCTGGCCTATCTACATCAGTAATTCTGCTAGATCTCTCCAAGGCTTACTGTGTCCCATGCTTTACTGCTAAAACAGCTAAAAAAAATGGGCTGCTCCTCTAATGCTCTTACATGGTTTTCCTCCTACTTAAACAGGAAACAATCAGTCAAATGGCTCAATCACCAGTCAGAACACCAAGCCAATCATATAGGCGTCCCCCAAGAATCCATTATTGGCTCTCTACTTTTTAATACCTTCGTAAATGATCTACATAAGGTTTCACCACAAAGTAAACTAATTCAATTTGCAGATGATTCCACCATTAACTCCTCTTCCAACAATTTGTCTGATCTCCTAAAGCTCAGACAAAACTCATTTGCATCCATTGAATCCTGGCTAAATGATTCTCATTACTGAACCCAAAAAATTCCAACTCCTACATTTCTCTACAAAGCCGCCACACACAGATTTTAAAATTTAAGCTCAAAATAAGGCAAAAATTGAACTAGTAAACTCTAAAACTGCTAGGTATAACTATCGGCAATAAGCTCACATTTGAGGAACACATCCTTAACTCAATAAAGAAGACCCTTTTCAAACTAGGTAAACCTTATCGCCATAAAATTGATCTTGACTCCAACACCAAAGTTAAGCTACCAAACACAATACTCATTCCCTCCCTTTTCTATGGGAGTTCAGTTTTTTACCAACCTACACTCAACCCTTTCCAATAAGCTTCAGAGATGCTATTATAAAATAGGTAAATTTGCCACTGGTCTGTCTAACCGTACACATCATTGCCAAGCTATATCTCAGCTCAACTGGTTTGAGTTCCCCCACTTACCTACATTACATACAACTTACTCTTGCCCATAACTTAATATTTAAACCAGATAACTGCCCTGCAGTCCAATCTATCCTACAAGCATACACTCCTACCTGCACTCTCAGTTCCACTAATACACATCTCTTAAAGGTATCCAAACCTAATAAGAGAGCTGGCCAATGTCTGTACCCCCACAGCATTGCCAAGATATGGAATATCATCCCCTTTTGCATCACTCTACTCAAATCACTCAAAGCCTTCAAAACTGCTCTAAAATAACACTTTCTAAATAACCCCATTTGCACCTGTACTACAAACCCCAAACCACCATAAGCCTTCTTCCACCTATTCTCACATACCTTTGACACACAAAAAAAAAAAAAACAGCCTCTTTTTGTCACAATCAATATTGTATTTGTGACTGTATTTGTGTATTTTCAATGAAACTCCTTTTTCTATATGTTGTAAATATATGCACTTGTTCTAACAATCATATGTACCTTTTATGTAAGCATATGTATGTTTTTAGACTTTGTACTATACAGTGTTTGTAGAGCTTTTCTCCCCGGGCGTCCACTGAAAATGGGTCATTTGACCCAGTGGACTTTCCCAGTTAACAAATGTCAATAAATAAATACATCTGGGAGATGTACATATATAGGAAAAAGAGAAAAGCCCTGCAAGTAGGATCTAAGTGCAAGGCAAAACAAACTATCAGTAACTGAAAAAATGCCAGCACAAAACTCGGTATATATCAGCAACAAAACTACAGCAACACTAAGGAAAAACTTAAGTGTTTTAATACATTAAAGAAAAGTACTTTTCTTGTTCAACTGAGGAAAGCCATGTTAGGCTGAAACTGGTCTGGATTATTAAATTGTTCGATATGTATTAAAACACTATATATAATACATATATCCAACCATTGTTTCTTTGTGAATTGCTTATCCAATCTCTCTTCCCAATTTCTTCTGAGTGATTCTTATAGTTATCATGCAATATTTTATATGCTGTACTAATTATTCCTTTCTTAATGGCCACCAAAAAACTCCCTTACCAGCCTCCGTAAGAAGCTGAGATCCTTCATAAAATCGTCCAAAGCTAGTTACAAAAATAAAATTGGCAAAGGTTTCAAAGACAACCACAAGGCATTCTATAGCTTTGTCAAGAATATAAATGGCAATGCTCAGATCTGCTCTGAGCTACAACAGAATGGCATTAAATATACTGATCCCAAGGATATTGCCAATATCCTGGCAGATCGATTCAGTGCAAACTTCACCCCCCTCTCACCCCTAAAGGGCCCATCTCAATACCGAAAGATTGCCAAATTCCAGTAATAACTGCCACACAGGTAAAAATGCACTCTCCAAAGCTAAGAATACAGCATCCATGGGACCAGACGACATCCCAGGCTGTGTGCTACATGAACTACAAAATGAACTGGCACCTCACCTAAGTGTCATGTTTAATCATAGCCTCACCTCAAGCTTTGTGCCCACTGTGTGGTGCACAGCTACAGTTACTCACTCCACAAGGGGGGGATCTACCTTGGATCCCGGGAACTACCGCCCCATCAGTCTGACAAGCCTAATCTGCAAGGCCTTGGAACGTATTAACATGAAACTTATAAACAAAGACATTGGCAACCTTCAAACACTGGACCCCATGCAGTTTGAGTTCGTGAAGGGGAGAACTTGTCTCCTGAACCTGATTGACTTCTTTGAATCAGTCTCCAGAGCTGTGGACAAGGGTAAGGTGGTCCACACAGGCTATCTGGACCTCGCCAAGGCCTTTGACACCATCCCCCACTCTGGAATCATAGATAAACTTACTAAGCTGGGCATTAATCTCTACATCACTCGATGGGTTGCCAACTGGCTACTGACCTCTAGTTATTTTTACCCAATACCTTGCTTGCAACTAGGATTGTGTTGGCTTGGTTTGTTTTCATTTATATAAACGTATGACTGCTTATGTTGTACATAATGGTGTAATAAAGATGTTTCTTGTTTAAAAAAAAGAAGCAGGAACTGAATAATTTATGTAATGTTTAGGTTATATGATGTATAGCAGTATATGTGAAGTATAATGTTTGTTAATGTTAATTTGTTAATACAGCTGGATTACTTTTGTATAAATGTTAATCTGCCTACGTCACAAATAATAATAATTCAGTAAAGAAGCTGAACAACCCAGTAGCAGAAATAAAAAATCCACAACCAACCACAGTATAAAGTTTAATATAAAACAGCACTCAAAACACTCTGGCACCTCGGCACACAGCCTTCCAGGAGTAATACAGATACACAAATACAAAGTATCTTATATAATCACATAAATTAACACTCAATTACTTAACTGCTTCCAGTTAATTTCCAAATTCAAGCCTAAAGGCAATAGTATATCAAACTTTAAAATATAGATTCCTTATAAAGTAATTTCTCTTTAATGGTACACATTTTACCAAACTGTATATGTATTTGCTCCAAAACACAACCCTGTAATAAAGAAAACATGCTGTTATGTTTTTCCTTAAAATGCATAGCAGTATTACTTTCATTAATCTCCTTTTTTATGTCCCTAATATGCTCCTGAAGTCGTGTTCTAAATTTTCTTGTTCTCTCCCCTACATAGTACAAATTGCAGGGACATCTCAAACCCAGAGCTGTTGGACATGCTACACATAAAGAAATATATGTATTCCAAAAACAGCTGTGAGGCAGTTAACCAGTTCTCAGTTACAAAACCAATCCCAAAAGAAAACTGGAAATACTCTAAGATAACAAATGTTTAATCCAAGTTCAAGTTCACAAGTAAAACTTTCACCTTCAAGGCTTCTTCAGGCGAAATAAATACTATCAATTAAATAACATGATTTAAATACAGTTTAAAAAGCCACATGACTCTGATTGCACCTTCTGATGCGACATGTTTAAATAAGGCTTTAAAGTAAAACTGTCATTAAGACCAGGTTGTACATATGCTCTCATTCTTAAAATCCATCTCATCTCTTCATTTTCAGTTGAGTTTCATATTCCCACCCCTCAGTGGTCTATAAATTACTTTTAAAATCATAAACTTAAAATTATGTTGATCACCCTTCTCTATAATGTGTTTACTAAGGGCATTCGTAACTACTCCATGTCTAATATCACTAAGGTGACCAGCTATATGCTCTTTAAATCTCCTGTTTGTCATGCCCACATAAAAAGCATCACAGATGTCACACTTAGCTAAATATATCAAATTGCTTGTATTGCAATTCCCATATGCATGTAAAACTCACCACCTGTCATAGGGTGTTTGATAGATTTCCCTATAAATGTATGCTTACAGTAAACACAATTCCCACATTTAAATGTACCTTGTTTCACATTTCCTACCTTAAAGAAATCCTTAGGTTGCTCCTTATAACACAATATCTGTTTCAAAGTGTTCTTCTTTTTGTATCCAAAAGCTGGTGGATCCCCTGCTCTTCCATTTAGTGCTGGGACATCCCTTAAAATTGACCAGTGTTGCCTAATAATATTTTTTACTGCTTCAATGTTCCTATTATAGGTAAGCATACACCTCATTTTGTTTACTTATTTAATCTAACAATTTGTTGCATCTGATTTTTTATTATATTTCCAAACATGAAAGGGGGGAGTGCATGCATTTGTTGTATGGGAAGGCAATCAAGATGAGTTTGAACAGTTTATAACACATGTTAATGGAGCTACCACTTTTTTAAGATTCAAACATGAAGTATCTATGGATCAGATTACGTTTCTTGATGTAAAATTAATGAAGAATGAGCAGGTTATAGTGCGCACAGAACTATTCGGAAAGGAAGTTAAGTGGAATAGTTATTTGCATCGTAATGGCATGCACCCCCCTTTCATGTCTGGAAATATAATAAAAAATTAGGTGCAAAGAGTAGTTGGATTAAATACTGGACATGATAGGATATCTGAACAAATGAATGTTGTGGTCTCTGACTTTTTAAATGGGGATTATTCAGAATCTGAAGTCTGAGTTGCCAGTAGGAACATTCAACAGCAAAGACAAAGTAGAGGGATTCAACCCTATTTTGGTACTGTGAGTCATGATAGTGTTAGAGCAAGACCACAAGTAAACAAAATGAGGTGTATGCTTACCTATAATAGGAGCACTGAAGCAGTAAAAAACATTATTAGGCAACACTGGTCAATTTTAAGGGATGTCCCAGCACTAAAGGGAATAGCAGGGGATCCACCAGCTTTTGGATACAAAAGGAAGAACACTTTGAAACAGATATTGTGTTATAAGGAGCAACCTAAGGATTTCTTTAAGGTATGAAATGTGAAACAAGGTACATTTAAATGTGAGAATTGTGCTTACTGTAAGCATATATTAATAGGGAAAGCTATCAAACACCCTATGACAGGTGGTGAGTTTGTTTTACAAATTATGGGAATTGCAATACAAGCAATTTAATATATTTAGCTAAGTGTGACATCTGTGATGCTTTTTATGTGGGCATGACAAACAGGATATTTAAAGAGCATATAGCCGGTCACCTTAGTGACATTAGACATGGAGTAGTTACGAATGCCCTTAGTAAACACATTATAGAGAAAGGTGATCAACATAGTTTTAAGTTTATGATTTTAAAAGTAATTTATAGACCATTGAGGGGTGTGAATATAAAACGTTTAACTGAAAATGAAGAGATGAGATGGATTTTAAGAATGAGAGCATATGTACCACTTGGTCTTAATGACAGTTTTACTTTAAAGCCTTATTTAAACATGCTGCATCAGAAGGTGTAATCAGTCATGTTGCTTTTTAAATTGTATTTAAATCATGTTATTTAATTGATAGTATTTATTTCACCTGAAGAAGCCTTGAAGGTGAAAGTTTAACTTGTTAACTTTAACTTGGATTAAACACTTAAATGCCAATCCTTCAGAGAGACACGCTCCAGGGATCTTAACCTTGTCATCACAATGAACAAAACATGCTGGAGGGATAGGTTCCTGACCCAGAGACTCCCCAGACTCTGGAATAGACTTGCCCATACATGTCAAGCAGGGCGCATAACAACATAATATAATGCCCTCAGTATCACAAGAAAATCTACCAGCAGGAGAAAAACAAACTCCCATTTATTTTACCAAAACTAGGAACCACATTGGAACATACACTACATCCACCACAGGGAAATGTGCCCAGTAAAGAAGGATTTATATAAACCATATCATCAGGGGAAATAAAAAGACTAGAGGTCAAAAAGTCTCTTAAATTTTTACCACACTTATAGGAGATAGAAGGATGGTGATCAATAATATTAATAAGTTCACCATCAGTCATGAAAAATTCCCAGCAGTTTTTCAGTGTTGTACCTATTTCACTACTGAGACTATTATAAGTAGAAACAAAGTACACTTTCTCACCCATATTATTAACAGTTCTATTATTGGCTGTTCTGTTAGTACCAATACTTCTAGAATAGACCTCTAAACGAATGTCACCAAGTCTCTGTGAAACTTCTTTATATAAGGATATCTTAACCACATTATATTCGTAACCTCTATTTATAAACATACTAAAAATTTTCTTACATTCCACCACAAAACCATCCCGATTATTACAAATCCTATGGATATGAATAAACTCCCCATAAGGTAATGATTCTAAAAGGTGTTTTGGTTGAAAGCTACCCCCATGTAAAAAATATTACTGTTTATAAATTTCTTATGAACTGTAGTCCTAACTTCTCCAATATCCAAGCCTTCCAAAACCAAGTCCAAGAAATGAACTTGTTTACCATATTATAATCCGTCAAAGCCTAAACCATATATATTCTCTAAATCGTGGTGGAAATTCCAAATATTAATTTTGCCACCTTTACATATGAAAATTAAATCATCTATATAGCTGTAGTAACTAATAACATGGTCACACACAAACTTATGCTTGTATAGATATTCCAATTCAAAAAGGGTCATCAGCAAGATAGCATACATGGGGGCAAACAAAGCCTCCATAGCTGTACCCTGTAGTTGATATAATACCTTGTCAAATGCAAAATAATTATTCAATAAACAAAAATGAGTAACCTCCACAATATAATGAAACAAAGGAGTATCTCCTAGAAAATAAGACAAAGCTTTAATTCCATGTTCATGTTTAATACTTGTATGTAGGCTTTTTATTTACATGGTGAGCCGATACATATCCTTGCCCCATTAGATATTTTATCTAAAATGTCAAAAGAATCTCTAATATAAGATATTAACTTTACCACAAATGGTTATGTATTAATAAACCTATGTTATTCAAAAAATATCTACAAGCTGGAACAATTGGAGGGTTAGCCATATTTTATGTAATTTTAGGCAGACAGTAAAAGGAAGGAACTTTACACCCTTCAACACCCAACTTTTTATCAATATCTTCTTTGGTCAGATAACCAAGCCTAAAACCTTTCTGTAATAGCATTTTATACTGAACAATAGCATTATTCTAAACATTAATATCACGTTTCTCATAAATCACATCATTACTAAGATGTTTATAACACACAACAGTGTAGTGTGTGTGATGTAATATTACAATTTTATTCCCTTTGTCCACAGGTTTTATAACAATGTCCCTTCTTTTACTTAAACTGATAAGAGCATCCCATTCTTGTTTGTCTTTTCGGCTTTTCCCGGTTAGGGGTTGCCACAGTGGAACTCCGGTCCGCTAATGATTGGCAGTAGATTTTTATGGTGCCGAGTTGCCAGCCTGATGCCCAACCTTCAGCGAAGGCATGCCCATTCGTGCATGTCTTTCGAATGCCACTCGACCGCGGGGAGGACATGCAGACTCCACACAGAAGGCACTCCAGCCGAGAATTGAACAGGAGAACCTCTTGCTGTGAGGCAACAATGCTATTGCTGCACCACCGCGGTTAATAAAACATCCCATTCTGATTTAGTTAAATTATATACAATATTATTATTATCCTTCTTAAATGCATAATACAACTGTCAACTGTTGAACTTGAAAGTTAAGCATAGAAAAAAAATGTTTAACAGTCTCATTTACATAAGGTGGAATGAAAGAACTTATATACTGAATGGCTTAAGTATCCAACAAACAGTAAGCATTTAAATCATCAAATTCAGAGACACAAGAAATAAAACATGTTAGGTAGTCCAGTCTCACCTTCATTTTTACATATGGGTTTGAAGCCGATCCTCAGCTCTGACTCGGCCGATTTTCAAACTCAAAGACTTCTGGTTGGCTTGTGGCTAAGCAGATATACCATGGTGCACCAGTGTCATCCCCAGATTTCGTTTGCCACGTCGACGAGTTTGGATGTGCTTCTCTTGGCTTTGGCTAAGTTTTTGCAATTTTTATTATTCTAGTATCCTTTTGCTTAGTTATTGAATATATACATTATAGGGCTTTATCTTTATTGTCTTGTGGTTTTGTGTGACCTTATTAATGGTACCCTGTGTACCAGTAGTTAGGCGCAATTACGCTTTACCTAAATAGTTAGTTTTGGCGGTTTCGCCTTTTCCTGTTATTTACAGTTAGGATTTACCTAAATTGCCTTGTGTGACTAGTATTAGTAGTCTCCTGTATATCAGTAGTTAGGCACAGTTGCGTTTTTCTTGTCTAGAGAGTTAGTTTGGCGAGTTCGCCATTTTTAATCAATAGGGGCTCCTATTGATTATTTTCCTGTCAAGCGATTATTTTTTACTGGTGGTCTTTAACGGGGACCCGCTAAAGTTTTAATTTCTTACAGTTGTTAATCTGCTACCCTTTGAGGGTGTGTGTGTGTGTGTGTGTGTGTGTTGTGCTATTCTTGGTGTGTTTGAATTAGAAGCCCTGGTTCTTCACAGGGCTAGGCCCGTTTAACTTGGAGGACCTAGTCCTCGTGTTGCTTCCACTGTATTTTATTTAAACATTTTTTCCTGTGTGACTGAATCTGTTGTTTAGTGGAAAATCTAGTTTTCTATCTTACACCAGGCTAGGCCTGTTTAACTTAGAGGACCTAGTCCTCATGTAATTCTTCTGCAGGGCTAAGCCCGTTTTAGTTAGAGGACCTAGTCCTCAGTCAATTCTCTTCTCTTTCTCCTCTGGTTGCTTGTGTGTTGCAATGTCTAAGGATAGCAAGGAGCACAAACCCTCTGGGTTTAAAAAATGTATGACGTGCTCCCAGAAAATGTCTTTGACCGATGGCCACAGTAGCTGTGTCCACTGTTTTGTTCTGTCATACTTTCTCTCCTAGAGTGTTGCAGGAGAAGAAAGAACAAACCGATACTCAGGGTCTTTTGAAGCCAACCTTCGAGAAAGTTTTGTCTGGTTCTTCGGATACTTCGTCTAAGTCTTCAAAGTCGAGATCTGACTCAAAATCAAAAGGTTCAAAAAGGCCTTCTCCGGCACTGGCTAGTGTTTCAGAGCCACCTGCCAAATTAATAAAACCTGGCTCCTCGACGACTCATTCTTCGGAGCCGTAGGAGAGCACTGTGGTTTCGGAGTCAGTCATAGATACTTCGGTGCCGACTGCTGAATCCTTGCAAATAGTTGAGACTGCTTCTCGGTGCTGGTCTGTAGAGTCCCTACCAGTCTCTTTGATGGTCAAATCTCCAGTGCCTGCTAGGTCAAGATCCCCAACCTTATCTTCCAGGAGTCTTTCGGAAGAAGATGTGAAGAGGGTAGTACTGAGACTCCTCAAGTCGTCTGCCCTGCCTAAATTTTTGCTGGCTCTGATCCATTCGGCTCCTGAGCCACTCAAACCAGTCTTGTCTCCATCTGTGATTCCTCCTCTGAGCCAAGTTGGTTTTTCGGAGCTGGAGTGCTTGTTACCAATGGAGGAACCCTCAGTTCCGGCTCCCCTTGCTGTTGCATTGAAGCTGAGTTCGGCTCCGACACGCTCAGCTCCATCCGTCATGTCTAGGGACTGAAGCTCTTCTGTCGGCGCCGAGGGGGAGAGTTTGAATTGATCTTCGTCTGTTCCAAGCCTTCGTCTCGGTGTATCCGCCAGGGTGAGCTCGGACCCTGCATCTGTCTTGGGCTCCGGCACCATCCTTTGTCCCTTTGGAGTGGGGACAGTCTTTGGAGCCGGAGAGATCTGCTTTTGAGGTGATGAGGAGTGTGCTGTCACAATCTACAGCCCCTGCCAGTGGTACAAGCACTCTTCCCCCCAGGGCTCCCACTTCGGTCTCAGTCCCTACTCTCTCCGGAGACAGCAGAGACCCACAGCCCCCACTCTTCAGGGCCATCCCCAGAAGGTCCTTTTGAGGAGCCCCCCCAGAAGAGAGTATGCAAGAGGAAGCATATTGACTCCCAGGATGAGTCTCTGACATCAGACACTGACCTCGAGTCGGAGGGGTCCGCTAAGTCGTCGTCTGATGATGTCTCCTTTGTGAACATTGTAGAGATCCTTAGAAGTGTGACTGGCCCACTGTCAACCCTTCTGATGAGGAGTCGGTGTACCTGAAGGCTTTTGGGTCTCAACCCTCTGCCTCTTGGGTGTCTCCACCTTTCGACATGCTAATGGATCTGGTTAGTTGGAAGGTGTGGGATACTCCCAATGCCATGAAGCCAGTACCTAGAATACCAAATAAGTTCCTGTCTGCCCTCCTGGAAAAGAATTCCTGTCTAAGGGCATTCCCGTAGATGCCATGGTGGTGGCGGCAGCCATGAAGGAGGAGTTGGCAGAGACTTCTTCCTCTGTTCATCCACCAAACAAGGAGTCTCGATAGATGGACAGATTTGGAAAGCATTTATTTAGTTCAGCGGCCTTTACACTTTGATCCCTGAAATATCTTAACCATTTCATGAGGTTGCAGAGGGATCTCCTCAAGGAGTTAGGAGATTCCATACAGGGTGCTTGTTCTGAGGGAGTCCCGGATAGGATCTCTGCTCAGTTGTCCACCCTAAATTCCATAGTTAACTCCTCCATGTGGCTTATATCTCACGCGGCTGATGGAGCAAGCAGAGCAGAGGGTTCAGGAGTTGCCCTTAGGGCGCCACTCCTGGATGCGTTTGTGTAATTTTGCGGAGCCGTTTAAGTCACCTTCACCAGCACCCCATTTGATGGTTCCTCCTTGTTTGGTTCCAAGGTGAAAGATGCACTCACTTGGTGTGAACAGAAAGGAAAGACTCTCTCTGCTGTGGGAGTCTGTTTTACCATCCCCTCTCGACCATACCCCAAAGGTCAAAGGGGGGAAGTAAGATGTGGTTCAGAAAATCTCAGAGGGCCTTTCCAGACACACAGAGTGAATCCTCCTCCAGCGGCAGAGGAGGAGGAAATGGTAGACGTCACCCTAGAGGTGTAGGGGCAGTCCGCAATATCAGGAAGGCCGTGGTTTCTTTCGAGGGTGGCCTTAGTGCTGCTGATGTGGGACCTGACTGCGTTTCTCTGGGGCCAGTCGGGGGTCACATCTCTTTGTATTCAGAAGCCTGGCTAAATATAACCCAAGACAAGTGGGTACAAAGAGTTGTTACCAAAGGCTATATCATACCCTATTCCCTTCCACCATTTGTTCCCAAGAAGATCCCAGATGTTCCAGCCAATCACAGGGATCAGGCAACTCAACTCAAAAAGAGTCATCCAGCCCGTGCCAGCAGACCAGATAGGATCCGGAACTTACTCCAGGTTGTTTTTAGTCCCAAAACGATCCGGAGACTGGAGGCCAATATTGGACCTCAGCAGATTAAACAAATTGAAAAAGGACAAGTTTTGGATGGTAACACTGCAGTCGATACTCCTGTTGTTAGGGAAAGACTATTGGATGTGCTGTCTAGATCTCCAAGACGCCTACTACCATATAAAAATGGACAAGGCGTAAAGAAGGTATCTGCGCTTCTGGCTGGGAGCCAGCCATTATCAGTTTCGTGCTCTGCCCTTTGGTCTCCCCACAGCCCCCAGGGTGTTCACCAAATGCATGGCAGTAGTGACAGCTCACCTGAGATGTCAGGGATTCCAGGTGTTTCCGTATTTGGACAACTGGCTCCTACCCACCCCCACCAGGCATCTACTTCTCCAAAACAGGGACACCACCATCCAGCTTTGTGCTCAACTACGGATCTCCATAAATTGGAAAAAATCTGCATCACTGCCCTCGCAATCTGTGATTTTTATAGGCGCAGAGGTAGAGACAGTGGATATGACAGTTCGTCTTCCCGCCGAAAGAGCACAAAACCTCATCTCACAAGTTCAGCAACTTCTCCCACTTCAGAAGGTCAAAGCAAAGTGGATTCTTCAACTTCTTGGAACGATGGCCTCAACCATTCTGTTAATACCTTTAGCCAGGTTGCACATGAGAATCCTTCAATGGCTGCTGTTCTCCCAGTGGTCGTTCCAATATCTACCGCTGAATCACTCTATTCTGCTGACCGAATCATGCAAAAAGGACCTTCGTTGGTGGATAGCCCCCAACAACTTGTTCATGGGAGCTCCCTTTGTGCCTGCCCAACCCGTTGCCACTGTGACCACGGATGCTTCCCAGGTCAGGTGGGGGGGCATTATCTGGGCATGACTGTCCACGGCACATGGCAAGAACACAAGGCTCATCTGCATATCAACGTTCTGGAGATGAGAGCGGTGCTTCTGGCATTGCAAGCATTTCAGGACCTTCTTCCTCCAGGGATGATTGCGATACAGTCGGACAACATGTTGGTTGTGTGGTATATCAACAAACAGGGCAGTACCAGATCTTACCCGGTCTGTTGAGAGGCCAAGCCAGTTTGGGAATTGGCGATTTCTTCCCAGTGCTTTCTGGTGGCAATGCACATTCTGGGGACAACCAGCGTGATAGTCCACAAGCTGAGCCGGGCAATCCTGCTAACCCACAAGTGGTCTCTGAAACGGGAAATAGTGGAACAGATTTTCTGAAAATGGGGACAACCTTGCTACAACCTTTTTGCCAGTCCAGTCAATGCCAAGTACAGCAGTTATTTTTCCCTAATTGCCCCTCCGGGGGAAGCACCCAGAGACACTCTGGTACACGATTGGCCCACTGGACTTCTCTATGCCTTTCCTCCATTCCCTCTTATCCCCAAATTGATACAGAAAGCCAACCAACTGGGAAGCAAGTTAATCCTCATTGCTCCTTACTGGCCTTTATCAGGTCTGGCTTTCCTTCCTTGAGCCTCTTCTCCTGGACGATCCTTGGATCCTGGACCCAGTTCCAGATCAATTGCCCCACGTCGGGTTTGCTACACCCCTCTCTCCACACCCTCAAATTGACAGCTTGGCTGATCCAGTTCCATCTCTAGTCAGGCTTCATGTTGTTTTGTCATCAGTGTCCCATATTCTTTTATCCTCACATAAACTATCAACCAGAAGGCTGTATGACAGTAAGTGGAAAAGGTTCTCTATTTGGGCACAGAAAATGAAAGTGGATCCTTACACTGCTCCCGTTCCCGTAATTCTGGAATTCCTTTCGGAGCTTTTTCAGCAGAGATCTGCCGCAGCCACCATCAAAGTACAATTGGCGGCTATCTCACATTTTTATTCGGGATCTCCAAATGTTAACCTTATGTCACATAAGTTATGTAAAACTTTCTTGAGAGGAGCCACTTTGCTGAGACCACCTTTACAGGAACCTGTGGCTTCTTGTGACTTAAATTTTGTGTTGTCCAAACTAACATCCCCTCCCTTTGAACCGTCTCATTCAGCTTCCTTAAAGTACTTGTCTTGGAAGACTGTGTTCTTGGTAGCTATTACATCAGCCAGATGTGTTTCTGAGCTACATGCCCTATCTATTAAGCCACCTTATTTAGTTTTTCATAAAGACAGGGTGTTTTTTACATACCAACCCTTCATTTGTTCCCAAAGTTTGTTCTTCTGCCACATTGAACCAGTCCATTGAGCTTCCAGTTTTCTTTCCCAGTCATAGCAATGCAGTGGAATATCATTTTCACCAGTTGGATGTTCACAAACCGCTGCGTTTCTGTTTGCAATGGACCAAAGAATTTCGGAAGTCAGACCAGTTGTTCATTTCCTTTTCTGATTCCAGATTGAGTTTACCAGTTTCTAAGGTGACATTGTCTGATTGGATTTTGAGTTGCATAGCTTTCATCTACAGCTCGGAGGGCAGACCCTTACCCCACAGGATCAAAGCTCACTCTACCAGGTCTCTGTCTACCTCTGCAGCCTTCCAAGCCAGAGTACCAATTGATCATATCTGTGCAGAAGCTACGTGGACTACCCCTCACACCTTCATTACTCATTATAAGTTGGATTTGGCTTCTAGGAGTAGAGCATCCTTTGGCTCCACGGTGCTCAGGAGTATCTTCCAATGAGCCACCTAAGAATAAGGCACTAGGGATGCTGTCCCATATGTAAAAATGAAGGTGAGATTGGAGTACCTAACATAAAGAAGTTATGTACTCACCATAACGTTCCATGTTGGTAGTCCATCTCACCCTTCAATTTTACCAACCCTCCCTCCTGCCCCCATCCTGGAAGATCTGGAGGTAATATTGTAAATTTCTTGGTTGGCGACCCTTTAGTATTAGTTTGTTGGTTAGGGATTTCTTTCTATCGCTAGTGAGCAGTAAACAAGATCTGGGGATTGCACTTATGCACCATGGGATACCTGCTTAGCCACGAGCTAACCAGAAGTCTTCAAGCTTGAAAATCGGCCGAGTCGGAGCCAAGGATCGGCTCCGAACCCATATGTAAAAATGAAGGGTGAGATGGACTACCAACATGGAATGTTATGGTGAGTACATAACTTCTTTTTTCTTCACCAGAAACATCATTATCTAAAAAACTTTAATTTATATCCCCAGATTCATAAAAATGTCTATTATTTAAAAAGCATTTTAAATGTAGTTTCCTTACCAAACAAAAAATCTCTTGTTTCAAAATATGCAGACGTGGAATCACAGTGGGTACAAATTTTAGACCCAACTTCAAAACATTGCACTCACTGGAACTTAAATTACAGGCAGACAAACTGTCAAAAGAATCGGAGCATACAGAAATGTTAACAACATTAGATGAAAGTCTTAATTCCATCTAGCTTGTTTAGAATAAGGGTGAGCGTTTCCCTCAAAATGGTTCTGTCCTTGGTAGTTCCAATTTCTTTTGCAATTTTGTTTATAGTACTGGTCCATTCCTTTCTCTCTGAAACTGTTTTTCTGAAGTTTCTGGTTGTGCTTTCGATAAGAGAGGATAAGACATATCATCACTCTCTCCCCCAGTAGTAAAACCTTCTGATGAAGCAAAGGAAACTGTCTGTAGATGTTTATGACCTCCATTCTGACGTGTACGGAAGTTCCGGTTCTCTCTTTTCTGATTGACTTTCCACAAAAAAGCCGACCTCTTCTCATAATCACGGGCATCTCATTTTATTTTATTTTTCTTTCTTTCAATAATGGAGGACTCAATATTTTGTAATTTTTCATTAAAATCCCCCGATAAATGATCTAATTGAGTGTATTACTCCTGGAAGGCTGTGTGCCAAGGTGCCAGTGTTTTTAATAATTCAGTAAAGGTTTAAAAAAAATGGCAGATTCAGGCATTTACATAAGGAGGTATACCTAGATGTATGCACCTGTGTGATTTCGCGGAGCCTTTTAGTCTTCCTCAATGCTCCCTTTGACTGAACTTCTTTATTTGGCCCTAAGGTTAAAAACACATTATCCAGGTGTAAGTAGGACAGTAAGACCCTGTCTGCTGTGGGCATACGTTTTTCGCCTCCTCAAAGTACCTTTTCTGGGAATCAACAAAGTAAAAAAATGTAGTTCAGAAAATACCAGGGTCCTTTTTAAGATCCATGTAGAAACAGTTCCCCAAGGGACAGAGAGGGGAAGTCTTAACAGAATACAGTGCTGGCACGGCATAGGAGGTATGCAAAACCAAGAGTCCAAATATACTTCCTCTGACTGATCTTGACAACACGCCAGAGAGCCTGCCTAGAGATTATAAAAGATTCATGGGTGCAGAGGATTATTTCCAGAGGTTACACAATACCCCCACTTAACAGTAAACAAAATTCCAGATGTTCCACTCAGTCAGAGGAAACTAGCAGCACTAGAAATAAAAAAGCTGCTAGAAGGAGTCATCCAAGAAGTCCCCCCAGACCAGAAACAGTCTGGAATTTACTTAAGATTATTTTTAATCCCAAAGAAAATGGGACTAGAGACCAATTTTGTATCTCAGCAGTTTGAACAAGTCAGTTCAGTACACCAGTCCAGATAGGCACAATTTAGTCCATTCTGCCCTTTCTGCACAAGGACGACTGGATGTGCTCACTAGATCTGCAGGATGCATACTATATGAACAGATGTTCCAGAAGATAGCTATGCTTCTGCCAGTGAGCCAGTCATTACCAATTCAGAGCTCTGCCCATTGGTCTCACCACAGCCCCCAGGGTGTTCACCAAATGTGTGGCAGCTCACTTGAGACTACAGGGATTCTGGGTGTTTCCTTACTTGGACAACTGGCTCATGACCACTCTGACCAGGCATCATCTGACCAAAGCAAGAGATTATGTACTCCAGTTATGCTCTTACTTGGGGATTACTATAAATCGCAACAAGTCTCAATTGGAATCAATGCAAATATTAGAGATTATCGGAGCTTTGTTAGACACAGTTTGTTTGACAGCCTGCCTTCTTTTATCGAGGGTACAAACCATACAATTCCAAATCAAAAAGATCATTCAAAATTCCTGTCTCTCAGCTCAATTGATCTTTCAAGCACTGTGGTCAGTGTCTACTGCAATAGTTTTGGTTCTGTTAGCAAGATACTATGAGAGATCTTCAATGGACCCTAACGACTCAATGCTCTGTTCTTCATTAGCCTTAATCCAACCAAATTAAGATAACTCAGGAATGCAAAAATTACCTCCTTTAGTGTATTTACTCTGATCAGATAATGCAAGGTCACCCCTTCACTCTCCCTCAGCCCAATGTCATAGTTACCACAGATTCCTCCCAGATCAGGTGCATCTGGCACTTCTTAGGAAAGACGGTCCAAGACACATGGTCCCCCAAAGAGGTCAATATGCATATCAGTGTCCTAGAAATGAGAGCTGCCCTCCTAGTATTGTAGGCCTTCCAAGGCACTCTCTCCTCCAAGACCACTGGTATTTAGACAATATATCAGTGGCCTGGTACATAAACAAGGAGGAACCAAATCTTATCCCCTGTGTTGAGAAGTTTTGAGTGTGTGGCAATGGCTGATCACATCCAATCGATTTCTGATAGCAAGGCACATTCCCAGGAGATCCAGCATGTCAGCAGACAGATTAAGCAAGTTCATTCTAATGCCTCACAAGTGGTCACTCAACATGAAAGTGATGGAAAAGATATTCCATCGATGGGGCTAACCTTGCTGCCACCTCTTTGCATTTCTCCTCAACAGCAAGTGCAGCAGGTTCTTTGCTCTAGTTCCTGGCCTTAGGGGAATCACAGAGAAATGCTTTTCCTCATGATTGCCCCCCAGTCTCCTGTAAGCCTTTCCCCCAGTACTACTAATCCCCAAATTACTCCAAAAAGCATATCAGTTGAAGATCTCAGTCATCCTCATTGCTCTTTATTGGCCTCATCAGATTTGGTTCCTCTGTCTTTGGCCTCATCTGCTTTGCCCACCATGGATTCTGGATCCAGTTCCAGACTGCCTGTCTCATCCAACAGACAGTGATACACCCAGATATCTTAGGCCTAAAATTGACCGCATGATTTCTCCACTTCTGTTGATAGCAAGACAGCCCGGTCTCTCCCACCTTGTCCACCACATTCTTTTATGCTTCCTCAAAGCTTCAACTAGAAAAATTTACAGAAGTAAATGGAAAAGGTTTATTATTTGAGTGCAGCAGAATGACATTGACCCTTTTTCAGCTCCAGTACTTACAGGTGTTCTTCGTGTTTCACTGTTGCAGTCCTGACTTGTGGAATTTCCCACCATGGAAGACCTTGGCTGACCCAACTACCAGAAAATAATCTCCCTCCTCCTATAGCCAGGAGACGCCCAGTCCAATGTCAGTACACTCGAGTATAAGGGGAGTCAGCCAACATCATGATCTCAGTACTTTCTTTCAGTTGAAGCCCGAAGCAGAGATTCAGTCAGTGCATGGGTCAGCCCACACCAGTGGGAAGACTTCAGAAAGCAAAGTACTCCTTTAGGGAACCCATTCTATATTTTTTGACGAATGTCAGAAAAAAAATCAATAATTGTCTGCATTGGGGTAAACAGATTCCACACCATGACTTCCATTGTTTTTGTGTAACTTGTTTGAGCTCAGATCATGAAATTCCCAACTGTTAATTCTGCACCTGTTTCAACTCTAGACTATTAGATGTAGGGCTGAGATTTTAGAGAGGCATCTCAGTGAATCGTCAGGTAGTCTGATTGTTATGGGGGTCCACCAGTCATTCCAAAGCCAATTTACCTAGACATGAGCGGGAGAAGGAAAAATGCCTCAGATTTAGAGCCTTTGATGGTGCCCAATCACCATTGGCAGTCCTCCCAGGCTTATTATTGCTGAAGAAGGTGCACTTTTGTAGCCCCCTTCCACTACCAAGGTGGTGACACAGGCCTCTATTGAGACCCATTCATAGTCCAATATGCCTTTGGGTCCTTCAACTTCTGTACAACCCTATGGACTCAGGTCATTGGTTGGGTCCGGGGCCACTTTACAGGTCTCTGCTTTTAACTGCAGCACAGCCAACACTCTGTGGCACTAGACCCTGACTACGGTCATTCTTCTGAAGGAGATGGGCATCCATGCTTTGAATGTTGCCAGGCCTAAACCAAGAGCTACTGCTAGGAAAGTGGCTTCCTCCCAACTCCAGCCAAGGCCTACTGGCTCTCACTCTCAAGCCTATCAGCAGGACCTTGTGAGACTGGCAGAAAACCTCATTACCCTTTTTAGAAGCAGGCAGCCCCCTACTGAATCCTCCCCAGGAAAAAGGCCCTCCCCCCCCGCAGAACTCCTCTCTGACCCCTTTGAGTCAGATGAAGATTCTGACCAGGAGGATTCTGTTTTTGAGAAGGGCCCTTCCACGGCTTCCTTTGAAGACTCAGACTCTGAAGAGAATCTGACCTCTGCTTGCCACCCCAAGGATTTTTCTTTCGGGGAAACACTGCACAACTTAAGGGAGCATTTCCAGTGGAAAGCCCAAGATTACCCCCAGTCCAAGAAAACAATAAGGGAATTTCTCAACCTCCCAGAGCATAAATCCTTCATCATCCCACCTGTGAGGTTGTAGATGATGCATTTCAGGACTCTTCCTTGAAGCCAGATTCCCTCCTACCTGCTCCTAGAAAACCTAACAGATTTTATAGGGGTTTGGATTCTGATCAGCTGTAGGATTCTTAAAGAGATGCTTACCGACCGGTAGTGATCCCCTGCCCCAAAGGAGCCAGAGCTAGCTCCTCCAGAAATCCTTTGTCCACAGATAAAGCTGGGCCATAGAAAGATTGGCAAAAAGTTTACACTTCTGCCACCTTATCTATGAGGGCATTAAACTACCAGGTCAACATGATAAAATATCAGGTGACCACCTTAATGGAACAGATGAGACAGAAGCTTAGGACTTTAGAGAACAAAGGGCTCTCTAAGGAGTTACTGGACCTTTGCAATTCCAGCTCCCAAGGAGCAAAACATTCTTTCCACTGTGGTTATGATGCTATGGAAGCTGCCAGGAGGGGTGCAGCTACAGGCTCTGTCATTAAAAGACACTTATGGCTGAGGGAACAGTCCTTCATGAGTATCTCAAGTCTAATCTCTTGGATCCCCCCTTGGACAAGGAATTCCTCTTTGGCCACAAAGCAGACGCTGTGGTCAAAAACATGGAAGACAAACCCAAATCTATTAGAATGTTTAAGATTTCCTGCAGGTGTAGCCCCCACATTTCAGTAGAAACTCCTCATAAACATTAGTTCTTTCCCTCCCAGTTTAAGGCTAAGCAAAGAAAGCCATGTAGGAAAAAGAGCCAGATGCAGCACCAAAGACCCAGGCAGTGGCATTCAGAAACCTCTAGGCCAGGGAGTTCTAGACCACAGGCCCCTAGTAGAGAACAATCATAATTCTTCCATAATAGTTTCCCCTCCCTTCCACTCACCTCTCAGACTTGGAGGAAAGCTAGCATTATTCCAGGTGAATTGGTCCCTCATTTCTTCAGACCTGTGCATTCTAAACATTATTTCAAGAGGCTACAAGATCAAATACAAACAGCCTTTAAATCCTTCATGCTTCCCAGACATCCGACATCTCCCCCAAACAAAAGGGCAGAGGCTGTTTCCCAAATATGCTGCCTGTCCAGGGTTAAGTGTAAATGGTCCCAGAACACTAAAAAGGAAGGGGTTTCTACTCCAGACTTTTCTAGTTTCCGGGAAGGAAGGCATATGGCGGCCCATACTAGATCTGTCTGTCCTCAGCCAGTTTCTACAGGTCCCAAAATTCAAGGTGTTCACCTTTCAAAAAGTCTTGCTCATGATTTCTCCAAATGCCTTTATGGTTACCCTAGATCTAAAAATTGCATCCTTGCATATTCCCATAGAAGAATCACACAGAAGTTTTTTGCACTTCAGAACAGGTACCAGGCACTATCAATTCTGTGCTCTGCCCTTTGGCTTGTCCACTGCTCCCAGGGTCTTAAAATGCTTAGCCCATCTAATTGCCTTCTGCAGGATGTAGGAGGTCCTAATTTACCCTTACCTGTATGATTGCCTTATCCAGGCTACAAGCTTGACAAAGCTCAGCTGAGAACTACTGTTAACCCAGAACCTCTTATCCTCCCTGGGGTTCACCATAAATTATCAAAAAATCCCAAACAGACCCTACAACCAGAATTCTGTTAGGGACCCTGCTGGATTCTGCACTCCAAAAGGCTTGCTTGCCTCCAGACAAGGTCACCTTCCTGACTCAGTACTTTCAAAAACACATGGTCAGGGACTTTCTCACAGCCAGAGAGTACCTCAGAGCACTGGGCTACATAACTTATTGTAGCCTCTTGATTCCCCTGACCAAGCTACACACGATAAAACTCCAATGGTGCCTCAAAAATGTGTGGCAGACTTCCAAGATGGCTGCACATTGAGTAACAGCTTATTTCTAGCTCTCCCAGTGTGAAAACAGAAACTCAGCAGAGAAGGACAGTAGATCTGTGCTTATGGGTAAATTTCAATAACTGGTTAATAAGTGCACTGCCTGGATGTCAGGAATAAAGAAATACAAAAGACCTGGAAAAAAAAAGCAGATGCAAAAAGTGAGAAAGAAACACTGACTGGAGAAAGTTCTGCGGCTGTTCAGCAAAAAAAAAATCCAACCTTCAGACATGACTTCTAGTAACCTACAGGAAGCTACAAGACAGCTTCATACAGACCTGGTTAATATAAACAAAATGCTGATGGAGTATATCAACACAAACAACAAAAGGCTGGAAAAAAATGGAAGAAGCTTTAGGCAGATATTCAGAGGAGATGATACAGCTGTAACAATCGGAGGATGAAGTAAAGAAAAAGCTGGCTGAATATAAGACTGCTCGGAAAAAGATGTTTCAAAAAATAGAATTAGAGGACATAGCACATAGGGAAAACCTGAGATTTTCAGCTATACCAGAGAAGCTGGAAGGAACAGACTGCACTAATTTTATGAAAGCACAAATAAGAAACTGGACTGGTATTCCGCAGCAGGAGTTGTTAGTTGAAAGGGCACATTGTGTGTATGCTTCAAACCTGGCTATAAGAAATCAACCTAGACCTTTAATTGTAAAGATGTAATCCTGCCAGCAGAAGGAGTTGATTTTGACAAAATTGTAGCAGAAAGCAAAGTACTAAAAGTGGAAGAACAGCACAGTGTTTGTGTAGAACGATTACTCATTGCACACCAGACAGAAGAGGAGGAAATTTATTCCACTATTCAGGGAATGTTGAGATGCAGGTGTGAGATTCAAACTACTGTACCCAGGTGTCCTCAAGGTATTCTTCCCTGGGAGGGACAAAATCATTTTCTGATGAAGTACATGCTAAGGAGGAAATACAAATATTTGTCCAACAAAAAGGAAGCTGTGAAACAGAAGGATATTCTGTTTCTTTTTTTTTCTGGTAATAAAGACCACAGAGGGACTGCACCTGTGAAACCATTTCAGATTTTTCAGTGGGAACTGTTGGAGAGAGAGAAAGGGGCATGAGAGTTGACTAGAAGAAAGAGTATGTTGGAAATGAAGCCGGCAGGATTTCAGAGATGAACATTAATAAAACCAGTAACTTAATATGGGATTACAATGCAATAATTATATTTGTAAAATATGAAATAAGAAAATCTGGAAATATTAAACATTTTCAGAGTTTGTTGGACTTGTGGGGGACTCTAAAGCATATGCCCTACTTCATCTCATTAATATACAGAAAAGTACTTTGGGGAGGGCAAGAGGAGGGAGAAAGTTAAATGTAAGTAAAGATTATTTTTTCTTAAATAGTACCAATCTTGTGGCATTTATTTTTTTACATGCTATATTTTTTTTCACTTTAAGTGTAATGGGGGTTGAAAACAGGTATTTTTTTTTCTGTCTCCCTTCTTCTCTCTCTTCTTCAGTTTTAAGAAATGTAGGCACTGCAATGTATAGAAAAAGCCTTGCTAAAAAGCATGATGAAAGAAAAATGAATTTACTTTTTCCTCATTTTTGCATGTGGAAATGGCAGGATTAAAGACCTTAGATTGATTTAGCGACAATTTTTTTTGAGAGAGAGCAAGTAAATGAAAAAGAGCATTGAATATTATGAGGCTTTTTTCTAGCAAATACATGAATGCTCAGTAACAATTCTGCAGCTGGTCTTCATGTTTCCATGGAAACAGTCTGATAGAGAGAAACTGGCTGTCTGGTTCTCATATCTCCATGGAGATAAAGTGATAAAGAGAAACTGGCTACAGTCTGGTGGAGAATGATTGACTGTGGGGGAAAAAAGAAAAGATAATTTGGCTAAGAGATAATGTTCTCTGAAAGCATTCAGGGGTTTTCCCAAATTATATCATGTTCTCTGAAAGCATTCAGGGGTTTTCCGAAGGTAGCTATTGTTCTCTGAAATCATTCAGGGGTTTCCCAGCTGGGAGGGCTATAAGGATAAGATAAAACCAATCAGCACTTAGTAAAACCACAGGCTGAAGCATTTCTCAGCATGGATGAACTTTATTTTAGGTTAATTCAAGTCTGAGTCTGGCTGACAGTTTGGGACTTTTGTTCTTATTAGGAGGGTGAAACTTCAATATTTGAAGGTGTACATAGTTTTGTGTGTTAGTATTAAGTTAATAGGTTTTACGGGGTATTGGGGGTGTGTATATATTTTTTGTTTGCGGGCTTTCAATAAAACCATTTTATAAGATGTGATATAGGCTCAAATGCATATGACAAGAAACATACTGCATAAAAGTTCAAGCTGTGAAACAGTGTATGCATGTAACACAAAAGCTGTAACTAGACATTTAACAAAAAAGATGATGTTCTTCGTGTTTCACTGTTGAAGTCATCACACACGGGTTATCTGCCTGCAGGTAGCCCTCAGTCAGCCCAAATACTAGAGTCTTAGTATTTCTGCATCAGATGCTGTCGCTTCTTCCATGATCGTCAGGGTTATAAAACAGGCAGACGACGCCATTACATCAGTCTTTCTTGCTGTAGAAGAGCCCGAAGCAGTTTGCAAGTGCTGGTCGGCCACTACCTGAAATTTTCATTTTCAAGCTTATAATCCTGAAGTCTTCTAAAGCTAAGTACCCTGTTGGGGATCCTTTTTTCTTGCTCAAACAGATGTTAGAAAAAGTTAACAATTGTCTTGCCTGTGGAAAGCAAATACCTCACAGAGATTTTCATTCTTACTGTCACCTGTTTAGGCCCAGACCACGACATCCCTCGCTGTCAGTTTTGTGCCTTGTTTAATGCCCGAACCATTCATCATCGGGCTTTGTCGCTAAATTCTTTCGATCTCGTTCTCCATATTCTGATAAGCCATCTGACTACCGATCTTCTGAAAAAACGTAAAGACAGATACAGACCGCATAGGTCCAAAACTGCAGACAATGCTTCCGTTAAACTTGTCGCCAGTCCACTGGTACTCAGTAAGGAGCATTTGCAGCACCTGATGGCCACTTCTGTGGATTCATAGGCCTCTGCAGAGACCCATTCGGAGTCTGGTATGCCAACAGATGCTTCTTCAACTATGGAACCTGCGGATGTCTCTATCTTGGATGGGTCCAGAGCTGCTGTGCAGGTACCAGCTTCTGATGGTGTATTCCATCCTACCGATGTTCAAATCAAACCGACAAATTCTTTTTTTGCCAAAAACACCGAGTTTCTTAGGCCCAGAGTACGCACTATGCCTAGAAAACCAATGACCAAGGTGCATGCTCAAGCGCCTGTGCCACAAAAACAAATGCTTAGAATGGTTGAAGACCTTATTACCCTTATTAGGGAAGCCAGCCTTCCCCTGCTCAGAGACAAAGAATGAGTTTCCTTCTGACTCTACAGACCAGGAGTCCGATGACTCTGACCCTTCTGATTATCAGGACATGCCTTTATCAGCCTATGAGGATTCAGACGCAAAGGAATCCATTCCCTCTGCCTCCACTCCAGAGGATTTTTCTTTTGGTGAAACCTTGCATACTTTAAGAGAGCATTGCCACTGGGAATGCCAAGACTACCCTCAGTCCAAAAAGAGACTCCTAGAATTTTTAGTGTTGCCTCAGCACAGGCCTCTAGCTATACCCCCCTGTCCTGGATGTTGTAGATGATGTTTTTATGGAATCCAGTCTTACTCCAGATACTTTACCCCTGGCCCCTAGGAAACCTAACAGGTACTACAGAGTACATGATTCCCACAAGTTTCTTTTCAAGAATCCTACTGCTGATCCACAGACCATTTCCCAGGGACCTAAAGGCATTAAGGCTACTATAGCCAAAAATCCTACCCCTTCGGACAGGGATTCCAGAGCTTTAGACAGATGGGATAAGAAGGTATATACCTCTGCAACGCTTGCCATCAGGGCATTGAATTGCCAGTTTCACATGTTGAAATACCAGCAGCATATTATGGAACTATTTAAACAAAAATGGTATTATTTCCAGATTGTGCAGAAAATAAAGATTTACAAGAGCTAATACATTCTGCAAACCAAGTTAGTAAGCATACTTTGCAGTGTGCCTTTGATGCCCTAGAAGCATCCTGCAGGGTGACAGTCACTGGCTCTGTACTGAGAAGGCATGCTTGGCTGAAGGAATAAACCTTACCAGATCATGTCAAATCCAAATTACTAGACACTCCTTTAAATAAGGACTGTTTGTTTAGCACCAAAGCAGAAAAAGTTCTTAAAAAGATGGAAAAAAAAGCTAGATCTATGCAAACTGTTAGAATTCTTGCAAGTGTAACCACCTAGATTCAGTAGGCATTTGACTTAAAAAAAACTGGTCCTTTCCAGCCCCTTCCAGGCCTGCCCAGACAGGATCTAGGGGAAACAGGCCACCCAGATACAGTCTCAAGGTATGCAGAGATCTAAACAATGGAGTGCCCCCACCCCAAAAACTGGGAGTGGTAAACCGCCCCCCCCCCTTGGAAAAAGTTCACAAAGACTTCTCAATTCTCCTTCCCAGCCTTGCCCAACTGCTTGTTCCCCTAGGAGGAAAACTTGCCCTTCATGCAAAAAATGGATGTCCTTTACTCAGGACTGCTGGGTCCTCAACATTGTATCCCAGGGGTACAAATTCTACTTCCATTCAATGCCAACCCCAAGCGGGTTTCCAGACCTTCCTCCAAACCAGTGGGCAGAGACTCAGAAGCAAGTACTTTCCCTGCTCAATATCAGAGCTATTCAACCTGTTCCAGTAGAACAAAGAGGTCAGGGTTTCTACTCCAGACTTTTCCTGGTGCCCACAAAAGAGGGCTCTTGATGCCCAATCCTGGATCTTTCAATTCGCAACACCTTTTTGGTGGTCCCAAAATTCAAGGTGCTTACCCTGCAACTGCTTCTCCCTATGCTAGCCAAGGATGCCTGGTTAGTCACTCTAAACTTAAAAGAAGCTTATCTGCACATCCCCATAAGGGAGTCATGCAGGAAATATCTACGTTTCAGTGCAGGCTCTATGCACTATCAGTTCTCTGCACTTCCCTTTGGCTTTTCTACTGTGCCCAGAGTATTCACAAAGTGCCTGGCTCCAGCCATTGCATACTGCAGGCAGAGAAATATCCACATTTACCCATACTTGGATGACTGCCTGATTCAGGCGGACAGTCAGGAATTGCTACTTCAGCACCTGGCATTTGTAAAAATCCTTCTCACTTCATTGGGGTACACCATCAATGAAAAGAAATCACAGCTGGTACCCAGTCAAAAGACTGTATTCCTGGGAGCAAGCTTGGACACAACTTCCCAGATGTCATTTCTCACTTCAGAAAAACAAGTCTGTCTGACAAACGACTTCAAACAAATGGCCACCAGAACCCAGCTATCTGGAAGAAAAATACTGCAAGCCCTAGGGTTCATGGCCTAATGTATTTTGCTAATTCCATATGCAAGACTGCATATGTACTCCATATGAGGAAACTTCAATGGTACTTAAAAAGTCTTTGGTGCCAACATTCCCAGGAACTGGAAATAGTCATTCCTATCATACCTTGCCTAAGGACAGAGTTCCTTTGGTGGACAGAAGCATGCAACCACAACAAGGGACTGCATTTCACTCAACCCCTCGCTGCCCAAACCCTGACAACAGACGCATCAGACTATACATGGGGGGCTCACATGGCAAGCAGATGCATTCAGGGCCACTGGAGCCCAGGGCAGATTCTTCTGCACAGCAGTCAAAAAGAGATGCTAGCTGTACAGAATGCTCTGACAGCTTTCAGATACCTAATCCTTCCAGGACAACTGCTGATAAAAACAGACAACACAGTTATGTGGTATATAAGCAAGCAGGGGGGAACCCATTCTTACCCACTCTGCAGGTTAGCCATGGCCCTGTGGAACACAGCCTTGAGCAACCAAGTGCATCTACAAGCTCAATTCCTGCCAGGCAAACAAAATTCACTGGCAGACGACTTGAGCAGAAATCTCCTAGATCCACACGAGTGGAAATTGGAGCCCAACACCTTCAACCTTCTGATCCAGAGGTGGGGGACACCGGAGGTGGACCTCTTTGCCTCCCCTGAGAACCACCAGTTAAGCAAATACTGCACCAGGAACCCTCACACTAGGGCCTGGAAGGTGGATGCCCTATCCTTTCAATGGGAAAACCTCTCAATCTATGCCTTTCCCCCCTCTGCCCCTTCTCTCAAGAGTATTACTCAAGATAAAGGGCAATTCTTATTTCCCCAGACTGGCCATGCCAGCAGTGGTACCCACTCCTACGCAGCCTGACAATGGTGCCACCCTGGCACCTACACCACACTCCTACCCTGCTGTCTCAGCAGGAGGGACAGATTTTGCATCCACAATTACAAATCCTAAATCTTGCAGCCTGGCTTATCCCTTGAAAACCCCACCAGCAACCCTCAGCAAACAGGTGCTGGACGTCATTCTTGAAGCCAGAAGGCCTAGTACTAGAAATCCTATGCTGAAAAGTGGAAAAGATATTCTTCTTGTAATTCAGTCTAAAGGAAAGAACACGCCAGTGCCCTCCTTACCTCTAATCATGGACTACCTAGCGGAACTAATACACAGAGGCCTATCTTTCTCCATTAAGATTCATGCCTCTGCTGTATGGGCTCATTATAATACTGAGCCACCTCTTTTTTTTCTCACCCTCTCATCAAACAGTTCCTGAGAGGGGCTAACAACTTAAGACCCCCAAGGAGAGCACCCACCCCTGCTTGGGACCTTAACTTCCACCTTTTTAACCTGCTGCTTCAGCAGAGTTGAAATTCCTCTCTTGGAAAACAGCCTAGCTTTTAGCCGTAACTTCAGCTAGAAGAGTGTCTGAGTTACAAGCACTAATGGCTGTGGAACCTTTCATTATTTTCCATGTTGACAGGATTTCCCTCAGGACTAACCCCTCCTTTATGCCTAAGGTGGTGTCCAGTGTAGCTCTAAACCAATCCATCCATTTACCAACCTTCTTCCCTAACCCTTAGAATAAAGGGGAAAGGATCCTGCACTCTTTGGACGTGCACAGACAGCTCAGGTTCTGCCTGGATAGGACTAAGCCCTTCAGAAAATCTGACCAGCTTTGCTACAGGGGCAGAGGGTAAGGCCATTTCAAAACAAGCCATTTCCAAATGGATAGCACACTGCATCAATTTCTGCTACAAGCACCATGGAAAACCAACCGCTCAGGGGGTCAGAACACATTCCACTAGGGCTACTTCTACCTCTACAACATTTCTCAGGGGAGTCCCTACCAGGGACATTCTGGAAGCTGCAACCTGGAGTTCTGCACACACCTTTCACCAAGCATTACTACTTGCCTATCTTTTGCAAATCCATGGATGGATTTGCTACAGCAGTCTTGCAAGGCCTACTAGCCAGCCCTAACACTTCTTGACTGCCTCCACCCTTCCTCAGCTTTGGGAATCAACCCAAGTGTGATGACTGCAACAGTGAAACACGAAGAACATAATACAGTTGTGTACACTTACCATAAATGTAGATGTTCGAGTGTATTCACTGTTGCAGTCCTGGTTTCCTTTCCTCCAGCCCCCTGGTTTTCTCTATCTATCTACCTCTCCTCTCCTCTCTATGGCTATTCTTAAGGGCATTGGCATTTACTTTTTACTGGTGGTGTTCCCCACCATATACTAGCTCCCTATTTGGAGGCTTTTGACATTTGGGGCAAGAAAAACTGATGTAATGGCGTTGGCTGCCTGTTTTATACCCCTGACGACCTGACGTCATGGAAGAAGCAACAGCATCCAACGCAGAAATACTAAGACTCTGGTATTCAGGCCGACTGAGGGCTACCTGCAGGCAGATAACCCAAGTGTGATGACTACAACAGTGAATACACTTGAACATCTACCTTTATGGTAAGTGTACACAACTGTACTTTATACATAAAAGGTGGGGATAATAACTTTTTAATACAATGATGCTTTCTTTAATGTATTTAAATGTAAAGGGCCTCAAAGATAAATACAAACAAGAAAGAGTAGTGAACTATATTAAAATGTAGAGTGCAAATAGCTATGTTACAGGAGATATGCACAGAAAGAACTGAACATTTGTATTTACATTCCACCCAAAACTGCTATAATGGAGCTTAAGAAAATTCTGGGGAACATAATCAGTTTTCAGCAAGGGATATTACTTATAGGTGGGTACTGAAATTTTATTTGCTACAGTGAAAACGTGTCTGGAGGGCCCAAAAGGGAAAATGTAACCAAGAAGGGTAGTTTTTTGAAAAAAAAATTATGAAAATATTTGACATGGAAGAGGTGAATTCAGTAATAGGAGTGTGGAGTGAAGTTAGATATTATTCCCCAAGATAGTAAAACTGGGCTAGGCTAGACAGAATTTACATTTCACAGGAATATGTGCTTTTAATTGAAGGTCTTGATACTCGCCCAATAACTATTTCGGATCATGTGCCAATAATAGCTAAAATAAAAACACAGGGTAATGAAATAAAAATGAGACATTGGCACTTTTCTTTCTTTTCAGCAGATAGGTGGGAGATTAAGGAATGGGTAGTGGAGATTATTCAGGAGCTGTCAGAGAGGACATAAATTTCTTCTGAAAATGTAGCTGTGGAATGGGATAAAATTAAGGTGGAGTTTAAAAATAGGATGGAAATAAAAGAAAGGGAGCTATGGTTAAGAAGTAACAATAATTATTTAGAGGGACTGACATATTAAATTACTGAAGAATAGGGGAGTCTGACTGAACAAAGAGAGGATCCACTGCAGAATGCTAGGCAGAAAATAAGAAATTACCTTGATATTATGCACGAGCTTAAAAAGACTGCTGTCAAGCAAATTTTTTTTTATGATAACCCTAGACCACAGAAACTTTTAGCACAACTCAGGCAACAGGAAGTAGAAAGGGTTGTCACCAAACTTAGGGAGCCTGTAGTAAAGAAGGTAACAAGTGCTCCTACAGAGATATTAATAACATTTCAGAAATTCTGTGAGAGTCTCTATAAAGCAGAGAAATATGAAAATCAAGAAAAGATACAAATGGGAAAGTTTAAATATGTCAAGGTTAGAGGTAGACTAAAGTGAAATAAAACATAACAGTTTTACTGAAAACAAGCCTTGTAAGAATGAGAATAACAGCTTAGGATAAAATAGTCTAGTTACCAGGCAGAACTGTTAAAAACAAACACTTAAAGAAAAAATAAAATCCAAGCTCAAAGTTTAAGTCCCAAGGATTGCAAAGTAAAAACTGGCAAGTAAATCCAGGAAGTCCAAAACAAAACAACAGATGAGTGCTTTCAGCTTAATCAGCCTTCTTCAGATCCTGTTATTTCCTGTTCCTTTGGAGCCTTTTAAAGGGTAATCACCAATTGAAAAATCTTATCTCATCTGTCTCTGCCTTCTGAGTGCCGGTTTTAAAAGGACCACACCATTGAATCCAGGCTCTTTGTCTGCTTTTATCATGGCTATCCATCGCATTTCCATGTACTCAGTGCAATTGGATATATCCCCTCCCCTCAAATTATCTTTGACAAGTTGGGTTGCCATGAAGTAAAATTTATGTGTTGGATTATGTATAGCATGTCGGGCTAACACATTTTCTTTCTTCTTTAGATGTATATCGCTTAAGTGATGAAGAATACATACTTTAAATGCTTTGTTAGGTTTTCCAGTGTAGAAACAAATGCATCGTTCATGTAGTGCCAAATAAACTAGATTGCAAGAGGTACAGTCCGCGTTGAGTTCACTGTTATAAACACTTTTTGCAGTTGGATGCTGAAACAAGCCAGAACTGTTGATGTAATTGCGCGCCTTACATCTCCTGCAAGGATATGTTCCCAGGCATCCAAACATTCTTTGTGGATTCTGGAGGGAGTATTATCACACAAAACTCTCTTTATATTCTTCTTATTTTTAAAACAAAATCTTGGCTGAGGTTGAGTCTTTGAAGAATAAGGTCATAGAATGAGGTTATACCAAGTTTGAATTGGAAGAAATTGTTGGTAAGAACAGGGAGCTGAGAAGGTCAAAAGGATGTTCATATTATCCAGCTCATAATACTGGAGTAATTTCAAAACAAATGCACAGAGTTGATACAAGTGAAAGAGGGATTAAATTTACTTTAACTTACAGTAATGATGTGAGAGACATATGCCAAGTCATTATGAATAACTGGAAAATATTACAGACTGATCCAGACATTAAAAAGATTGTTGCAGACCAGACAAGATTTTGTTTTAAAAATAAAAATGTAAAGAGAGTTTTGTATGATAATACTCCCTCCAGAATCCAGAAAGAACATATTCAATGTCTGGGAACTTATCCTTGCAGGACATCTGACTACAAAAAGGGTTTATAACTTTGAACTCTGTGCGGACTGTACCTCTTGCAATCTAGTTTATTTGGCACTATGTGAACAATGTATTTGTTTCTACATTGGAACAACTCACAAAGCATTTAAAGTACATATTCTTCATCACTTAAGAGATACACATTTAAAGAAGAAACAAAATGCATTAGCCCAACATGTTATACATAATGCAACACACAAATTTTACTTCATGGCAATCTACCTTGTCACAGATAATTTGAGAGGAGGGGATATATCCAATCATACTGAGTACATGGAAATGGAATGGATAGCCAGGTTACAAGCAGACAAAGAGCCTGGACTCAATGGAGTGGTCCCTTTAAAACCGGCACTCAGAAGGCTGAGACTGATGCAGTAAGATTTTTCAGTTGGTGATTATCCTTTAAAAGGCACCAAAGGAACAGGAAATAACAGGATCTGAAGAAGGCTGAGTAAGCTGAAAGCACTTGTCCATTGCTTTGTTTTGGATTTGCTTGCAAGTTTTTACTTTGCTATCCTTGCGACTTTAAACTCTGAGCTTGGATTTTAGTTTTTTAATTAAAGTGTTTGAGTTTAACAGTTCTGCCTGGTAACAAGACCTTTTTATCCCATGGTTAGAGGTAGATGAGGATCAGTTACTAACAGGATAGGAGAAGATGAGATAAAAATTGTGATGTATAACCAATCTGTAGGAAATCCCCAGGAATAGGTGATTGTCCTGTGGAAGTTTGGAACCTAGGAGGAAAAAACTGATAAAGATCTGGAAGGTTTTATTTAACAGTATCTTAAGAGGAGAAGTACCACCATCCTGGAAGAAAGCAATGGTAACTGTAATACCTAAAGAGGGTAAAGATCCATCAGATCCAGTTTCATACAAGCCCATTTCTGTACTAAATCATGAGTATAAAGTGTTCATGTCTGTAATTTCTAAGTAATCAAAATGTGAACGGCAGCATACTAGTAGACCAGAAAAATAAAAAAAGCAGCCCAGGTGCCACAAACTAGATCTTTATTATCAGTTTAAGCACTTTTGTTCAATGAAGAACTTGCTCAGAAACTAAAATCCTCCATGAATTCTCTACTTTTATAAACAAAGAATTGGCACCAAAACCTAATCAACCCATTTTTAAAGTTATACACATCATTAAATGCAAAAAACATACATGTAATGAAAACCAAAATCTTAAAAATATACAGTATAAAAATTGAATAACATAAAATCAATAAAATATGCTAAAGTGATGCTGCTTTCAACATTAACAATAGTTTGATAGAAATAACCTCATTCAACCCAGGGAAGGCACTTGCATTCAATAACATCTGTCACACATATTCCCTTTATTCCACTTTAAGCTCCCAATCTCCACCCCTTTCAGGTGTGGATACTTTCTCCAAAACACTAAAGGAGAATTTCTTAAAATCCTCACACATAATAGAATGTTTGAATAATGCATTATTAATATCACCTTTTTAATAACATAATTATTTTGGTAAATCCTAGTTTTTAAAGGACCAATACTCTTACCAACATAAAAAGATGGACAGGATGCACAACATGCAATATAAATCACCCTCTTGGTGTTACAATCATATCTCCCCTTAATAGAAATCACATTTGAAAAACCAGATACCACCAAGTGTGACCCCTCAAGAATATACCTACACTGAGGAAGTTCTTCATTGAACGAAAGCGCTTAAACTGGTAAAGATTTCATTTGTGACACCTGGACTGCATTTTTTATGTCTATAATTACTAAAAGAATGGCAAAAGTAATGCCAAAACTTATAGATATGGATCAGTGTGGTTTTGTGGAAGGGAAGCAAAGATTTAACAACACTAACAGAACACTGATGATCCAGAGGGAAGCAGACTGTAAGAAAATACCATTGGTGGTGGTGGGTCTTGATGCAGAGAAAATATTTGACAGAGTAAGCTGTGATTTTATGGGCAGGACAATGGAAGCATTTGCATTTCCTGAAAAAATTATAACATTGATTAGGAGAATATATGATGAATTGGATGCAAAAATTAAAGTAGGTGGGATCCTCTCTAATAATTTCTGCTTGAGCAGAGGAAACAGGGAGGAGTGTTTTCTTTCCCTTTTATTATCTGTCGTATATTTAGAACCATTGGCAAAGAAGATAAGGGACTCAGAAATTCAAGTATATAATTGGTATGGTAGTCAAGAAAAGCTGGCTTTATTTGCAGATGATATTTTGTACCTGACAAAACCAGAAAAATACATTACAGTGTTGTGGAACATTTTGAAACAGTTTAAGATGTTTTATGGATACAAAATGTATGAAGCTAAAACAAAGACAATAGAGGTAAATTATGTATTCACACATGAACTGTTTCAGGAATACCCGTATTTATGGGGACATGGTAAAATTAAATTTTTAGAAGTATGGATTAAAAACTATTCTAGTGTGGCAGCTAAGGATATGTGGGAAGAGACTAAAAAGCTAATACAAAAACTGAGAAAATGGAAGCTTTGTTATATGGATAGTAAGATACAAGCAGTTAAAATGTTTTTAGTCCCTTTAGTCTTATGCACAGGTCAGACATATTTTTATCAACCAGAGGAGAAGTTGTGGGTAGCAATTAAAGAGCTGAAGGACTTTTTCTGGGAGGGGAAGACAGCAAGAATCAAGTGGGATAAACTGATTCTTCCAGTAGAACTGGGCAGATTGGGATTACCCAATTTGAAGGGGTATTTCAGAGCTACACAGTTAAGACTCCTATACATAGCACAAACGGCAAACTATAATTCAAAGTGGAAAGGGACGGTGGTGGAACACAGGGGAAGCTCAAGAAACAAGGAGAGACTGGGATTTTGGATGCAGACCTTTAAGGAGAATAACAATAATCATGCAGAATATCATATTCATAAAGTAGAAGAAAGTATTCTAAGAACTAAACCAACATGAGAATGGAGAAAGGAGATTCTGCCAATATGGATGACTGCAATTAGGGTAATAGGCAAGAGGGGGCCAGAATTTATTGGGGAAATCTGGCAAAGAAACCAAGGTATTGGGAGCAAATAGAGAGGGAAAGATGATAGAATGGGAAGACGCCAATAATTAATTTGGACTGCAGATTAGAGATCATCTTCCCCTTTAGGGATTGATATTAGAGGATACGCAAAGAGAAGGAAATAGAGGGGCCCTAAATGAAAGACCAGCACTGGTAGAGTTTTTTATAGAATCTAGAACAGAAGCTGCCATTAAAAAAGGAATAATAGGTAGAGTATATAAAATATTGCATGATAACCGTAAGGATAAATCAGAGGAGGTTAGAAAGGATTGGGAAGAGAGATTGGGCAAGCAATTCACAAAGAAACAGTGGGAGGATACAGTTATGTCTCCCAAGTATGCAACAGAATCTAGAATATTTGGAATTTTTGCCTGGAAATGTTTACATAGATATTTTTATAGCCCAAGTAGACTCCAGAGAATTTTTCATCAGGCAGACAGTAAATGTTGGAGGTATAAAGGGGAAGAAAGGGGTAATTAGGAACATATTTTCTGGGACTGCAGTGAGTTGGCAGACTTTAAGGATTCCCAGCGGGATTCACTGTCAGAGATGCTGCATGCGCAGATTGGTCTGATGAGGGAGATGATTTTTCTGAGCTGTGATGCAGAATCGGAATTGCCTAGACATGGTAAGGCCTTGCTGTGTCTAATAATGGTGGCTGAGAAAAAATTAATTACTAGAAAATGGAAATCAAAATCTAAACGAGCTATACTGGAAGTAGTGAACATAGTAACAGAGATAAAACAACTGAAATTGAGATCTTTAGAAAAGGGTTGGAGCAAAATTCATAGGAAAAACTTAGACTTGTGGGAAAAATAACTTGACGGGAGGAATGAGGTCTAAAAGGCAGCAGGACTTAAATGTGCTATGTAATGTTTAAGTGAGAAAGATTGGGTAGATTATAAATGATGTATAATGTTTACAACTGGGAGTACGTCAGTATGGTTTGTGATGTAGAATGCTTGCAACTAGGATTGTGTCAGTGTGGTTTGTTTCCATTTATATGAATGTGTGATTGCCTATGTAGTAAGTGATGGTTTAATAAAGATGTTTCTTAATAAGGCAGGAATTGAATAATTTATGTAATATTACTTATGTTATGTGATGTATAGCAATATATGTGAAGTATAATGTTTATGTTAATGTAGTTTGATTACTTTTATATGGATGTAAATTTGCATATGTCACAAGTGATAATTTAATAAAGGTGTTTGAAAAAAATATGTGGTGCCAGCATGCACAACCACTCAGCCAAGATAAACATGATTCTTTGCCTCAAGGAGGAATTTGCATGGTGGGCCATGGCTTGCACCCTCAGCCCAGTCTCTCCTTCAGAATCCCCCCAGGAGTACACACTGACCACAGACGCCTCAGAGGTAGCCTGGGGAGCACATTTCAACCACTTCCAGATTCAAGGGAAGTGGGACCACAACTTCAATGACAAACATATAAACCTAAAGGAACTTATGGCAGTCCAAAATGGCCTACTAGCCTTCAGAGAGAAATGGAAACCAGGGGTGCTTGTGGTGAAAAACAGACAATACCATAGTCATGTGGTACATAAATAAGTTGGGGGGGCTCACTCCTACCCTCTCTGCTGCCTAACAGTGGATGTTTGGAAAACAGCACACTCCATGGGATTACACTTTTTGGCACAATACTTGCGAGGTGTGCACAACTAATTAGCAGACCACCTCAGCAGAAGTTTGTTAGACCCCCATGAGTGGCAACTGCATTGGGAAGCCTTTGTCAGCATAGACAAAAAATGGAGAGTTCCTCAAATAGACCTATTTGCCACAAGGGAAAATGCTCAACTGGAAAGGTTCTTACTCCAGGGATAAAATAAAGTCAGCCTGAAAGACAGGTGCTTTCTCATTCCTGTGGACAGGCCTGTTCATCTGTGCCTTTCCTCCAATCCCTCTGATACCGAGTGCTCTTGAAGATAAGGGAAGAGGGGCCAGGGGTCACTCTTATAGACGCAGACTGGCCCAGGCAGCACTGGTACCCTCTGCTGATCAGCTTAACCAGCATGAAACCATGGCAACTGCCGCAAGGTTTAGACCTTCTGACACAGAACAAGAGAAACATTGTGCACCCCAACCGGCAGACTCTCAAACCAACAGCAGGGAAGATATCTTAACATCTTGTAGAGATCCTATCCTAAACAAACAGGTTCAGGACATCCTAAGAGAGGACAGAAGACCTAGCACCAGGAAATCCTATTCAGCTAAATGGAAGAGATGCTCCCTTTGGTGTGGGCAGCATGCTTATAATCCCCATCTAGCCAAGATCCCAGTCATCCTGTCCTATCTGCCAAATTTGTTTGATAAAGACCTGTCTTACTCAAAAATGCATGCCTCATCTATCTCAGCCCACATACCTTCCCAAATCTCTACCTTTTCTCACCCGCTTATGAGGCAATTTCTTGGGAAGGGTGATCCACATCAGGCCACCTAGAAGACCTCCTGCCCCACCCTGGGACCTTAATTTTATTTTTAGAAAAACTCGGTCTTCCACCCTTTGAACCAGCTGCTTTCACTGACTTAAAATTCTTAACATAAAAGACTGCCTTCTTGTTGGCTATCACTTCTGCTAGGAGGGTTTCTGAACTGCAGGCACTCATGGCAGTGGAGCCCTTCCTCATCTTCCATCCAGACAGTCTCTCTCAGGACTAACCCTTCCTTTATGCCCAAGGTGGTGACAGACACCTCCTTAAATAAAGCCGTACAGCTGCCTACCTTCTTCCTCAAAACAATGGGCAAATAATTCTTGCTTCCTTGGATGTGCATAGGCAGCTCTGTTACTATCTTGACAGAACTAAGACTTTGAGAAAATTAAACCAGCTGTTTGTAGCCTTTGCCACCAGTTCTGAAGGGAAACCAGTTTGAAAACACACCATTTCTAAATAGATCTCTCACTGTATCTCCATTTGTTACAACCATCATGGTAAAAAGCTATCGGATACTGTCCAGACTCACTCTACTAGGGCAGCTGCTGCTTCTGCTACCTGCTCTTATAAGTTCATAGGTTGGTACTAGGCTATCGGCCCAAGGGACTATACAAGCCTAGCCATAACAATTCCCTGGATATTTCTTTCCACATTATTTACTTCCCTGGACCCCTGTCTAGCAGGGTGACTAACATGATCCCCAGGGTGAATTTCCTATCTCCCATCCAATCGTCAAGGTTCCTTTTGATGAGGGCCAAGTAAACATTCTGCTTGACATGTATGGACAGTCTATTCCAGAGTATGGGGAGTCTCTGGGTCAGGAACCTATCCCTCCAGCTTGTTTTGTTCATTGTGATGACAAGGTTTAGATCCCTGGAGCATGTGGCTCTGAGGGATTGGGATTTCTTTAAGTGGAGCATGTCCAACAGCTCAAGGTTTGACATAGCATTGTATGTTAAGCAGAGATCGCCTCTTAGTAGATGCTATGCCATAGATTATAGCTGGAGTTTTTTTAGATGGTCAGCATAGGCATCTGCTTTAGGCCTGTGATTCTTTTATTGAGGTATTTCTGCCACATTTCCAGCTGTTGCAAATGTCTTGTCAGGTACATACCAAATGGGGCATTGTACTCTATAATGGGTCTAATGAGGGATGAGTACAGTGGGACAATAACTTCCTTTTTTCTGGATGAAAAGCCGTTAGTGATGAGGAGTGTCACATAGAATGATTTCCTGACTGTTGTGGTGATGTGGTTATAGAAGTTGAGATCACTGTCCACTTGTGTCCCTAAGTCTCTCATCACACTTTCGGTGTTTAGTGTACTGCCACCTATGTGGTAATTCATGGGTGCATGGTTTTTCCCAAAGGAGATAACTATGCATTTCTTGGCATTAAGCTTGAGCCCATGGCTCTGGCACCAAGCATCTATTTCTGTAAGGCCCTTTTGTAGAATATCCACATAATTTGAGGATTCAATAATGGCTCCCAGTTTGCAGTCATCTGCGAACTTTGTTAGCCACAGTCCCTTAGTGTTGGCCTGTACTTCAGAGAAGTAGATGCCAAACAAGAGCTGTCCCAGGACTGTACCCTGAGGTGCTCCATTTGTCACTTGTCTGGAGCTGGATTTGGAGTTGGCTACTTTTACAGTCTGGTTCTGTCAGTAAGCCAGTTGGCAACCCATCGAGTGACGTAGGGATTTATGCCCAGCTTAGTAAGTTTATCTATGATTCCAGAGTAGGGGATGGTGTCAAAGGCCTTGGCGAGGTCCAGATAGGCTGTGTAGACCGCCTTACCGTCATCCGCAGCTCTGGAGGCTGATTCAAAGAAGTCAGTCAGGTTCAGGAGACAAGCTCGGCACTTCACGAATCCAAACTGCATGAGGTCCAGTGTTTGAAGGTTGCCAATGTCTTTGTTTATAAGTTTCATGATAATGCGTTCCATGCTCTTGCAGATCAGACTTGTCAGACTGATGGGACAGTAGTTCCTGGGATCCAAGGTGGATCCCCCTTATAGGAGTGGGTTAACTGTAGATGTGTGCCACTCAGTGGGCACGAAGCCTGTGGTGAGGCTATGAATAAACATGACACTTAGGTGAGGTGCCAGTTCATTTTGTAGTTCATGTAGTACACAGTCTGGGATGTTATCTGGTCCCATGGATGCTGTATTCTTAGCTTTGGAGAGTGCGGTTTCTACCTGTGTAGCCGTGATTACTGGAATTTGGCAATCTTTTGGTATTGAGATGAGCCTTTTAGCGGGTGAGAGGGGGGTGAAGTTGGCACTAAATCGATCTGCCAGGATATTGGCAATATCCTTGGGATCAGTATATTTAATGCCATTCTGTTGTAGCTCAGAGCAGGTCTGAGCATTGCCATTTAGATTCTTGACATAACTATAGAATGCCTTGTGGTTGTCTTTGGAATCTTTGGCAATTTTATTTTCGTAACTAGCTTTGGAGGATTTTATGAAGGATTTCAGCTTCTTACTGAGGCTGGTAAGGGAGTTTTTTGCATCCTGGGATTTTCCTCTTTTCTGCAACAGTTTCTTTCTTCTGTTGTATAGTTTGTTTATGGCAGGGGACCACCAGATTGGCTTCCTTTTTTGGGGGGAGAGTGTCTTGGTTCTATTTGGGATGGCACGATTCATGCATGAGTGGATGTGCTCATACAGTGCCTTAGTGTAGGATTCAGCAGTTGAACTTTCAGCTCCCATCTGCATGGGTGTCAGTGCATACCTTTACCAAACATTACCATATATCTGCCTTCTTCAAGTCTAGGGCAGGTTTTCCACTGCCATTCTGCAGGACATCCTTTCCTCACCTTAATTTTCCTTCTACCCTTCTCAGCTTTGGGAATCATCCCATAAGTCAGGACTGCAAAAGTAAATCACAAAGAACATAGAACAGTTGTGTGCATTTATAAACATAGATGTTTATGTATTCACTGTTGCAGTATTTTCCCTCCCTCCTTCCCCCTAGCCTACAGGGTAGGCTTGGACTAGCTAATTTTATAGGCAAGGGGTTGGTCCCCCCTTGCTTAGGTTCTCTGACAAAGACCCTTGACTGTGAGTTCCATCTTGGGGGCACTACCTTCAGGAGGCAAGAATAAACTGCGTTCATGTATTTGGCTGAAAATACTGACAGGCAGGGTGTCTGCCGGCTGTAGGAGGAGGGAGATTTCTCTGGTAGTCAGGCCAGCCAAGGACTTCCACAGCAGGAAATCTCGCAATTCAGGACTGCAACAGTGAATATACTCAAACATCTACATTTATGTTAAGTGTACACATACTTTCTTGAGTTTTTAGCTACAGTTTTTAACAAAGGTGCTAGTTCTTCAACTATGAAAGTACAACTAGCTGCCATTTCTAATTTTCACATTTTTTAAACAAGAAACATCTTTATTAAATTACGTATGACATATGCAATTGTATATTTCTATAAATGAAAATAAACCATAACAACACAATTTCACTTTCAAACATTGTACATTACAAATTATGCTGACACAACTGTACCTGCAAACATTATACATCACTTACAATATATCCAGTCATTGCCAGTCAAACATTACATAAGTCATTCAAATACTGCTTTCTTTTAAATCTCTTTCCTCCTCTGCATGTATTGATCCCACAATTACCATTTTCCTATGTAATTTGCTCCTACCCTTTTCTAATGATCCCAATTCCAGATATTTTATCTCTGCTACTTCCAGTAAAGTTGGTTTCGATTTTGATTTCCATTTTCTAGTAATTGCTTTTTAGGCAGCCACCATAATTAGAATCAGCAAGGCCTTACTATGTGTAGCCACTTCCAATGCTGTATCATAGCTCAAATTCCTTAGTTACACCAATCTGCTCACCCAGTATCTGACAGAGCAGTCTGCAGGGAATATTTAAAGTCTACCAGCTCAGTACAAGTACACTCCCAGAAAATGTGTTCCCATTTACCTCTTTCTTCCCCATCACAACTCCAACATTTGCCATCTACCTGAGGAAAAATTCTTTGGATTCTATTTGGGGTATAAAATGCCTATATAAACACTTACAAAGATCCTAAATTTTCTAGACTTTGTTGCATATTTGGGAGACATACATATATAAGACAAAAATGGACCAGCAACCAAGGCACGTTGAAATAATGAAAAATACTTTAAAGTATTTTTCATTATTTCAACGTGCCTTGGTTGCTGGTCCATTTTTGTCTTGTATACTTTCCCTTTAGGACCCTGCAGCTGCCGTACTCGCAGAGGCTGCTTCATTTTCAGACATACATATATCCCTTATTGTTTCTTTGTACATTGCTTATCCAATCTCTGTTACCAATCCTTTCTAGCTTCCTCTGATTGATTCTTATAGTTATAGTGCAATATTTTATATGCTGTACTAGTTATTCCATTCTTAATGGCAACTTCTGTTCTAGATTCTACTTAAAACTCTACCAGTGCTGGTCTTTCATTTAGGGCCCTCCTATTTCTTTCTCTTTGCCTATACTCTGATATCAGTCCTTGATAGGGAAAGCAATCTCGAACCTGCAGTCTAAATAAGTTCTTGGTGTCTTCCCATTATATTACCTTTCCCTTTCTAGTTATTTGCTCCCAATACCTTGGTTTCTTTGCCAGTTTTCATAAATAAATTCCAGCCCCCTCTTGCCTGTTGTCTATATCCCTAATTGCAGTCATCCCTATCACAGACTCTCCTTTTTCCATTCACTTGTTGGTTTAGTTCTCAGAATACTTTCTGCAACTTTATGAATATAATATTCTGTATAATTATTGTTTTCCTTAAAAATATGCATCCAAAATCCCAGTCTTTCCTTGTTGAGCCTCCCCCCCTGTTTCATCATGATCTCTTTCCACTTTGAATTATAGTTTTCTGTTTGTGCTGTGTATAGGAGCCTTAACTGTGTAGCTCTAAAATACCCCTTAAAATTAGGTAATCCCAGTCCAGCTTCTTCTATTGGAAGAATACGTTTATCCCACTTGACTCCTGACATCTTCCCCCTCCCAACTCTTTATTAATTGCTATCTACAACTTCTCCTCTGCTTGATAAAAATATGCCTGACCTATGTATAAGACCAAAAGGGAATAAAAACATTTTAACTGCTTGCATCTTGCTATCGATGTCCATATAACAGAGCTTCCATTTTCTCAGTTTTTGTATTATTTTTTGTTTAGTATCTTCCCACATATCCTTAGCTGCCACACCAGAATAATTTTTAATCCATACTTAATTTTATCATGTCCCCATAAATATGGATATTGCTGAACCAATTTGTGTGTGGGTACATAATTTGCTGCTATTACCTTTGTTTTAGCTTCATTCATTTTATATCCCAAAAATATCTTAAACTGTCTCAAAATGTTCCACAACACTGTAATGTCACTTTCTGGTTTTGTCAGGTATAAAATATCATTTGTAAATTGAGCCAACTTTTTTTTACTGCCATGCGAATTATATCCATGAATTTCTGAGTCTCTTATTTTCTTTGTCAGTGGTTCTAAATATAATAAAATAAAAAAAGAGAGAGGACACCCTTGCCTGGGTCCTCTGTGCAAGAAGAAATTATCAGAGAGGGCCCCACCTACTTTAATTTTCATCTCCAATCCCTCATATATCCTCCTATTAAACCTTATAATTTTATCAGGGAATACAAATGCTTCCATTGTTCTGCTCATAAACTCCCAGCTTACTCTGTCAAATACTTCCTCTGCATCAAGAACCTCCAGCAACAGTGATATTTTCTTACAATCTGCTTCTCTCTGGATCATCCGTGGTCTGTTAATCTTGTCAGATGTTTGCCTCCCATCCACAAAACCATATTGATCGATATCTGTCAATTTTGGCATCACTTTTGCCATTCTTTTAGGCATTATAGACATAAACACTTTATAATCATGGTTTAGTATTGAAATGGCCCTGTATGAAGCTGGATCTGATAGATCTTTACCTTCTTTAGGTATCTACTGAAAATGGAAATACTTCCAGTTGGACTAGCCCGGTTAACAAATGTAAAATAAAATAAAAAATAAATAAAATTAACAACTACCACCACTTTCTTCCAGGATGCTGGTACTTCTCCTCTTATAATACTGTTTAAGAAAACCTTCCGAATCTTTATCAGTTTTTCCCTCTTAGTTTCCAAACTTTCACAGGAATACCATCTATTCCTGAGGATTTTCCTGTAGATTGGTTATACATCACCATTTTTATCTAACTTCTTCCTATCCTGTTACTAATTGAGGCTCTTCACCCTCTAACCTTGGCATATTTATTTCTTCCAGAAACATTTCCATTTGTACCTTTTCTTGATTTCCATATTTCTCTGCTTTTTATAGACTTTTGTAGAATTTCCAAAATATTTCTAATATTTCTACAGGATCCCTTGTTATCTTCCTTGTTATAGGCTCCCTAAGCTTGGTGTCAGCCCTTTATACTTACTGTTGTACTAAAAGTTTTTGTGCTTTAGCGTTATCAGTAAACAGTTGCTTAACAGCAGTCTTTCTAAACTCGCGCATATTATCGAGATAATCCCTTATTTTGTGTTTAACATTCTGCAGTTACTCCTCTTGTTCTGTGAAATTCCCTGTATTTTGCAATACTTTAACATTTGTCACTCCCTCTAAATAATTCTCATGTCTTAACCATATCTCCCTATCTTTTATTTCCACCCTATTTTTAAACTCCACTTTAATTTTATTACACTCCCTAGCTAATTTTTGGAAGAAATTATCTTCTCTAATAGCTCCTGAATAATTTTCACTACCCATTCCTAAAATTCCTCTCTTTTCAACAGGTAGGTGGGAAAATGCCAGTGTCCCATTTTTATTTCATTACCGTGTTTTTATTTTAGTTATTATTGGCGCATGATCTGAAATAGTTTTGTGAGTATCATGACTTTCAATTAAATGCACACGTTCCTGTGAAATGCAAATTTTGTTTAGCCTAACCCAGTTTTTATATGTTGGGGAACTCCTATTACTGAATTCATATCATTCACGCCAAATATTTTCATAAAATTCTTCAAAAATCTCCCCTCCTTTGTTATACTTTCCCTTCTGGGCCCCCCCCAGACACATCTTCACTGCTGCAAATCAAATTCCATTCCCTCCTATAAGTAATATTCCTTGCTGAAAACTGATTATTTCTCTCAGAATTTTCTTAAGCTCCATTATAGCAGTTAGGTGGAATATAAATTCATGCCTGTATCCCCTTATCACTACAAATCTGCCGTTGTTATCTTTTTTATCCTCTTCTATCACCATTGGCGCTCCTCTTGCAGTTAATATAATACTCCTCTCTTCCTCTGCCCCAGGTATTCTGCTGAATAACCATCTCGAAAACCTTTATTTTTTAAATTCATATGTTCAGTTCTTTCCAAGTGTGTTTCCTATAGCATAGCAATTTGCACTCTACATTTGTTAATATAGTTCACTACTCATTCTTTTTTGTATTTATCTCTGAGACCATTAATGTTTAAAGACATTATAGAAAGCATCATATTCTTGAAAAATTATTATTCCCACCTTTTATGTACAATAGCTTTTTTGTTAAATGTCAAGTACCAGATTTCGTATTACATGTATATGCTGTTTGGCAGGTTAATCTTTTATACAGCTTCTTGTCATATCCATGTCCATCATCCTGTCTCACGTCTTACAGAACTTTTTGTTGTATTGAAAACTCTGAAACAGAAATGCAAACGCCCCTCCCCCAATACACCCCTAAAATCTATTAACCTAATAATAACACACAAAACTATTTACATGTTCAAATATTACTTTCCTAATAGGAACAAAATTTCCAGACGGGCAGCCATATATACATATTTGAGATAATCTAATAGAAAGGTTATCCATGCTAAGACACATTGTACAACCTGTGATTCTAAGTGCTGTCTGGTTTTATCTTATCTTTAAAGGTCTTTCATCTGGGAAAACAATTGAATGCTTTCATAAAACATTTTGTCCAAGCCATTTCTCTTTATCAGGTTTTCTGCTAGAGATGTGAAAACCAGACATAAAACTACCAAGCATACATTTGTCTTCTAGAAAAAAGAGCCTTATAATAATCAATATTCTTTTTTTATTTACTTACTTTCTCTTAAAACTTGTTACTAGATTAAGCTAATGGTCTTAACCTAGTCATTCCCCTATACAACAATGAAAAAAGCGCACTAGTTTTTTTTTTGTTATGCTCTTTTAACCCGATTTTTTTTAAATTGCAGCGCCTACATTTCTTAAAACTGAACAGAGAGAGAGAGGGGGGAGAAAGAAAAAAAAACAGGAGCACCTGTTTACGTTAGTGTCCCCATTACACTTAAAAATAACTGAAAAAAAACTTTATAACATGCAGAGAAAATCATGCACTATCAAAATAGTACTGTTAAGAAAAAATGTTGATTTACTTAGTTAACTTTCTCCCTCTCCCATCTCCTAACTATTTTTCCGAACATTAATGACATGAAATAGGGCATATGCTGTAGAGTCCCCTACGAGTTTAACAAAATCCAAAAAAGTCCAATATTTCCAGATTTTCTTGTTTTGTCATGTTTCACAAATGTAATTATTGTTTTGTAATCCCACGTTTGTCCATTTCCAAGTTACTGATTTTATTCTTCAAACATTCATGACATGAAGTAGGACATATGCTTTAGAGTCCCCTACAAGTTTACAAAGTCCACGAAAGTCCAGTATTTCCAGATTTTTTGTTCTATTTCTGTACATCTCCATCGCCAAAACCTGTTTCTGCTTCATTTTCAACATACTATTGATTCTTCTAGTCAACTCTTGTGATTTTTTTCCTTCTCTCAAACATTTTCCATTGAAACACTGGAAAAGGCTTCACTGGCACAGTCTTTCTGTGTTCTTTATTACCAGAAGAACAAGAAGCAGAATCTAATTCTGTTTCACAGCTCACTTTTTCATTGACAAACTTTTGGATTTCTTCCTTAGCATGTACTTCATCAAAATGATTTTGTTCCACCAGGGAAAATGTTTTGAAGATAGCTGGGTATAGCAATTTGAATCTCATGCCTGCTTCTTGACATTCCTAGAATAATGGAATAAATGTACTCCTGTTTTGCCTGGTGTACAATGAGTAGTCATGCTCCACAAACACTCTGCTGTCTCCCACTTTTTTACTTTGTCATTCTGCCATACTTTTGTCAGAATCAACTCCTCCTACTGGTAAGATTCCATCTTTACTATAAAAGGTCTAGCTTGTTTTCTCATAGCCAGGTTTGGAGCATTCACATGATGTGCCCTTTCAATTAAAAATTCCTTTTTGAGAATACCAGTCCAGTTGCTTATTTGTACTTTCATAAAATTAATACAGTATGGTCCTTCCAGCTTCTTGGTTACAGCAGTGCTGTGTCCTCTAATTATATAATTTTTTGAAACATCTCTTCTTGTGCAGTCTCGTATACAGCCAGCCTTTTCTTCATTTTGACCTCTGAGTTTTGCAGTTTTATCACCTTATCTGAATATCTTTTTAAAGCTTCTTCCATTTTTCCAGCCTTTATTGTTTGAGTTGATATATTCCATCAGTGTTTCATTTATTTTAGTCAGGTCTGTGTGCAATTGCCTTATACTTTCCTCTAGGTTAAAGGAAGTCATGTCTGGAGCTTGCACTGCTTTTTGGTGAACAGCTGCAGTACTCTTGCCAGTCAGTTTTTTTTTTGTCACCATTTGTAGCTGATTTTCCTTTCGGTCATCTGGATTTCTTTTTTCCTGGCATCCAGGAAGTGCACTTACTAGCCAGTTACTGAAATTTACCCAGAAATCCAGGTTCACTGTTTTTCTCTGCTAAGTTTCTGTTTTTACACTGGGAGAGCTAGAATTATGCTGTTAATGTGCAGCCATTTTGGAAGGCATTTCTAATTTTCACATTGGAGTAAATAATTCATCTTTATCTTCTTCAAACTTTGTAAGGCCTTCATAAGAGGAACCTTTATACTTAGACCTCCATTTAAAGATCCCACTCCTCCATGGGATTTGAATTTGGTTTTGCAGTCTTTGACCCAATCTCCCTTTGAAACAGCCAAGTGTGAAGTAAAATTTTTAACCTAGAAGTCTGTCATTTTAGTGACCATTACATCTGCTAGAAGAATCTCAGGCCTTCAAATCCTATCTTCTAAGCCTCCTTATTTGATTTTTCATAAGGACAGGGTATCCTTATGAACCAACCCATGCTTCCTTCCTAAGTTGGTGTCACAATCCAATATTAATCAAATTATCAACCTACCAGTTTTCTTTCCAAATTTTCAAACAAAGGAGAGTATATGTTGCACCTGTTGGATGTTCACAAGACAGTTAATGTTTTTATCTGCATAGGACAAACGTTTTCAGTTAATCAGGTCAATTGCCTGTCTTTTGGATTCATAATTTGGTAAACTAATTACTAAAGTAACTTTAGCTAAATGGTTAACGGATTGTATTTCATTTGTTTGCTAAAACCTCATTCTGCCAGGTCTATGGCAGCTTCTTCAGTATTTCTATCCAAATCTTCCCTGGGTGATATTTGTTCAGCTGCAACTTGGGCTAACCATCATACCTTTATTGCTCATTACAAATTGGATTTAGTCTCTGGGGAAGAGCAGCCTTCAGATTAGCAGTGCTCAGAAATATCCTTCCTTAGATTCCTCCTGAGATTTAGGTAGCTGGGGCCAAATAGTTGAGGACTGAATGAAAATGACATCAGATAAAACAGTTATGCACTCACCATAATGTTCCATCTCTGTTGTCTATTTTCATTCTTCCTCAACTTCCCTCCTTCTAACCCCTTTACCTTTTTTGACTTCTGGAAGGATTAGAAGAGACTAAAGGAACCAGTTTTCCTTTATCTGAGCTCCAGATACTGTGCTCTCTTTATATTTTTTAAATATTACATAGACTTAAAAAAAGTCAGTAAACAAGATCTGAGGTATATGATAGAGGACTAGTACATTATGGGTAAGGAAGGAGTTTGAGAGTTTTCAGTGTTCCTTGAGCTGGAGAAAGTGGCACAGTCAGATCTGAACCCAACAGTTGAGGAAGAATGAAAATGGACAGCTCAGATGGAATGTTATGGTGAGTACATAACTTTTTTGTTTTTAAATTAAGCAAGAGTGTTAAGTTGTAATGAATGCAGAGGGACAAAAGTTATTAAATTAGTGATTAAAAATAACCTTTTACTGAGATATTGGAGATGGGTTAAGAATATCTATAGATAGTTTACTGGAATCATATGAACTGAAAACATATGCCAGTTTAACAGGTGTCAGTCAGAAATTATATTTTAAGTGGTTACATGGGGGGGGGGGGTGAGCAAGAGAAAAGCCAACAATCTGATGGGTATTTTATAAGATCAGTTTCAAATGTGAGGAGGTTATTTATTAATCTTAGTGAAAGTGGAATTGAGTTACATATATATTAAGTGATCTAATTTGAGTATATGTCATCTACTTGTCAGAGTCATTGGACTTCTGAACATTAATCAAAATTTGTCTTTCAAATGTAATTGTTTTGATTTTTGTATAATACTAAATGATTCCTGTCATTATTGGGCATGCTTGTGGATTGTGTTCTATGTTGTGGGTCATGATTAACAGAGTAGGTGAGATAATAAAGCAATTGAAGTAATCTTAGTTGTTTTAGGTTACTACACTGGTATGAACTACAAGGCAAACTTGCTGCAAACCATGCCACTTTATTGTGGCATTGTTCTGTTTTACATAGAAGTTTGGTCTGTAGAGTTGTCAATATCAGAGAGCCATATAGAAGGGATTGGTAAAAGGAAGGTAGATGCCAAGATTATTGGAGCTGTCTGTGAGAGAGTGTTTAATTCGATAAAGTATCCTGAGATTCTTTTGGTTCTTTATTAATGGTCTGTGTGTGCGAGATGAATTTCACATTGTCATCTATAATGATCCTTAGTTGTGTGTATGAGACAGTTATATTTGTGTGTGTGTGTGTTATTTAGGGAAGTAATGGTGAAGACAACCCTTTTTAAGTTGTGCATTTTGGGAATGAATAAGACTAGCTTTGTTTCCTTAGGATTTAATAGGAACTCAGAGTTATTAATCCAGGACTCAACAGAGGTAAAATATTCCTGGGTTATACATTGAAAATTGGACAGAGGTTTGGCAGAACATATGAGGGTCAAGTCACTGGTATATTGCATTATGGTGACATGTTTGGATGCTGTATGGAAGTTGCTAATGAAAATATTAAAAGCATAAAACCAAGAATAGATCCTTGGGGGACCCTGATAGGTACTGGTAGGAAAGCTGACTTGGCACTTTGCTATTTGACAGACTGTTGACGGCCTGATAGGTAGCTGTTGAACTATTGTAGGGATGGGGGTAAGAGACAGAGGATAGTTGTGATACTGTGGTATGAGAAAGTATCAAAGGCTTTGCTAAGTCAAGAAATAAGGCGAAAACCACCTCTAATGTTCCTTGCTTGGTTAATGGTCTTGAAAAAGTTGATAGGAGGCAGTGATAGTACTGTATCTCGGGCAAAAGACATATTGATTATAGGTGAGAAGCTGATGGTCAAAGAGGTGTTCGTGAAGTCTGTGAACACATTTTTTTTCTGTAATTTTGGACAAAGGAGGACAGTGTATTAAGCTTTCTTCTGTGAAATTTACATTTTAAGCTAGTAAAAGTGGTTTTGTAGAATGTCATGTGATTTTTATTATTATTTTTATTCAGGAATGTTAACATTTTACTTTTGTGGAAAAAAGTTGTAGAATTAAGTTAGAACAATCTTTCCCTGGTAGAGGATGCATTATTTTATTTTTGGGGGCTGGGGTATATGTTTAAAGTGCTCTTCACTTTTTTTCTGTGGAAAAAGTGACTGCTTTATTATTTGCATGTTTTATCAACAACTACTGATCCAGCATCTTTTTAACCTTTACCATGGAACAGCTTACCAGTTCCTTGTTTCTTCCTTCTTTCAGCCACAATAAAAAATAAATAAGACACCTTTCCCACTTCAACAGGATACTAAAGTGATTAAGACCACATCTGGTTCCACAGACCATTCAACATTTTCCTTGGCTTCCACTGATGTAGTCCTTTCAGCCACCATGGACTGGGGGTTAGACATGTCCTCTGGCTGTTGGAGTGCCCTTGCTGGACAAGGGAGAACCACTTTGCCAGTTTTGGATTAAAGTGCAGGGAATTTTTCTCTGCTTAGCCAGACTGGAATGGCTGTCTGTAAGGAGTTTTTGCCTGTCAAAAGTGGATCTGCTTGTTCAGACATTCCTAACAAAAAAAAATGCAAGTGTGTGTGTGTGTGTGTCTGTGTGTGTGTGTGTATTCTCCTGTCTCAGTTACTTTGTATAGGAGTGATTTAATTTGCTTAGTTCAGGGTTCAGTTCAGCCTCTTGACCTTTCCAGTTCCACTACATCTGTTAGGAGAGGGGGAGATTCTTAATTTTCTGAGGATGCTAAACCTTTTTAAAACACCTTTATTGAATTATCACGTGTGACATAGGCAAACTTATATTTATATTAAAGTAATCAAACCATAATATTTTATTTATTTTATTTTATTTTACATTTGTTAACCGGGAAAGTCCGACTGGATACAGGTCCATTTTCAGCGGAGGCCTGGGGAGAAAAGCTCCAAATGTACAAAAACAAGTGTAAATACAGTGAAATTATTACAGTGAGTTATCACGAAACTGACATTTGTTTAACGATATGTACACACAGGTACATGTTTTTCTCAGATACACACAGCAAAGGTTGGAAGCAAGTAACTGAGAAAGAAATAGTTAAAAGATTTCATCTGAAAAAGGAAAACACGTATATTAAAGGTGGTTATATCATGCATGGTGTAGAGTTAACTTTAAATCTTTCCAGTAGGTGGGTGATACACAGAATTTTAAACAGAGAGTCAAGAGTTTTATTCCTGTAATGAGGTTCTCATTTATGAATTATGTTTGAGTGGGGGTTAGTCAGGTTTGTACAGGGACGAAGCCACTGCATTTTTATGTATTTCCTAAGGGATTTTTTGAACTGTGATAAGGAGGGGTCAGTGGTGAGTTCAGCAGGAAGTAGGTTCCAGTTTTTACCAGCAGAGTTGGAGAATAGTGATTCACCAGCTGAATTGTTGGTTTTAACAGCTTGCAATAGCAATTTTTTGGAAGAGCGAAGGGATTTTAGGTTACTGTAGGGGGTAATAATATTTTTCAGTGTGGGTGTACTGTCTGGTTGGTAGAGGATTTTGTGAACAACTATTAGTTGGTTATATTGCAGTTGATAGGGTAGTTCAAGCCAGTCTAACGATTGAAGGTTAAGGCAGTGATGGGTTCTATAAGCTGATCCTGTGGCAAATCTGGCAATGTTATTGTAGCACCTAGTTAATTTATTGAGGTTTGATTTGCTTAGGTTTACGAAGATGGGTGAGGCATAAAGAAGGGTCGATAGCAGATGTGTATGGGCAATAACAGTTCTAGCAGATGGGGTTAGGAATGGTTTAATCCTGTATAAAGAGCCTAATTTTTTATTAACTGTTTTAATAGTTTTGTCTACGTGTGCATCAAACTTGAGGTTGTTGTTGATCACTCACCGTAGTTTAGTACTAGGTTCTGGAGAAATTATGGTACCATTGTTAAATATTATGGTGAAAGATGGTGAGGAGACCTTGCAAGTGGGGGGAGAAGAGTAATAGTTTGGTTTTATTTGGGTTTAGTAGTAGTTGGTGACCAGTGAGCCAATTCTCTACTTTGTTGAAAGTGATTTGGGACAAGAATTGTAAATCTGTGGGGGAGGTGGCAGAGCAGATTAGGGTTGAGTCATCTGCATACTGAATACAAGTTGCATCAGGGATGACTTTGTACAGGTCATTAATGAATATGGAGAATAGGAAGGAACCTAATATACATCCCTGTGGGGCTCCAAGGGTGACTGGTAAAAAGGACGATAGGTTATTCTTCCATAGTACAGCGTGTTGTCTGTCACTTAGGTAGGAATGAAACCAGGTAATTGCTAGGTTATCTATGGAGAGTGATTTTAATGTGTTTGAGTAGCTGGTGATTTACCATATCAAATGCCTTGGATAGGTCAAGGAAGAGGGCTGAGGAGAGCTTGTTGTCATTACAGTTTTGAATTATTGTATGGGAGAAGGAGAGAAGAGCTGAGGGTGTACTATGACAAGGTCTAAGTCCGTGCTGGGAGGGGGCTAGGAGAGTGTTTTGATTCAGATAGGCAAGACATTGCTTGTGGATACATTTTCCCATTATTTTAGCCAAGGGAGATAGAATGGCTATAGGCCTATAATTTGAAAGTTCAGTGGAATCTCCCCTTTTGGTTAATAATAATAAGTTTGCATTTACAAACATAGGATATATAATATATATAGTGTATAACCTAAGCAACATTACATAAACTATTCAATTCCTTCCTTATCTTAAACTTCATTCCTCCTCCAAAACATTTTTCTGTATGTATGGTTCCCACAATTTCTATTTTTTCTATGTAATTTACTCCTGCCATTTTCTAAAGATTCCGCTTACTGTTCTTTTATCCATGTCACAATATTCACTACTACAAATATAGTTGGTTTAGATTTTGATTTAAATGTTGTAGTCATTTCATTTTTGGCAGCCACCAGAATTAAACTTAAGACTTTACTGTGTGTAGGAAATTCAGATCCTGTATACCAGCTAAAAAAAATCAGTTCCTTAATTACACTCATTTGCTCAATCAGTATTCCAGACAGTAGGTAATTTTTAAATTCTGCCAACTCATTACACATGAAAGACATATATTCCCAGTTGCCTCTTTCTTCCCCATCTCTCCCCCACCATTTGCTATTAAAGTATCTATGTAAACACTTCCAGGCAAAAATCCTAAGTCTTTTAAACTTGTTGCATATTTGGGATTCATACATATGTCCACCCATTCTTTGTGAACTGCCATATATAATCTCTCTTCCAAATCTTTTCTGATCTCTTCTGATTGATTCCCATACTTATCATGCAGTATTTTATATGCCCTACTAATTATCCCTTTAACGGCGGCTTCTGTTCTACTTTCAGTTAAAAACTCAACCAATACAGTTTTTTCATTCAGGATTTCCCTATCCATTTCTGTTTGTCCATATTCTAATATCAGTCTCTGATAGGATAGGTAATCACTATCCTGTAGTCCAAATGTCTTCTTGGCTTCTTTCCATCCTATTACATTTCCTTCTCTAATTATTTCTTCCCAGTACCTTGGGTTCCTTTGTTAGCTTCCTCCAGTAAATTCTAGCCCCCGCTTGCCTATTCTCTGTACCCCTAATTGCAGTCATCCCTATCTGCAGAAACTCCTTTGTCCATTCCTGTGTTGGCTTAGTTCTTAGTATACTTTCTGCTACTTTATGAATATAATATTTATAATTTCTCCAAATCTTCTAATACCATGATGGGAACGGACCCCGTTCCTAAGTCAAAGTGTAATTAAAGATCTGAAGTAGTTAACTTCATTTGATCAGCAACCTGTGGGTTTTGGATCCGACATGGATCAGAGCTGGCAGCATACCAAGCAAAAAGATCTGAGCTCCTCCCCCCTACCCATACTACACTGCAACCTCCTTCCAGTCATTGGATCTCATTTAACGCGGCTTTGCCAGCATGGGATTTTTGAGCTTCAGGCAAGTTTGTCAGGGTTTTTCGAAATGTATTGGTCTGTGTGTGCCCCTTTGATATATCTATAGATAGCTATTAGTTTATCTCCCATTATGGGTTTCTTTCCCTGCTAGATATTTACGTTTTGCAAGTTAGAAAGTTGTTAACTTTCTGTCAGTGTAGGCCCCCCTTCCCGCCCGTAGAGTGTGTGTGTGTGTGTGTGTGTGTGTGTGTGTGTGTGTGTGTGTGTGCATGTGTGTTTACTATGTCGGAAAGTCAGAAAGTGACTTTCTCTAAGTGCACAGTGTGTGTCCGCAAGCTGTCACCAGCCGACGGTCACACAATGTGTGCAGTTTGCTTGGGGGTACCTCATTTGTCATCTGGCTGCAAAATCTGTGCGGCCTTCAACCCCCGAGCCCTGTGGGATTGCAGGAACAAGTTGATTTTGGCGGGTCTTCTACCCGCAGAATCAACTTCTGCTTCTTCCACAGCTTCTTTGCCAACCACAGCTGTGGCTGTTCAGCCTTCCGGCCCTCCTCCCCTGTCTGGGACTCACCCTCCCACCTTGCCACAGGGAGAGAGAGATTGAAAGAGAAACACAGGGAAGACAAGAGAGAGATACAGAAAAGGAAAAAGATCGAGATAAAGAGAAGGGTCGCAAGCGGCAGGCCGAGTTGGATCCAACAGCCCTTCACGCTAAGGTGATTTTGTCTCCTGTTAAAGTTACTAAGCCATCCTCTCCTGTACTCCATTCACCACGTTTTTCTCCGGAGCCGGAGGAGGAGGCTAGACTACCCTCGAGGTCATCTTCGCATCGGCCCTCCCGGCAGGTGTCGGTGGCATCCTTGAGATCGACTCGGACCATCTTTGAAGCAGACATGGATCAGATGACGTGAAGGTTTCTACAAATGCAACTGCAGATGGGAGTGTTGCTAGCTCCCTCCCCCACCAGTGCGGGGAGTTCGGCTCCGTTCTTCACCCCGATAGCTCCTTCTCCAATCCACCATCGGATTTTGGAGTCTATGGATCTGAGGATCTCCAGAGTCAGCACCGATGGTACCTTTGGCCTTGATGCCGGCCATGCCCTAGAGTCTGTTGGATCCACTTTCAGATCCGAGCTCTCGGAGCTGAGAGTTGGGCATCGGATCCGAGGGGGATGAGTGTGTCTTTGGTTCCATTGTGGTTGGAGCATACCATCCCTTTGGGTCTGGCCATTCCAACTTCGGCTCTGATCCCTTTGTCAGATCCGAGGATCACGGCTACCCCTCACCACCAGTTTCAGGGAAGCTGGTTCTCCTTCGGCGTTCGACGTTGTGGAGAGGGTTCTCTCTGAAGGATCAAGACCCCTCACTCTTTCGTCGGGGTCCATCCCTGCCCCCTCGCAGTTGGGCTTGTCTTCCATTGTCTAGTCCCCCCAGGGACAGCCTGTGTCTATTGTTCCCCAGCCAGTTCCCCTGAAGGAACACAAAACCATTTGTGAGCCCTCTCTGGAGAGGCCACCTGAGGAGGTTCCTCACAAATGCCAGTGTAAAAGAAGGCACTTGGACTCCCCTGAGTCCCTCACTGAGGATACCGACTTGGAGGAAGGAGAAGGTTCCCCCAAATCACCCCCCGAAGACATCTTCTTCAGAGACATAATGGAAATCCTTCAGCAGAGGGGGGGTGGTCTGCCCAAAAACTTTTCTCTGATGAATCGGTATTCCTGGAGGCGTTCGACACAGGTCCATCTACCTCTTGGGTGTCCCTGCCAGCCGACCCTCTGGTGGACCTTATCACCACCAGAGCTTGGAAGGAGCCAGACACTGTGGAGCCAATACCCAAAAGGCCTGACAAAATATTGAGCCCCCCAGCAGATCGAGCTTCTTGGAGCAAAGGTTCCCCAGTTGATGCCATGGTGGTGGTGGCGGCCACAAAAAAGGAACTCGCCCAAAAAAGTTCCTCGGTCCACCCCCCAGACAAGGAGTCCAGGGTGATGGACCATCTTGGAAAGCGGATTTTTGCTTCAGCTACCTTTACTATAAGGACGCTGAATTACTTGGCCCACGTAATTCGACTGCAGCAGGACCTTGTGAAAGAGTACGCCGAGTCTCCCCCGGAGTCCATGTCGGTCGAGGATAAACGGACCTTCTCAGCTCGTATGGCCACTCTCAAGTCTGTATCCAATACATCCATGCGTCTACTCTCTCACACCACTGAGGGAGCTGCTAGGGCTAGCAGGTCTGGTATCGCCTTAAGGCATCACACCTGGCTCCATTTTTGTGATTTCTCAGAACCCTTCAAGGCATCCTTCGCCAACGCACCCTTTGACAGTTTGATGCTGTTTGGGAAGACTGTCCGCGATATGCTTGTCCAGAGCGAGAAAGACATGAAAACGCTGTCAGCCATCGGGATCTGCTTCTCTAACCCTCAAAGATCCTTTTCCAGGAACCAGCGAGGGCAAAAGAAGCTGTGGTTCTGGAAATCTCAGCAGTCCCGGAACGCTCAGGACTCCTTTTCCCCCAGAAGCAGAGGGGGACAAGGTAGACGCTGGCCCAGAGGCAGAGGGGGGGCCGAAGAACTTCGGGTCACGGGAACCTTTTTCAGATCGACCCGGGCAGCAACCCTGAGGGGTTGCCTGACTGCTCCTCTCTGGAGGCAGTTGGGGGGGGGTTTCGATGCACCTAGCCCAATGGTAGTCCATCATGACAGATCATGGGTGCTTTGAATAATATCCCAGAGGCTATTCTCTTCCCTTCACAAACAAGCCCCCTTACACAAGCCACCTCCTGGATGTCCCACCTGCTCAGAGGGAGGCCACAGCTTTGTAAATACAAAAGCTGCTAGAAAAAAGAGCCATCCAGCAGGTGCCCCCAGACCAGTCTGGATCAGGCATCTATTCCAGGTTCTTTTTGGTGCCAAAAAAGACGGGGGACCTAAGGCCGATTCTCGCCCTATCAACAATGAACCTGTTCATTGCCAAGGAAAACTTCCGGATGGTCACACTTCAGTCCATCCTGCCCTCGCAGAAGGAAGACTAGTTGTGCTCGATAGACCTCAAGGATGCGTACTACCATATGCTGATGGACAGGCAATCCATGAGGTTTCTCCGCTTTTGGCTAGGGGCCAGTCATTACGAATTCAGGGTCCTACCCTTATGTCTCACCACAGCCCCCAGAGTGTTCACCAAAGTCATGGTAGTTGTAGCAGCCCACCTGAGACTTCAGGGCATTCAGGTCTTCCCGTATCTGGACGACTGGCTCCTCACTGCTCCCACCAGGCATCTACTCTTACTAGCTAGAGATTTCTTTCTCTGGATATCACCTTGGCTGAGGATCACCATAAATCTCAGGAAGCCTTCCCTTCAACCTTTTCAAGTGTTAGACTTCATAGGGGTGAGACTAGATTCTCTTCAGGCCAGGGCATTTTTGACTCCAGACAGACTACACAGCCTTGGCACTTCATGTGTTAGTGCTTCTGCAGTCCCCTGCACCCCCTCCGGAATTAGTCCTGAGAGTCTTAGGGTCCATGGCAGCAGCTATCAACCTGATCCCTTGTGCTCATCTGAATATGAGAATTTTACAGTGGACTTTGCAAGTTCAGTGGTCGATACTTCATCAGCCTCTAAATTTTCCGATCCCTCTGAGCAGTGTGCAGAAATTCTCTCACGTGGTGGCTGCGATCCTGGGATTTGCAGGAGGGATGTCCCTTTGTTGTGCCCCAACCCCAAGCCACGATTACCATGGACACCTCCCGCCTAGGGTGGGGGGCACTGTTTGGGCAGGACTGTTCAAGGCACGTGGACTCAAAGCGAGACCTTTCTGCTTATAAATGTTCTAGAGATGAGAGTGGTCCTTTTAGCATTGCAGGTCCTTCATGCTTATCTTCCTCTGGGAACTATTGCGATCCAGTCAGACAATATTTCAGTGGTCTGGTATATCAACAAACGGGGGAACCAAGTCTTATCCCCTTTGTTGAGAAGCCATGAGAGTTTGGGAATGGGTGATCTTCACCAACCGCTTTCTGATAGCAATGCACATTCCGGGTCGGTCCAACATCTTGGTAGACAAATTGAGCAGAACTATCCTTTCTCCCTATGAGTGGTCTCTGAACCCTTGTGCAGCAGAACAGATCTTCCTCAAGTGGGGTCAGCCTTGCTGCGATCTTTTCACATCACCATCCTACGTGAAGTGCAGCGAGTTTTTGCTCTAATCCCCCTGACGAGGGAAGCCCCCAGAGATGCTCTTGTTCATGCTTGGCCACCCAGTCTTCTTTATGTGTATCCCCTGCTCCCGCTCATGACAAAATTCTTACAGAAAGCTCATCGGTTGGGGAGCAGAATGATCCTCATAACCCCATTCTGGCATCAAGTTTGGTTTCCCTGCCTACGGTCTCATCTCATAGCTCCACCCTGGATCTTGGATCCCATTCCGGATCTGATTCGGCATTCCTCGGGAATGCTTCCTCTGAATCTGGACAGCCTGAAGCTCACAGCTTGGCTGCTCCACTTCCACTAGTTGCTAGGACTCCTGGTATCTCTTCTCCTGTTAAATCCATCTTGGTTGCGGCACATAAATCCTCTACCAGGAAAATTTACTGTAGCAAATGGAGACGTTTCTCCATTTGAGCTTCACAGAGAAATCTGGATCCTTTTACAACTCCGATCCCAGCGGTATTAGACTTTTTGTCTCATATCTTCCAGCAAGGAGCCAGCTCTTCCACAGTGAAGGTCCAACTGGCGGCTATTTCTCATTTCCATGTAGGGGAAAATTTAGGCTCTCTCACTGCTGCCAGAATTTGTAAGACCTTTTTGAAAGGCACTTTTCTTCTGAGACCTCCTATTAAGAATCCGTCCCTGCCGTGGGATCTGACTTCAGTTCTTCAGGCCTTAGTTGCACCTCCTTTCGAGCCCTTGGCATCAGTTGACTTAAAATTCTTGTCATGGAAGACTGCTTTTCCTGGTAGCTATCGCCTCAGCCAGGAGAGTGTTGGAGCTTCAGGCTCTTTGTATGAAACCCCCATATCTAGTGTTTCATAAGGGCAGGGTGTCTCTCAGGACTAATCCATCTTTTCTCCCTAAAGTTGCTTCTGAGACAAATATTAATCAGTCTATTAATTTGCCTGTTTTTTTCCCGAATTTTCAAAACAAAGGAGAATACAAGCTTCATTTGCTGGATGTTCACAGGCAGTTATGTTTTTATTTGCAGAGGACGGTGGTCTTTCGTAAATCTGATCAACTTTTTGTTTTCTTTGCTAAGCCTTTTTTAGGGAAACCAGTTTCAAAGGTGACTGTCTCTAGGTGGATTTCCCTTTGTTTCCTACAAGCATATAGACAGCTTTGTTTACCAGAACCAGTAGGAGTTCATGCTCATTCTACATGTTCTATGGTGCAACGTCTGCCGCATTCTGGTCTAGAGTTTCCCTGAATGACATTTGCTCAGTGGCTACCTGGGCGTCCTCTCACACCTTTATTACTCATTATAAACTGGATTTGGTGTCTAGAGGAAAGGCTTCCTTTGGCTCTGCAGTGCTCCGGAATATCCTCCTTTAAGGGCCTCCCAAGATTTCGGGTAGCTGGGGACTCTGTCCCACAGGTTGCTGATCAAATAAAGTGTTAACTACTTCAGATAAAGAAGTTATGTACTCACCATAATGTTCCATCTGAGTAGGTAAACTTAATTTGTCAGCAACCGTCCCTCCCTCCTTCCCCTTTACCTTGGCAATTATTTCTGTTGAGCTTGATGTTCGGAGTTCATGAGCTTTATGTTTCTCCTTGGTTTAGGGGTCTCAGGTTTTAGTTTGTTGGTGTCACGTGTGGAGTGGCAAACTTGATCTGAGGATTGGAAGGAGGTTGCAGTGTAGTATGAGTAGGGGGAGGAGCTTGGAGCTCGGATATTTTTGCTTGGTATGCTGCCGGCTCGGAAACTTGTCGGATCCGAAACCCACAGTTTGCTGACAAATGAAGTTTACCTACTCAGATGGAATGTTATTGTGAGTACATAACTTCTTTTTCATGAAATTAGTATTGTTTCAATCTTTGATGTCAACCAGAAGTGCTCTTCGCAGTACCCATAATGTGCCCAGGTACGACTCCTCCTGCAATTCGTATAGAGTTGCATGTATTGGTAACATATCTAAATACAGCTATAGATTATTTTTTTATAAGTGTCAAACTGCCAGTCCAGCTATCAGGAATTTTGTAAATAATTCTGTCATTTGTGAATAATGATATGATTTATACAGAAGTGTATGCAAAGTACTGAGCTAAAATATAACCACAGGATGCCCTATTGGAATAGAACAGGAATGTACCTGCACTATTGTGGCTGTTTAGGTGTATATGTTTAATGGAAACTGGAACACAGGAGGTTAACTTGAAAAAATTCAGAGAAAATAGTTGAAATTAAATTGTTTCATAACTATGTAATAAAAGAGATGTTATCTTTCAGTTTCAGTGCAGTAGCAGATACCATGTCTAGAGCTGGAAGTTTTTTGTATTGTCTTGAAAGACAAGTAATTACTAGGTTTGAGATGTAGAAGTGTTTTATTGTTTTATGACTTCCAGGATCTGCAAACATCTGAGAGATATGCATTTTCACAGGAAGATGCTAAAAATGCTTGTACTTTCTGACAGTGGGGATTTAGCTTGGGAACTAAAGTCAGGTGACAAAAATGATGTCATCCAAGCTAACCCAGCAGTAATATTTGATATTAATTTAAGAACTCTCTGAGAGAGAGACTGGGCAGTTTGTATTTTGTCTTTGACCTAACAAGAACATCCACTCATCACCACCTCTGCACTTGCCTTGCTCTAAGTAAGTTTCTAGAGCATAGTAACTCTCTTAGATTCAGATAGGAATATAGTAAAGTGTAGCTTAGACATTTTCTTTATTTATTTGAGACTGTCTTGCAATGTTGTTTTATATATTTCCTGTGATTTTGAACTCTGATGTAAATGATTACTTCCTAAGTATTGTCTTGTTCTTTTATTATTTATTATTACATATATTTAAACCTTTCAGTTGTGGCTGGTCTGTTTAGAAATATTTAAGATTTTAGAGTACTTGCATATCTATTTGGTGACACTGTACAGGCTACTCCTAAGTAGCCTTGCTCTTGGTCAACCTACCATTTGGATTAATAGTAACATTACACAGTACGATTGGACACCCTTTGTTAAGGGCCTTAAAGTAGCTGATAAGTAGTGGTTGATGGCAATGGAAACTACCTTATAATATGGACAGAAGGGGCATAGCTAGTAAATCTGTGCCAGCTTTTCCCAGGAGTGAGTGAGTGAGTGAGTGAGTGAGTGAGTGAGTGAGTGAGTGAGTGAGTGAGTGAGTGAGTGTGTGTAAATCAAATCTCAGAGTTTGTGTCAGCTACTTCGGCAGGGATACGAAGCACTACTTGGACAGAGCGGGTACTGGAGATCTTGGTTTGGCCACACAGCAGAGAACTCAACCCTATAGTTGAGCCAGTGGGGAGTCTTATTGTGGATCTGGAGAAAGGGAGAAACCAGCCCCAGACTGACTGTGACCTCTGTGTGCTCTTAAGGGAAATTGTACTTTACTGTGTGCACTTATCCTTGCAGTGTGTACATTCCCCCACTGTTGCCAGTGGTGAGGATTGAGGCTCCTTGATTACTGAGCCAGTGCTGGGCCATCACATATTAATTGTTTGGCAGTGCTGGGATAGCTACATCACATATTAACTGGCTTGTAGTGGTGTGGATATTGAATCCCTTCAGCCTGTAAACAGTGTTCACTGAAGGTGTTTGTACTGTCACTCAGCCACACAGTGAACATTCAGAGTTTCATATCACAATTGTTTTATTTATTTTTTTTTTTTTGGTAGCTTAGTCAGGGAGAGCAGGCAAGCATGTCAGCAGAGGAGTATGGCAAGGTGACAAGGACCCAGTTGGCTGAGATGTACAGGCTAAAGGAGCAGTGCATGCTAACCTTACTAAAGCAGAAATTAGTGCAGCCTTGGGCACAGCTGCATCACAGACCAGCAATCAGAAGGGCAACCAGTCTGGCCTTGGAGATGTACAACTGTCAGAAAATGGACAGTTTAACCTTTCCACAGAGGACTTAAAATCCATCTGGAGTTAGAGACTTGAACTGGAGGCCAAATGTTTGGAAATAGAATCAGCAGAGAGACTGCAGCAGGAGAAACACATGGAATTAGAAGCAGCAGACAGACTGAGACATCTGGAAGCTAAAGAGAATGAGAGGCAGAGCAACATGAAAAGGAGATGCTGACTCTTCACCAAGGTCATGGAGGTAATGGGTAAGGGAGTAACCAAACCCCAGAAGCAACAAAGGCAAGTAAATGTCTTCCACAATTTACAGAAGGGGATAACTTTGATAGTTTCATTCATATATTTGAAAGGGTATGTAAACAGTATAATGTTGACCATGTGCTCTGGGTACAGTTCCTGACCCCCTAACTCCATGGTAAAGCTGTAATTGCTACTTGTAAATTGTCTGATACTGGTTTCTTAAGTTATAATACTGTAAAAAAACTGTCTTTTAGAGTGCTTTAACACCTGAAGCTTATAGGAAAAAAGTTTCTTGAGCATACATGCAAGGCAGATGAAAGTGTGTGTGAATATATTGCTGAACTAAGCACTTATTTTCATAGATGAGTGAGTAGATGTTACATTACCACTTTTGAAGGGCTGGCAGACCTTTTGGTGAGGGAACAAGCCCTGAGCACTTTGCCCGAGGATATGAGAATCTGGTTAGCTGATAGGCAATGCAATACTTCAGATGAGTTGGGGAAGAAGGGAGAGCTATACCTAGCAAGCAGGGCATCACTGCACAGGAAAGAGATGCCCACTGCTGCTCATGGGTCTAAGGGGAACCAATGGTGGGCAGCCTAGACCACCCTAACAGAATCTGCCAGTAGCAGGAGAAGTCACTAGTCCAGGCACATGTCCAGGACCAAGGGTTAAATGCTTTAAATGCAACCAGTGGGGCCATGTAGCATATAGATGTCCACGGAGGCAAGGTGGGGAACAAAAGGTGGGACAGCCGGTAATTGGGAATGACAAAATGCCAGTAGAAAGTTGTCTTGAGATAACAAGGGTACCAAACTATCACAAGAGGAATTATATCCTATCTTAGTAAATGTGAAAAAGGCCATTGCTAAGAGAGACGCAGCATCTGACTTAACCATTGTGAAGCCTGCAATGATTAAAGAGGAGCACTAGTTGCTTGGGCAGTCTACTCTAGTCAGAGCTTTAGGAGGGACCCCATTCCAAATACCTTTGGCTAGGCTTCACCTTTTCTGGGAGGGTGGAAAAGGAAGCCACCAAGTAGGTGTTTGAAGATATCCCTGCAGATGTCCTGATAGGGAATGATTTTGATAATGCAGTACCCTGTGTGCATGCAGTTACATGCAGTCAAGCTTGGAGACAAGCATGTGGGTCTGGTAGCCAAGGGGAGACCCAGACAAGACTGCAGACTTGCAGCCAGGACTGGTGAGGTAGTTACTTCTGGGAGGGAGCTGCCCAGTAGCAGTGAGACTGAAGATGAGCCACAGCTGCTTGTGGATACTGATGTTCCCTTGGACAGAGTAAGTGCAAGAGCAGAGGTGAGTAGTAGTACCCAGGCTGACAGTGAGGCACCACTGTCAGAGGATGACAGACTTCCTGTGGAAGGGGAGTTAGGTAGGATTACAAAGAGAGAGTTCAGACAGGCTCAGCTCTCAAACCCTACATTACAAGGCCTGAGGCAGGTAGCTAGGGAGGCACCTGATTCTCAGGAAAAAGGGAATCTGTATACTGAGACAAATGGTTAATGTATAGACAGTGAACCCCTGAGGGAGGGCTAGAGGGTGAGAGAATACAGCAGTTGGTAGTGCCCAGAGCCTACCATCTGGCAATCCTAGCCATAGCCTATGATATTCCCTTTGCAGGCCATGTGAGAATAAAGTGTACCAAGAGATGTATTATGCAGAACTTTTATTGGCTTGGGATTTCTAGAGATGTAACAAGGTACCGCAGGACCTGTGAGCAGTGCCAAAAGGTAGGCAAGGCAGGAGACAATGTGAAAGCTCCTTTGATGCCTTTGCCTGTGATTGAGGAGCTATTTCAGAGGATAGCTATGGATATTGTGGGGCCTCTGAGTACCCCAAGTATCACAGGGAAAAAGTTTATCCTAGTGGTAGTAGATTATGCTACCAAATGCCCTGAGGCAGTGGCTCTGACCTCCACTGAGGCAGAAAAGGTTGCAAATGCTTTGTTACAGATTTTCAGCAGGGTAGGTTTCCCACAAGAAATACTGACTGACAGAGGTGCCAATTTCACATCAGACCTGTTGGCTTGTCTGTGGAAGCACTGTGGGGTGAAGCACCTAACGACCACCCTCTACCATCCTCAGACTAATGGTCTTGTTGAGAGGTTAAACTTTACACTCAAGATGATGCTATGGGCATTTGCAGACCAGGTTAAGAGGGAGTAGGACAAATATTAGCCCCATCTGTTTGCTTACAGGGAGGTTCCCCAGGAATCCACAGGTTTTTCACCTTTCGAGTTGCTGTATGGGCATAGGGTGAGGGGACCTCTAGATTTGATTCAAAATGAGTGGGAAGGTGAGTGTGAAGCCCACAAGGAGTCTGTTGTGGCATAAGTCCTAAACCTCAGGAGAAGGCTCAGGGAACTTATGGCCTTGGCCGAGGAGAACCTGGCAGAAACCCAACAGCAGAAAAAGGTCTGGTATGACAGCAATGCTTGAGCCAGGGAGCATGCTGTAGGGCAGCAGGTTATGGTTCTCATTCCTGTCAGACACAACAAGCTCCAGACAGCTTGGGAGGGACCCCTCAAAGTGGTAAGGAAGGTCAGTGATGCTAACTACATGGTAGAACTGCTAGCCAGTAGGCAGGGGCATAAATTGTACCACTGTACCATGATGAATCCTTACCATGATAGAGAGGCCCTTGTGCTGATTATTTGCATTGGATGGCAGGAGGAATTTGAGGAGGATCTGGTGACTGATCTCAATGAGGCTCGGACTGACACCTCAGTGGAAGGGGTAGCAATGACCCAGCAGCTATCCCCTACCCAGGTTCAAGAAATCTGAGCAGTGTTACATGGGTTTGGGGACATTTTCACTGGGAAACCAGGGTGCACCCATCTGGTGCAGCACCATGTGGATACAGGATCCCAAAGGCTTATTAAGCAGGCCCCTTATAGGGTGCCTGAGAGAGTCAAACAGACTCTGTGGGAGGAGATACAGGAAATGTTGGAACTAGGGGTAATCCAGGATTCCAGCAGTCCCTGGTCCTCCCCAGTGGTGCTCGTACCAAAGATGGATGGCAGTACCAGGTTCTATGTGGGCTACAGGAAAGTAAATAGTCACACAGAGTCAGATGCTTACCCCATATGTAGGACAGATGAAGTCCTACAGCAATTGGGTGGAGCTAAGTATCTTATCACTATTGAACTTACCAAGGGTTACTGGCAGGTGCCCTTGACTCCCAGTGCTAGAGAGAGGTCAGCCTTTGTGACTCCTTTTGGCCCGTATGAGTTCATGAAGATCCCCTTTGGGATGACAAATGCTCCAGCAACTTTCCAGAGGCTGATAGATCATATCCTAGCAGGAGCAGGAGATTTTGCCCTTGCTTACCTAGATGCTATTGTCATCTACAGCCATTCCTGGAAAGAGCATGTTCAGCATGTCAGAGAGATGCTGGGCAGACTGCATAGGGCAAGGTTGACCATAAGCCCAGTAAGTATCAGGTGGGTATGGCAGAGGTCTCCTACCTGGGACATAGAGTGGGGACTGATAAGATCAGGTCAGAACCTGCCAAAGTGGAAGCCATTCTGGCATGGCCTGTCCATGGTTACCAAAAAGCAGGTGAGGGCATTCTTACAGACAGCAGAGTACTACAGAAAGGTTGTCCCCTACTATAGTACCATAACTGCTCCCCTCACAGACCTGACTGACAGAGGTGCCAATTTCACATCAGACCTGCTGGCTTGTCTGTGGAAGCACTGTGGGGTGAAGCATCGAAAGACCACCCTCTACCATCCTCAGACTAATGGTCTTGTTGAGAGGTTAAACTTTACACTCAAGATGATGCTATGGGCATTTGCAGACCAGGTTAAGAGGGAGTAGGACAAATATTAGCCCCATCTGTTTGCTTACAGGGAGGTTCCCCAGGAATCCACAGGTTTTTCACCTTTCAAGTTGCTGTATGGGCATAGGGTGAGGGGACCTCTAGATTTGATTCAAAATGAGTGGGAGGGTGAGTGTGAAGCCCACAAGGAGTCTGTTGTGGCATAAGTCCTAAACCTCAGGTGAAGGCTCAGGGAACTTATGGCCTTGGCCCAGGAGAACCTGGCAGAAACCCAACAGCAGAAAAAGGTCTGGTATGACAGCAATGCTTGAGCCAGAGAGTATGCTGTAGGGCAGCAGGTTATGGTTCTCATTCCTGTCAGACACAACAAGCTCCAGACAGCTTGGGAGGGACCCATCAAGGTGGTAAGGAAGCTCAGTGATGTTAACTACATGGTAGAACTGCTAGCCAGGAGGCAGGGGCATAAATTGTACCAAGTTAACATGATGAATCCTTACCATGATAGAGAGGCCCTTGTGCTGAGTATTTGCAGTGGATGGCAGGAGGAGTTTAAGGAGGATCTGGTGACTGATCTCAATGAGGCTCGGACTGACACCTCAGTGGAAGGGGTAGCAGTGTCCCAGCAGCTATCCCCTACCCAGGTTCAAGAAATCTGAGCAGTGTTACAGGGGTTTGGGGACATTTTCACTGGGAAACCAGGGTGCACCCACCTGGTGCAGCACTATGTGGATACAGGATCCCAAAGGCTTATTAAGCCAGCCCCTCATAGGGTGCCTGAGAAAGTCAAACAGATTCTGAGGGAGGAGATACAGGAAATGTTGGAACTCGGGGTAATCCAGAATTCCAGCAGTCCCTGGGCCTCCCCAGCAGTGCTGATACCAAAGAAGGATGGTAGCACCAGTTTGTGTGTGGACTACAGGAAATTAAATAGTCACACAGAGTCAGATGCTTACCCCATGTGTAGGACAGATGAAGCCCTAGAGCAGTTGGGTGGGGCTAAGTATCTTACCACTATTGATCTTACCAAGGGTTACTGGCAGGTGCCCTTGACTCCCAGTGCTAGAGACAGGTCAGCCTTTGTGACTCCTTTTGGCTTGTATGAGTTCATGAAGATCCCCTTTGGGATGAAAAATGCTCCAGCAACTTTCCAGAGGCTGATAGATCATATCCTGGCAGGTGCAGGAGATTTTGTCCTTGCTTACCTAGATGCTGTTGCCATGTACAGCCGTTTCTGGCAGGACCATGCTCAACATGTTGGGGAGGTGCTGGGCTGACTACAGAGGGCCGAGTTAACCATTAAGCCCGGTAAGTGTCAGGTGGGTATGGCAGAGGTCTCCTACCTGGGACATAGAGTGGGGAGTGATAAGATCAGGTTAAACCTGCCAAAGTGGAAGCCATTCTGGCATGGCCTGCCTTTTTACCAAAAAGCAGGTGAGGGCATTCTTAGGGACAGGTGGGTACTACAGAAAATGTGTACCATATTATAGTACCATAGCTGCTCCCCTCACAGACCCGACAAGGAAAAAACAAGCCAGATAAGGTAGTGTGGACCCCAGCATGTGAGTAGGCATTCCAGAAGCCTAAATGAGCTTTGGGAGGACCCCCTGTGCTAGCCAGTCCAGATTACAGCAAAGAATTTGTTGTGCAGGTGGATGCTTCAAACCATGGGGTGGAGGCTGTACTCAGCCAGGTTTCCTCAGAGGGAGAAGAGCATTCAGTGGTATATCTCAGCCATAGGCTCCAAACCAGGAAGGAATGCTGTGCAGCTGTAGAAAAGAAATGTATAGCCATAGTGTGAGCACTGCTGAAACTTCATCCATATCTGTATGGAAGGAAATTCACTGTAGTTACAAACCACAATCCCTTAACATGGCTACATTGAGCCAGCCAGCAAAATGCCAAGTAACTAACGTGGAGCCTTGGGTTGCAGGCAATTGATATGACAGAGCAGCACCACAGTGACATTAGCAGTGCCAACGCAGATGGGATCTCAAGGAGAGAATGGGCTAAGGTATTCCCAGATAGGTTCAACCCTCTCAGAGTTTCTCAAGGGTCACTTGAAAAACTAGCTTGAGTTTTCGGGGGGAAGAAATGTCACACTGCCAGCCCAGCTATCTGGAATTTTGTAAATAATTATATGTCATTTGTAAATATTGATATGATTTATACAGAAGTGTGTGTAAAGTACTGAGCTAAAATGTAACCACAGCATTCCCTATTGGAATAGAACAGGAATGTACCTGCACTACTGTGACTGTTTAGATGTATATGTTTAATGGAAACTGGAACACAAGAGGTTAACTTGAAAAAATTCAGAAAAAATAGTTGAAATTAAATTGTTTCATAACCACGTAATGAAAGAGATGTTATCTTTCAGTTTCGGGACAGTAGCAGACACAATATCTAGAGCTGGAAGATTTTGGTATTGTCTTGAAAGAGAAGTAATTACTAGGTTTGAGATGTAGAAGTGTTTTTGTTTTATGATTTCCAGGATCTGCAAATATCTGAGAGATATATATTTTTCACAGAGAGATGTTAAAAATGCTTGTACTTTCTGACAATGGGGATTTAGCTTGGGAACTAAAGTTGGGTGACAAAAAGTGATGTCATTCAAGCTAACCCAGCAGTAATATTTGATATTAATTTAAGAACTCTCTGAGAGAGAGACTGGGCATTTTTTTATTTTGTCTTTGACCTAAAAAGAATATCCACTCATCACCACCTCTGCACTTGCCTTGCTGTAGGTAGGTTTCTAGGGCATAGCAACTCTTTTAGATTCAGATAGGAATAAAGTAGTGTGTAGCTTAGATGTTTTCTTTATTTATTTGAGACTGTTGTTTTAAATATTTCCTGTGATTTTGAACTCTGGTGTAAATGATTACTTACTGAGTATTGTCTTGTTCTTTTATTAATTATTAAATATATTTAAACCTTTCAATTGTCGCTGGTCTGTTTAGAGATATTTAAGATCTTAGAGTACTTGCGTATCCTATTTGGTGACACTGTACAGGCCACTCCTAAATAGACTTGTTCTTGGTCAAGCTACCATTTGGATTACTAGCAACATTATACAGTAGGATTGGACACCCTTTGTTAAGGGCCTTAAAGAAGCTGATAGGTAGTGGCTGGTGGCAGTGAAAACTACCTTATAGTCTGGGCAGAAGGGGGCATAGTTAGTAAACCTGTGCCAGCCTTTCCTAGAAGAGAGTGTGTGTATGTGTGTGTGTGTGAATTGAATCTCAAAGAGTTTGTGTGTCAGCTACTTGGGCCAGGGACACAAAGCACTGGTTGGACAGAGAGGGTACTGGAGATCTTGGTTTGGTCACTCATCTGAGATCTCAACCCTATAGCTGTGCCAGTGGGGAGTCTTATTGGGATCCGGAGAAAGGAGGAGAAGCCAGACTGACTGTGATCTCTGTGTGCTCTTAAGGGAAATTGTACTTTACTGTGTGTGTACTTGTCATCCACCCAGTGTGTATGTTCCCCACTGTTGCCAGTGGTGAGGATTGAGGCTTCTTGATTACTGTGCCAGTGCTGGGACGTCACAATAAGACCCATTGTTCCTACTACTATTGGAACTGTTTGGGTATCTTTCTTCCACATTGCGCTCGTTTTTGCCTGCAAATCCTGATATTTTATGATTTTGTCTCTCTCTTTACACAAGACACTGTAGTCAATGGGTGTAGCGATTTCAATGATCAATGCTACTTTTGTATTCTTTTCATGGACCACTATATCTGGTTTTCTTGCATCTATCTTTTGAACTGTTGGTAATGGGTTATCCCATGTGATGTAGACTTCTTAATTTTCTATGATGCTTTGTGGCTCATGTTTCCAGTGTTTTTTGCCTACTTCAGCATTATAATGTTTGCATACTCCCCAGTGCAACAGTCTTGCCACATTATTATGCCTTTCAGTATACGGTCCTTCTGCCATAATATATCACAATCAGCGACAAGGTGTGCAACTGTTTCCACTTCTGTTTTACAAAACCTACATTTGTCTTTCTCACATGTTCAATGGACTTTGTAAACCAATGTGTATGTAACCCACTATCTTGTGCCACCAATATTAACCATTCATCTTTTGGTTTGAATTTCCCTCTCCTTAACCATTCCTGCATTTGCTTCTGTGAGGTTCTTCCAGGACCTATGGGATTTTTCAGGGGGGAGACAAACATTTGACAACATCTGTATGACTGTTGTTCTTTTCCTTAAGGATCTGCTTCCAAAATAACATTCTTTCCTTATTTCTTGAATTACCCCTGCTTCATCATCATCATCATCCCTTTCCACATTGAATTTTAGCTTTTTGTTTGTGTTATGCATAAGAGCTTTAAGTGTGTAACTCTGAATTACCCCTTCAAATCAGGTTATCCTAAACCTCCTTATTCTGTTCAGAGAATCAACTTATCTGACTTGCCTGTTGCCCTCTCAAATAAAATCCTTCAACTCTTTATTAATTACTGTCCACAACTTTGCCTCTGGTTGATAAAAATATGCCAGGCCTGTATATAAAACTAAAGGGACTAGAAACATTTTATTGCTTGTATCTTGCTATCCCTAGGCAAGAGCTTTCAGTTTTTCAGTTTTTGTATTATCTTTTGATCAGTCTCTTCCCCCAAGTCCTTAGCTGTCATAACTGAATCCTTTTTAATCCATACTCCTAAGTACTTCATTTTATCACTTCCCCATAAAAGAAGGTATTGGGTACATAATTTATAGCTATAGCCTTTTTTATCTTCATTAATTTTATATACAGAAAAAAAGGAACTGTCTCAGAATATTCCACAGCACTGAGATGTCCTTTTCTTGTTCTATCAGGTACAAAAAATATCTGCAAATAATGCCTATTTTTCTTGAACACCATGCCAATTATCCTTGAATTTCTGAGTCCCTTATTTTCTTTGCTGGTGGTTATAAATATTATGCAACTAACAAAGGGGAAAGAGGACACTCTTTCCTGGTTCCTCTATTCAGACACAGCTTATCAGAGAGGAACCCTTCCCACTTTGATTTTTGCCTCCAATCCCTCATATATCCTTCTAATTAATCTTATTATTGTATCATGAAATGCAAATTCTTCCATTGTCCTACTCATAAAATCACAGCTTACTCTGTCAGTGCTTTCTCTGCATCAAGACCTACCAACATCAGTATTTTCTTACATTTTGCTTCCATCTGGATCACCATAGTTCTATTAATGTTACCAAAAGTTTGCCTCTCCTCTACAAAATCACATAGGATCATATCTTTTAGTTTTGCATCATCTTTGCCTTTCTTTTAGCCATTATAGATGTAAACACTTTATAATCATGGTTTAGAATTGAGAGGTGCCTGTAAGAAGCTGGACCACAAGTCTTTACTGTCTTTAGGTATTACAGCAACCACAGCTTTTTTTCAGGATGTTGGTGCCTCTCCTTTTAAAATACTGTTAAACAAAATCTTCCAGAGTTTTATCATTTTCTTCCCTTATAACTTCCAAACTTCCGCTGGAATACTGTCTGTTCCTGGAGACTTTCCTGCAGATTTGTTATGCATCACCATTTTATCCCATCTTTTCCTTTCTTAACTGTTAGCTGTTGAGCCTCATTTATCTCTGACCTTGGCATATTTAAGTCTTCCATAAATATTGACATTTGTGCTTTTTCTTGATTTCCTTAATTCTCTGCAAAACTTTTGTGAAATTTCCAAACTGTCTAATACCTCATCATGATCTTTGGTTATTTTTCTTGTTATAGGTTCCCTAAGTTTGGCAACAACCCTTCTACTTTCTGTTGCCTAAGGCATTGTGACAAAAGTTTTTTCTTCTCTGGAGTTATAAAAAACTGTTACTTAGCAGTCTTTCCAGACTCATGCATATTGTCCAGATACTCACTTATTTTCTCTTTAGCACTCTGCAGTTTGTGCCTCACATTGTTCTGTGAGATTCTCCTTATTTTGTAATACTTTAACCTTTGTCAACCCCTCTAAATAATTCCTATTACTTGTTGACCCAATCTCTCTCTTTTATTTTACACTATTTTTAAATTTCATTTTAATTTTACCCTACTCATTAGCTATAATGTCTGGAATACTTTCTATCTTCCTTGATAACTCTTGGATAATTTCCACTACCCATTCCTAAATGTCCTTTCTTTTTAATAGGGACAGTTGGGTAGTACCAGTGTCTCATCTTTAACTTGCATTTTTATCTTTGTAATTATTGGCACATGATCTGAAATAGTTATTGTTTATCAAAGTTCTCAGTTAAATGAAACCAACCAAGAAAAAATAGTCACAACATACAGATAAACTAGTTTAATATGCAAAACTTTCAGGTAACACAAACCCTTCCTCAGTGTTAACATTGATGCAAAATGTCCCACTTAAATAGTAACTACAATTAAACACACAGTCAATAAAAATCATGTAGTCAATCAATTAAAACATTCAAGCAATATTTAAAGATATAGCACAAATTATCTTAAAATTGCTTGTTTTGACCTAAGTACAGGTTTTAGTGTAATAATTTGATTTATACCATGTGAATGGTCAGCCTGAAGCTGTGAGATCCATTTATATTCCTTAACTTCAAGTTTATTATTTGTCACCTCTCCTAATAGTTCTATCAATGATATCAATAACCCTAAAATTAAGAATATGTGAAGGACTAGCTTCAAGGATATGCTTAGCTAAAGAACTGGTAAATATACCTTTCCTAATGTCAGAATTGTGTTCAATTCTGTCCTTTAGGCATCATATTGACTTCCCAACATAAAAACTAGGACGTGGTTTACATGTAGCAAGATATACAACAAAATTAATATTGCAAGCTGCAAAACATTTAAAAGTGCAATTTGTATTAGTTAAGTGATGTAAAAAAATTAGGAATGGAACCTTTCTGTGTTACAATTGTAGTTTTATTGAACAGAATCTAACTGTTTTTTTAACTCTAGCATTACTACGTATATCCTTATAGCATAATCAGTGTTTAAAATTTGAGCAATTGGGATGGGCAAACATAGGTTTATTCCCAATAAATTGCTGTAATTCTGGCATAGTTTTTAATATACCGCAGTTGTCAGTTATAATAGTTTTTAATCCCATCTCTGCATCTGCTAAAAGTGGTTACATATCGTACCATATTATTATTCCCAAGAGCTCCAATTGTCTCCGTTCCCACTAAAGCATTACCAAAATATGGTTTGGCTGCAGAATTCCTAGATGCAATGACATCCTGTCTAATATTAGTTAATAGCTCAGGTTCATAACACCTGTCAATAAATTCATGCTATCTCATCCATCTATCGTACACATTCACCTAGTACAGTATTCAACCTACTTGCTCATGTCATTTGTGTCTTAAGAATTCCTATAAATAGATGGGAAGAATGCATACTCTTCCTATGCAAGTATTTGTTCTTATGTACATATTTTCTGTATACTGAAGTTTGCATTTTAACCCCATCATAGCCAATAGCAACATCCAAGAACTCAATGCTACTCAGGGGAATTACGGATAGAAAATTTCAAAAAGTCAGTACTATTATTCAAATAATTGAGATATTCCATCAATTTGTCGTTCTCCCCTTCCCAGATCATAAAAACATTGTCCAAAAATCTTTTAAAAAAAGTTACCTTGCTCACATAACGTTGCCGATACGGTGCCTAAAGAACAGAATTATTGAACATAATTCTGACATTGAGGGGTATACTAACCAATTCTTTAGCTAAACATATCCATGAAGCTGGTCCTTCACATGTTTTTAATCTTAGGGTTATTGATATTGTTGATAGAACTATTAAGAGAGGTGACATAATAAATTTGAAGTTAAGGAATATAAATGGATCTTACAGCTTCAGGTTGACTATTCACCTGGTATAAATCAAACTGTTACTCTAAAACCTGTACTTAGGTCAAAACAAGCAATTTTAAGACTTGTACTATATCTTTAAATGTTGCTTGAATATTTTAATTGATTGACTATATGATTTTTTATTGGCTGTGTGTTTAATTGTAGTTACTATTTAAGTGTGACATTTTGCATCAGCGTTAGCACTGAGGAAAGGTCCATGTTACCTGAAAGCTTTGCACATTAAGCTAGTTTATCACTACATTGCTGTGACTGTTTTTTTTCTTTGTTGGCTTTATTTTACAAGTCATGGTTTTACTTTGGCTTTGGTTTTTATTTTGTATCTTCTCAATTAAATGAACATGTTCCTGTAAAATATAATTTCCATCAAGTCTAGCCCAGTTATTGTACATTGGAGAATAATATGTAAACTCTCTCCTGAGTTCCTGCTACTAAATTCACATCTTTCATGCCAAATATTTTTGTAAATTTCTTCATAAATGTACCCTGTTTTGTTATATGTTCCCTTCTAGACCTTCCAAATACATCCTCATTGTTGCAAATCAAATTCCAGTCCCACCTGTAAGTAATATTTCCCACTGAAAGCTGATTATTACTCCCAAATATTTTTAAGCTCCAAAATAGCAGTTTTAGGTGGAATTTATTCACCAGTGTAATCCTCATCCCTTACCAGTAGCAACTTACTACTACAAATCTGCCATTATTATCTTTTTTACCTCTTCTATCACTACTGGAGCTCCATTGGCAGTTAATATAAGTACTTCTCTTTTCCTTTGACCCTGATATTCTGAAGAATATCCATCCTTTCTTTAGCAAATTTACATGCTCAGTTCCTTCCAAATGTTTCTCCTGTAGCATTGTTATTTGCACTTTGCATTTCCTAATATAATTATTATTTTCTTTCTGTCTGTACTTGTGAGACCATTAACATTCCAAGATAATATGGAAAAATATGCCATTCAGTAAATGTGACCTTGTTAATACAGTTTGATTACTTTTATATAAATGTAAATTTACCTATGTGAAAAGTGTTAATTCAATTAAGGTAATTAAAAAATAAAAAGATGCCATTCTGATGAGAAGTCAATATTCCCACCTATTATATATGACAGCTTTTTTTAATTTCTAATTTCAGCATTTGTGATACATGTACATATTAATGTTTGGCAGGTTAATCATTTATACTGTTTTTTTTCCTTATCAACATTGAAATCTATGTCACATTTTACAAACTTTTTTGTTTTAATAAAAACCCTCACACAAGAAACTAAACACACTCCCATAACCTATTAACTTAATGCAAACACACATGACTATGGACATCTTCAAATGAAGTTTCTCTGGTAAAGGAAAAAAAAATTTGTTTTAATAAAAACGCTCACACAAGAAACTAAACACACTCCCATAACCTATTAACTTAATGCAAACATACACGACTATGGACATCTTCAAATGAAGTTTAACCCTCCTAATAGGAACATTTGTGCCAAAGAGCTGCTAACAGGGCCTTAGTTAACTTGAAATTGAGGTTATCCATGCTACAACACGTTACTGCCCGTGCTTCTTTTTAAACTAATTGGTGTCTGTTCTTTTTTTGTCTTTATTCCCCTCCTCCAGATGTGAAAACTACTTGCATACTTTCAGAAATCATCAATTTTTAGCTAGTAAGAAAACAAAGCCCTGTCTTTTATTGTCCTATTATCAGCTTGCTTCTATGGAGAGTAAGAGAAAAAAAGATAAATTAAGTCATCTGTTGCAGCCTTAAATTCAAGCTGAAACATTTATTGCTAAATAAAAACTTTCATTGTATTCAGTGTTCTCATATTTACTTGTTTCCACTTAAAAATGTTATTAGACTAAGCTAAGGGTTGTAATCCAGACATTCACCAATGTAAGAGAAAACATATCAGCTCTATGTACATTATGGTGAGTACTTTTACACCAAACTCAACAAATCAAGCTTATACCCTATTAACTTAAACACACTTTTGCCTATTTTTTTTTCTCTTTTGGACTTTAATGCCTATGTTTCTTAATACCAAAAAGGAAGAAATAAAGAAAAGAGGAAGAAGAAAGAAAACAAAACATCTGTTTACTTTAATAACTTTATCACATACAAGAACAACTAAAATACTTCACTATAAAATATGCAATTTATACTGTGAAAAGTTTCATAGAAATACTGTTAAGAAAAAATGATTTACTTAAAGTTACCTTTTTCCTTACTCCTACCTTCCCCTTAGAGTCCTTCCAAACATTAATAACATGAAGTGAAGCAAGTGCCTTTCAGTTCCAGACAGGTTTAACAAAGTCAAAAAAAGTCCACTCTTTCCACTTATTCTTATACAGCCATGTTTCACAAATATGATTGATGCTTTGCAGTTTCACTTTTATTCACTAATTTCCATGTTGCTGGTCTTCTTCCTGTTCATCTCCATCTCCCAGATCCAGATTGTGGTTCAAGTCCACAGTGCTTCAGATTCTTCTGGTCAACTACTGTGCTGTTCTCTTGTCTCTCAAACATTTTACTTTGGAGCAGTGGAAAAGATTTTACTGGTAAAGTCTCTCTGAGTGTTTTACTGTCAGAAGAATGAGAAGCAGAATCTCCTTTTGCTTGATGGCTCATTTTGGACAAACTTTTGCATTTTCTTGTTAGCCTGTTCTGCATCAGTGAATGACTTTGATCCTCTAGAAAAAAATATTCTGAAGGTGGCTGGATACAGCAGCTTGAATCTCACACATGCTTCTCAACATTCCATGATTATTTTAATAAATTTGTTTCTTTTCTGCCTGATGTATAATGAATAATCATTTTCTACAAACACTCTGCCATCTCTGACTTTTAATACTTTGCCATTTTGCCACAGTTTTGTCAGGATCAACTCTTTCTGCTGGCAGGTTTGTACCTTTACTAATAAAAGTGTTGGCTGCTTTCTCATGGCCATATTTGGAACATGCACACAGTGCGCCATTTCAATTAATAGTTCCTGCTGCTGAATCCAGTTGCTTATTTGTGCCTTCATAAAATCAATGCAGTCTGACCTCCTAGTTTCTCTGGTGAAGGAAAAAAATCTCGGATTTTGCATATGTGGTCTGTACTTTAATTCTACCATTTTTGAAACATCTCTTCTTGAGCAGTGTCATACTCAGCCAGCCTTTTCTTAATTTCAACCTCGATTTTTGTAGTTTTATTAGCTCAGCTGTATATCTCTTTCAGGCTTCTTTCATTTTTGTAGTTTTATGTCATTTGAGTTAATATACTTCAGAGTTTAATTTATTTTAATCAACTCTGAGCACATTTGACTTTCTTTTTCCTCTAGATTATATGAAGCCTTGTCTTGTATCAGAGTTGCAACTTAAACTGTTTTTTTGCTGAATAGCTGAAGATTCTTCCAATCAGTGTTTTCTCTTCAGTTTTTCTAGATGATCTTCTTTCAGGCTCTCTCAATTTCTTCTTTGCAGGCATCCAGGCAGTATACTTCATAGCCGGTAACTGAAATTTACTCAAATTGACAGTATATCTCAGTTTCTGTTTTCACACGGGGAGAGCTGAAGTCAAGCTGTTTATCAGTGGCAGCCATATTGGAAGTCAGGATATTTGAGATTTTGAAACACAAAATGATTGTGAAAAGAATTCTGCCCCCCCTTTCCTCAGATTTCTTATTCAGTCCCTTTGAAGAATTTTCTTTTTTCTGAAGTAATTTTGAGAATGAATCCATTGTTTCAGTTGGGACGTAATGACATTCACTGCAACTGGATTTTCCTGAACCTGCACTGGTTCTTTCTTTTCTTCCAGCATTGGATGATGTATTTATTACAGTTTGTAACTTGCCTGACAGCCAGCCTGCTGCACTAAGAAAGCAGATGGAAGACTCCCAAGATGGCTGCACACTGACCAACAGCTTAGTTTAAGCTCCCCTAGTGTGAAAAAAGAAACTGAAGCAATGGCCACTAACTCTGCCAGTTTTAGTAAATTCAGTTACTGGCTAGTAAGTACAGTACTTGATTGCCAGCAAGTAAGAAACTCAAACAGCCTGAAAGAAAAATCAACTAAACAATGTGAAGAGAAAATGCAGACTAGGAAGAATCCTGCAGCTGTTTAGAAAAAAAAGTGCAAGCTCCAACTTTGGTGCAAGACATGTCTTCCAGTAATCCAGAGGAAAAATAAATCAAATGTGCTCAGAGCTGAGTAGAATAAATGAAACATTGAAGGAGCATATCAACTCAAATAACAAAAGGCTGTACAAATGGAAAGCATTAAATAGCTATTCAGATGAACTGATGCAGCTGCAAAAATCAGAGGTTGAAGTGAAGAACACACTGGCTGAGTATGAGACTGCTCAACAAGAGCTGTTACAAAAATGATAGACTTAAGAGGAGAGAGGATGCAGAGAAAACCTGAGATTTTCTGCTATACCAGAGAAACCAGAAGGAACAGACTGCATTACAGCTATGAAAACACAAATAAGCATCTGGGCTGGTATTCCACAGAAGGATTTGTCAAAAGGGCACATTGTGTGTATGCTCCAAATGTGACCATGAGAAAGCAGCCAAGACCTGTATTAGTAAAGATGCAATCATACCAGCAGAATGATTATGACAGAACTGTGGCAAAAAGGCAAAGTATTAAAAATTGGAGACAGTAGAGTGTTTGTGGAAATTAATTATTCATTGTACACTAGGTGGAAGAGAAGTAAAATTATGCCAGTAATTAATCATGGAATGTTGAGGAGTAGGTGTGAAATTCAAAATGCTGTATTCAGCTGCCAGAATATTTTTTTCCTGCAGGATCAAAGTCAGTTTTGATACAGAACAGGCTAAGGAGGAATACAAAAGCTTGTTCAACAAAAAAGTGAGCCAAGAAACAGAAGGGGACTCTGTTTCTCATTCTTCTGATAATAAAGCTCATAGAGAGACTTTGCCAGTGAAACAATTTCCAATGTTCCAAAGGAAAATGCTTGAGAGACAGGAAAAAGTACAGGAGTTGACTAGAAGAATCAGGAGTACCTTGGACTTGAACCAGAGATCAACAGAAAGAAGACCAGCAACACTAAATTAGTGAATAAATGTGAGCTTATAATGCATCAATCACATTTGTGAAATATGGCTTTACAAGAAAAAGTAGAATGATTGGAATTTTGTTGGCTTTGTTAAACTTGATTGGAGGCACTTGTAGGGGACTGAAAAGCATATAACCCACTTCATGTTATTAATGTTTGGAAGGACACTAGAAGGAAAGATGATAAAAAGTAAGTAAAGCAATTTTTGTTCTTAATAGTATTTGTATAAAGCATTTCATGATATAAATTGCATGTTATGTATTAAAGCATTTTCAAGTATTATATGTGACGATACTAAAGTAAACAAGTGCATTTTTTCTCTTCTTTTTTCATTTTATGAAATGTATGCATTACAGTGTAAAAAGAGGGAAAAGGCTGGACAAAAGCATTTTTAAGTTAATATGCTGTAATCTTTAGTTCAGTTGGGAGATGAGGTGTAAAAGTGCACAGATTATAATATATATATATAGTTGATATATGTATTTTACTTTTTATAGCTGCATATCTGGATTGAGGCCCTTGCTTTAATGAAATAATGTGATGTTATGTAGTCCTATCTTGCCTACATTCTTACCCGTGGGTTCGGAGCCAAATATCGTCTCTGACTCGGCCAACTTTTCTAGCTCGAAGTTTTTCATTGGCTGGGCTAAGCAGGTATCCCATGGTGAAGTACTCCACATCCCCAGATCTTGTTTGCCACTCGTGTAGCTCAGACGTGGTCTTGCTTTGGCTGTGGCTAAGTACCTTTTTTCTTGTATTGAGAAAATTTTTTGTCATAAACAAAAAGCTATTTTCATAGCTATTGTCTTTGTGTTGTTAAAGTTGCTAGTGTGTTTGTTTTTTGTGAGTATCCCACTAACTGTTCCCTTGGGCTAGGCCCATTTTAGTTAGAGGACCTAGTCCTTTCGTCCTCCGTTTGCCTAACCGCTTAAATTAGATGTTTGGTTTCTCCCCTAGGTGGTCATTAACCATTTAAGTTAGAGGTTTCTGACATCATTGATCTCAGTGTGTGCCCAGTGTGTGTGTACTGTTTTTCGTATATCTGGTTCCCGCGTTTTTTGTGGTGTTGGGTGTCTGTGAACTTCTTGTCAGTTTTCTAGGTTAAGTTGTGGGTGTTTGTTGTGAAGAATGTCCAAGGATTCCAAAGAGCACAAACCTTCGGGTTTCAAAAAGTGCTCTAAATGTGGGTACAAAATGTCCATCACCGATGGACATTCTGTTTGTGTCTATTGCCTGGGAGCCATTCATCCGCAGGAGTCCTGCAATTTTTGTCATGCTTTCAGCCCCAGAGTGCTCCGAGAGAGAAAGAATAAGCTGATCTTAAAGGGACTGTTGAAACCCTCTTTTGAAGAGGATTTGGATTCTTCTCCCAGTGGTAAATCTGTGTCATCCAAGTCTAAGAAAAGATCTCCTGCTCCGTCAGCTTCATCGGAGCCACAGGAGAAAGTCTCAAAAATTGCATCGACTTCCTCGGCTCCACTGTCCTCTGGGCCGCATGAGGTGTCGGTGTTCATGGAACCGGCATCGGCTCCAATTATTTTGGAACCCCTTCGGAGCCGATCGCCCAGTCTCAGACCAATCTCTCCTGAGAGGAGATCTCGATCTCCCTCCCTGTCCTCCAAATCCTCCAGGACCCTTTCAGATATGGATGTTGATAGGGTGGTCCAGAGGCTCCTCCAGTCGCCAGTTTTGGCTAAATTGCTTTCGGCTCCAGCCCAGTCAGCTCCGGAGCCTGTCCCGACCCCTTCTTCAATCATTCCTCCTCCGAGCGCATCTCTGTCTTCGGAGCCGGAGTGTTCTGTGCCATGTGATGTTCCTAGGCTGGTTCCGATGGCCCCTCCGGCTCCATCAGTACCGACATCGGCTCCAACCCCGTCGGCACCATCCTCGGGGTTTGGGACTCGGGATTCTTCAGTCGGGCCCGAGGGGGACATATCGGGACATATTTCGGTTCCAAGTCTCCCTCTCGGTGCCTCGGCTTGGGGAATTCCGACTCCTGTCATGGACTCGGGGGGGCAACCTTTGAGGCCATGCAGACTGCGCTGGCCAGATCATCAGCTACATCAGGCGGATTGGTCACTCTGTCCCCCACCACTCCAGTGAGAGCCTCTGATCACCACCTATCCATGGACAGCAGAGCACCAGGGCCTAGGAATACCCCCATGAGTGGTCCCCAACTTTGAGGGCCCTTCAGAGTTCATGCCTGAGGAGCCCCCTAGAATGAAAACATGCAAGAGGAAGCACATAGACTCCCAGGACGAGTCCCTCACTTCTGATACTGACCTTGAGGAATCGGAGGGGTCCCTCAAGTCATCCTCTGATGACGTTTCCTTCTCCGATAACCTGGAGATACTGAAGCAAAGAGGTGACTGGCCATCCAAAGCCCCTTCCGAGGAGGAGTCAGTATTCCTTAAGGCCTTTGGTGCTCAGCCTTCCTGGGTGTCCCCAGCCTTCGACGAGCTCCTAGATTTGATCTGTCAAAGGGTGTGGGAAAACCCTGATTCTGTGGAGCCCGTACCCAGGTGTCCCAACAAGTTTCTCTCTGCTCCCCAGGGTAAGGAGTCCCTGTAGATGCCATGGTGGTGGCGGTGGCCACTCAGAAGGAGGTAGCAAAGACCTCTTCCTCAGTCCATCCTCCTAACAAGGAGTCTAGGACTATGGACCGGTATGGGAAGTGTACCCTCTCGTCAGCAACCTTTACCTTACGGTCACTGAACTATCTGTCTCATTTCACTTGGCTCCAGAGAGATCTCCTCAGGGAGCTAGGAGATACTCTTGTGGATAGTGTCCCTGAGGCGGTGGCTCAGATGGTTAACACCCAGGTGTCTACCCTCAATTCCATTGTCAACTCCTCCATGCAGCTCATTTTGTATGCAGCTGAGGGAGCGAGTAGGGCAGCAAGCTCAGGGGTCACCCTTAGAAAGCAAGCCTGGCTGCGCCTGTGTCACTTCACGGAGGCCTTCAAGTCTTCCTTCACAGATGCCCCCTTTGATGGTTCTTCCTTGTTCGGAACCAAAGTGAAAGACATCCTCACCAGGTGCGAGCAAGAGGGAAAGACCCTGTCTGCCCTAGGGGGTCCATTTTTCCCTTCCTTCTAAGCCTTACCCCAAGGCCCAGCAAGGTGGGAAGATGTGGTTCAAGAAATCACAGAGGTTTTTTCCTGCCACACATGGTGAGTCCCCCTCCAGAGGCAGAGGAGGGGGAGGTTATTCAGGGAGATGCCACCCTAGGGGCAGAGGGGGGCCCCACAATTCGGGAGACCGCGATTCCTTTTGCGGCTCCCCCTACTCTCGTTCCTGAGGGAGTGCCCGACTGTGCTTATCAGGAGCCAGTCGGGGGTCGACTTTCATTATATCCAGAAGCCCGGGAAAGCATCACCCAGGACCGATGGGTATTACGAATAATATCCGGAGGTTATCTCATCCCGTTCACATCAGACCCCCCTTCAATCAGACAAATCCCAGACGTTCCACCCAGTCAAAGGGATCAAGCAGCCTCAGAGGTTTCAAAGCTGCCAGAAAAAGGAGCCATCCAGCGTGTCCCCTTAGACCAAATCATATTAGGGACTTACTCCTCAAGATTCTTTTTGGTGCCGAAAAGAACAGGGGACCTGAGACCCATATTAGACCTCAGCCAACTGAACAACTATGTACAAAAGTCCAAGTTCCATATGGTCACACTACAATCGATTCTCCCATTGTTGGGAGAGGAGATATGGATGTGCTCCATCGACCTCAAGGATGCTTACTACCATATCAAAATGGACAGGGCATCCAGGAGTCCTCTACGCTTCCAGCTGGGAGCCAATCATTTCCAGTTTCGAGCCCTGCCCTTTGGTCTCACTACAGCCCCCAGGGTGTTCACCAAGTGTATGGCGGTGGTGACTGCTCACTTGAGACATCAGGGATTCCAAGTGTTTCCATATCTGGACGACTGGCTCCTTACCGCCCCCACCAGGCATCAACTGGTCCAAACCAGGGACGCTACCATCACTTTATGTCAACAGTTGGGCATAACACTAAATTGGGAAAAATCTGCTTTGTTGCCCTCGCAGTGTCTCACCTTTATAGGCGCAGAAATAGACACCATTCAAATGTGAGCATTTTTACCGCAGGAGAGGATCAGAGTCTTACAACAACAGATAAACATCCTGATGCCCCCGAGGAAAGAAAAGGTAAGATGGATTCTCCAACTCGTGGGGACCATGGCAGCAACGATTATGTTGGTCCCTCTAGCGAGATTGCACATGAGACTTCTTCAATGACTCCTCTTTGTTCAATGGTCTCTCCAAAAATTTCCTCTTTCCCACCCCATTTTGCTCATGGACAGGTGCAAACAAGATCTCAGTTGGTGGCTTTGCACCAACAATTTGGACGGGGGAAGGCCCTTCATTCCACCCATCCCAGTTGCCACAGTGACCACGGACACCTCCCAGATGGGGTGGGGGGGCATTATCTTGGCAGGACAGTCCAAGGCATGTGGCAAGATCACGAGATACATCTGCAAATCAATGTCCTAGAGATGAGAGCAGTGCTACTTGTGTTGCAGGCACTTCAGAGCTTTCTACCTCTAGGGACGATTGCAGTACACTCGGACAATGTGTCAGTAGTGTGGTATCTAAACAAGCAAGGGGGAACCAGGTCTTACCCCCTGTGCAGAGAGGCCATGCAAGTGTGGCAGTGGGCAACAACTTTCCAAAGGCTTCTGTTGGCAACGCATATTCCAGGGAAGTCCAACGTTATTGCTGACAGGCTAAGCAGAGCCATTCTGATGCCTTATGAGTGGTCCCTGAATCATCTAGTTGCAGAACGAATCTTCAGCAGATGGGGTCAGCCTTGCTGTGACCTTTTTGCCAGCCCCTTCAATGCCAAATGCAGCAGCTACTTCACTCTGATCCCCCCACAGGGGGAGTCACCCAGGGATGCTCTAGTTCACGATTGGCCCTCCGGTCTGCTTTATGCTTTCCCTCCATTTCCCTTGCTATCAAAGGTGATTCAGAAAGTGCAATCCTTCGGAAGCAGAATGATTCTGACTGCTCCACACTGGCCTCATCAAGTCTGGTCCCCCTTTCTTCAACCATACTTTGTGGACACTCCTTGGATTCTGGACCCTCAACCAGATTTACTGACACACGTCAGGACAGTTCCACCCCTCTCTGATGACCCTCCAGTTGACAGCCTGGCTGCTCCACTTCCATCGTTAGTTAGGCTTCATAATTTTTCACCGGCAGTGGTTCACATCTTATCCTCTTCTCATAAACCATCTACTAGGAGGATTTATTCTAGCAAATGGAAGAGGTTTTCTATTTGGGCGCATACCCAAGGAATTGATGCTTACACAGCTCCAATTGCCTCAGTCTTGGAGTTTTTGTCTATGCTTTTCCATCAGGGTTCCGCATCAGCTACCATCAAAGTTCAATTGGCAGCGATCTCTAACTTTCATGTGGCTAATGAGCCTAGTCTCATGGCTCATAGACTCTGCAAGACTTTCCTGAAGGGTACTCTGTTACTGCGTCCTCCGGTCTCCGAACCTATCATGCCCTGGGACCTCAATTTTGTTCTACAAGCCCTCACTTCACCACCTTTCAAGCCCATGAATTGAAATTCTTGACCTGGAAAACAGCCTTCTTAGTAGCAGTCACTTCAGCAAGGTGAGTTTCAGAAATTCAGGCCCTTTCCATCAAACCACCTTACTTAATCTTCCATAAGGACAGAGTTTCTCTTAGACCGAACCCTTCTTTCCTTCCTAAAGTGGCTTCTGTGTCTAATCTTAATCAATCCATTGAGTTGCCTGTATTCTTTCCTCATTTTTCAAACAAGGCAGAATTTAAATTTCAACTGGATGTACACAGACAGTTACGTTTCTATCTGCACCGAACAAAAGATATCCTGAAGTCTGAGCAATTATTTGTCTCCTTTTTGATAAACAAAATTGGGTCCCCAGTCTCTAAGCTCACCATTTGCAGATGGATATCTAGTTGCTTCTCTTTCACCTACCACGCAGGAGGAAAAGATCTGCCATTTCCGGTCAAGGCTCATTCTACTCAGGCTGTATCTACATCCACAGCTTATCAAGCCAGATCGTCGATGGATGATATATGTGCTGCAGCTACTTGGGCTTCCCCTCACACATTTGATTCCCATTACAAATTGGACATGGTTTCCAGGGGCAGGTCGTCCTTTGGCTCCACAGTACCCAGGAGTATCTTCCTATGAGCCACCCAGGATGTAGATGCTAGGGACGCTGTCCCACGGGTAAGAATGTAGGTGAGATAGGACTACATAACATCAAGAAGTTATGTACTCACCATAACGTTCGATGTATGTAGTCCATCTCGCCTCACATTCTTAATTACCCTCCCACCTTTCCCCCTTCCTGGAGGATCTGGAAGTTAGGTTGTTATTTACAGAGTTCCCTTTACTTAAGCTTATTCTTTTTATCTGGATGTTGTGTATGCATGAGGTATGAATGACTAATTTAGCAAACTAGATCTGGGGATGTGGAGCAGTGCACCATGGGATACCTGCTTAGCCCAGCCAATTAAAGACTTTGAGCTAGAAAAGTTGGTAAGAATGTGAGGCGAGATGGAATTATGGTGAGTACATAACTTCTTGTTTTTGTGTAAGCAAGTAAATAAGAGCATGCTGAATGTAATGAAAAGTTTCCCTTTCGCAAATAAATGTCCAGTGTAAGTTGAGAAGTCTGCAGCTGTACATATTGTTCTTATGTTCCCATGGAGACAAGCTGACTACAGGGGTAGGTAATAAAGGCCACAGCATTTTTAATACTAAAAATTAATGTTTTCTGAAAGCATATAAGCTGTTTTTTCACATCTGGAAGGGGAATAGTCATAAGACAAAAACAGAAAAAAATAAAAATAGTGTAAGTAAGAGCACAAGATGTAACATGGGTCTTATGTTAGGTAATGCCTGTGTGTGCAGCTGTCAATTTGGGACAGTTGTTCCTATCAGGAGGTTTAAACTTCATTATTTGAAGATGTACATAGTTTTGTGTGATTGTTTTTGTTAACAGGTTCTGGAGTGTGTTTTTTGAGAGTTATACTTAAAAATAAAAGTCTTGTAAAATATGAAATATGTTCAAATGGAGATGACAAGAATCAACTATATGAAAGATTAACTTGCTAAAAATGAGTAGGTACATATACATAAAATCTGGAAACAGACATTTGAAAAGCTTTAATATATAATAGTTGGGAATACTTTCTTATCATAATGGCTACACTATCCATATTAAATTTGAATATTAATGGTCTCATAGGTATAGATAAAGAGTACTGAATTGTATTAAAAAATGCAGAGTGCAAATAGCAATGCTGCAGCAGCCACGTTTTGAAAGAAGGGAGCATGTGAATTTGATAAAGGGTTTCAGGAGGAGATATTCAGGAATGTGTCAAGGACAAAGGAAAAGGAAGTACTTATCCTAATTGCTAGAGGAGCTCCAATAATGATAGAAGAGGTGAAAAAGATAAGAATGGTAGATTATGGAAGTAAAAGGCTATGGGCAAGTGAGGAGGATTAAGCTGGCATGTATTTATAGCCTCCTAAAACTGCTATTATGGAGCTTAAGAAAACAAATTGGGAGAAATAATTAGCTTTCCGCAGGGAATATTACTTATAGAATTTGATTTGCAGCAGTGAGGATGTGTCTAAGGAATTAAAAGAGAAAATATAACAAAACAAGGTAGATTTCTGAAGAAATTTATGAAAATATTTGGTAAGAAAGGTTTGAATTCAGTAATAGGAACTCAGAATGTACATATTTCCCTAGGTCCAATAACTGAGCTAGACTAGACAGAAATTGTTTCACAATAACATGTGCATTTAATTGAAAGCTTTAACAGGCATCCAATAACTATTTCAGACCATGTGCCAATAACAACTAAGATAGAAAATGCATTGTAATTAAGTAAAAATGAGGCACTGGCACTTCACTACCTACCTGTTAAAAGAGAGGAATTTAAGGAAGGGATAGTGTAATTAATTGAGAGTTATTAGGGAAGATGGAAATTTCTTCAGAAGTTATAGCTAGTAAGTAGGAGAAATGAAAGTAGAGTTTAAAAATAGGGTACAAATAAAGCACATGGTTAGAGAGGCTGACAAAAGTTGAAGTTTTGCAGAAAAAGGGGAATCTTGCAGAACAAGAAGAGGGGCAACTTCAGAGTGCTAAAGAGGAAATAAGGGAGTATCTGGATAATATGCATGAAGTGAAAGATTGCTGTTAAGCAGTTGTTTCTGATAAATCCAAAGCATGAAAACTTTTAGCACAACAAATTATGCAATAAAGTAGAAAAGGTTGTTGCCAAATGTAGGGAGCTTATAACAAGAAAAATAACAAGAGAACCTGTAGAGGTATTAAAGATATTTTGGAAAGTTTGTGAAATTGTATATAAAGCAGAGAAATGTAGAAATCAAGAAAGAGTACAAATGGAAATATTTATGGAAGACTTAAGTATGCCAGGGTTATAGATAGATGAGGTTCAACAATTAACAGTTAGCATAGGATGAGATGAGATGAGATAAAAATGGTGACATATAATCAATCTGCAGGAAAGTCTCTACTACGAATAGATGGTATTCCTGTAGAGGTTTGAATGTTAGGAGTAAAGAAAGTGATAATGATCTGGAAAGTTTTGTATAACACTGTTTTAAAGGAGGGGAAGCACACACATCATTAAAGAAAACTGTGGTTGCTGTAATAACTAAATACAGCAAAGACCAATCTAGAGGCCCATTTCAATTTTAACCAAGTGTTTATATCTATATTAGCTAAAGCAATGGCAAAGGTGTTCACAAAAATTGAGTCTGGTTTTGTGGTGGGGAGGCAAATATTTGACAACATTAATCGCACAATGATCCAGGGGAAGTAGAATGTAAGAAAATACCACTATTGTTGGTGGTTCTTGATGCAGAGAAAGCATTCAACAGAGTAAGCTGGGATTTTATGAGTAGGACAATGGAAGCATTTGCATTCCCTAAAACAATAAGGTTAAGTAGGACAAGTTGTGTTTGAACAGGGTAACCAGGCAGGAGTGGCCTCTTTCCCCTTTATTTGCTTTATACTTAGACCTACTGACAAAAAAACAAAGGCTCAGTATTTCAAGCATATAACTGGTATTGTTGCAGATGATATTATTTTGTACTTAATAAATCTGGAAAAGGACACCTCTCTGTTGTGGAACATTTCAAGATAATTTCAAGTCTTTTCAGGATATGAAAGTAATGAAGAAAAAACAAGGCTATAGCTGTAAATTGTGTACTCACACACAAATTGTTTCAGCATACCCATATTTATGAGGACATGATAAGATGTAGGTGTATGGATTAAAAATGCTTCTGTTATGGCAGCTATGATATATATGGGAAGATAATACAAAACTAAGAAACTGGAGTCCCATTTATGGATATGGCTAGTATGATACAAGAAGTGAAAATGCTTTTTAGTCGCTTAAATGTTATATATGGGTCAGGCACATTTTTATCATCCAGAGAAGTTGTGGAGAATAATTAATAAAGAGCTTAAGGAGTTTATCTGGAAGATGAAGAGGACAGGAGTTAAGTGGGATAAGTTGATCCTTCCAACAGAACAAAATGATTTAGAATTACCAGATTTGACGGAATGTGTCAGACCTCCACAACTGAGGCTGTTATATATAACACAAGCAGAAGGTTATAATTCAAAGTGGAAACTGATGATGGAACTGAGGGGCTAAGTTCAAGAAGTAAGGAGAGAGTGGGATTTTGGATGAAGATCCTTAAGGAGAATAATAACTATACAGAATATAATATTCATAAAACTGTAGGAAGTATCCGAAGAACTGAGTTAACACAAGGATATATAAAAAAGATTTTGTCAATAGGGATGACTGCAAGTAGGAGTAGATAAAATAGGAAAGAAATAGATGGAATTTCCTGGAGAAAACTGGCAAAGGCACCAAGGTATTTGGAGCAAATAACTATTGAGAAATAGTAAATGACTATTGAGGCCAAGAAGACGTTTGGACTGCAGGCTAGAGACTGCCTTCCCTTCCTGGGATTAATAGAGTATAGATAGAGGAAAGGCCTCCTCTGGTAGAGTTTTTAGTTGAATCTAGAACAGAAGCTGCTGTTAAAAAGGGATAATTAGTAGGGTATATAAATTATTGCACAATAAGTATAAGAATCAATCAGGGAAGTTATAAAAGATTGAAGAGAGAGACTGGAAAAGCAATTTAGTATGGAAAAATGGGAGGACAGGGCTCACTTGTATGTAACAAAGTCCAGAATGTTGAGGATTTTTTTGTTTGCATTGGTATTTTACTCCCCAAGCAGACTTCAAATAATATTTCCTCAGGTAGATCTCAAATGTTGGAGAAATGACTAGAACAAAAAAGGTAACTGGGAACATATGTTTTGGGAGTGTAATGAGGTGGTAGAATTTTAAAATTTCCTACAGAGTTCTCTGTCAGAAAGTTTAGGTGAGCAAATTGCTTTAAATAATGAAATGATTTGTTTGAGCTAGAACAGAGGATCTGAGTTACCTTGTCATGGTAAAACCTTGTTAAGTTTAATTCTATTGACTACCAAAAAACAGTTACTAGAAAATGGAAATTAAAGCTTAAACTGCAGATCATTGAGTATATTGTACCTAGCCAACCACTGTAGCTAGATAGCACGTGTATAAAAATTACTGAGCATGTGCAGGATAAGTGCCATTTTGTACAGTCAGAGTGAATGCAGGCATGACTGGAGATGCACATGCAAGTGTGTTTATAGTAATAAATGAGTCAGTTAGCTTAAGTACATGTTGCATTTAGAGTTCCTGATGTGTTTATGTACAATAAACATCTTGAATCCATTACAACACTGTAGCATCTCTGAATACATGAGACATGGTGTCAGAATGGGATCCGAAGTTAAAGCAGCTCACAGACCATGAAGCACAAAGTTAGAAGTGAAGAAATATACAGCAGTGAACTCATAAACAGGTCAGCAGTTATTCAAAGGTACTAAAACTTGTTTAAATGATTTTTCAGTTGCCAAATGTGTGGAGAAGTATTCATAACATTTAAAATAATTACTGAGATAAACTAAATGTCCAAAATTGCAACATATTGATAAAAGTATTCAAAATAATTACAGAAGTGTTCAAAATGAATTTCTGAAGTGTTTAAAATCTAGAAAAAATCTAAAACGACCACATTTCTTCACAATGTAGTACTTTTTTTGCATTAACTAAGTCTATTCAAAGTATCCAAAGTGTTTGGAATATTCACAATGTCTACAATTTTAAAATTAAGCCATTTCAGATATATTGTGTTTTGGGCATAATTACAAGTACCTGGTCTATGCTTATATTTAAAAAAATGTTGTTACGGCAGAGGGATTTCACAGACCTGGACCACTGGTGTTTGATAATAATATTGCAGAGTGTTTGAGCAAGAATATGATATTTTCATACAGGCTGCATTTTCTGATAAAGATGCATGTACAAGAGCATTTGTACTTCTTAATTTAGCTGGCTCAGAAGCCATTGAAAAAGAACATTCAGTTGTGTATGCACCCACCGTGTATGCAGGGGAAGGGGAAAACTGCCATATTGTGATATAGGCTGCAATGCGAGAAGACCCTGCATGCTTAAAACATAAATTTAGAGAAATGTGTAACCCTCAAATGAATATTACAATGGAAAGGCACATATTTTACGCAAGAAATCAAAAACCTCATGAAACTGTTGCAGCATACATTACTGACTTGAGAAATACAGCTAAAACTGCAGATATGTTGATTTACCAGATGAGTTGATAAAAGACAGGGTTGTTTGTGGTGTTAATGATGCAGTGAGAAAGATTTTGCTTCAAGATAGTGATTTAATGTTAAGCAAAGCCATAGAGATTTGTCAAATACACAAGCTTGCAAAAAAGCACACAAATATGCTTACGAATGAGAAAGGCATGCTTACAGTATCTATCTGTGCAAATGTTGATAGTGTACAACATAAAGCTAAGATGAAGAAGAAGTATAAACCAAAGGGTGCGGCAGCTTCCAACCTTTACTATAAACCAAATGGGGCCGCAGCAACCAATCTTATTATTAACTGTCATAATTGTGGAGACAGTATTGAACCTAAATGAGAGAAGTGCTTAGCTTTTGGTTAGCAATGTCACAAATGTAAAAGGAATCATTTCAAAAGATTTTGCAAATTTAAGGTGCTGCATTCTTGTGTTAAAAGAGAGTATCTGAAGAAGCAAGTAGATCAGATAGAGAGCTCTGAGAAAACCGTTTAAGCTGATGGGATTTCTGTGATTGAAGAAATAGTTAATACAGTACATTATCAGTTGGCAGTAAAGAGTGAAATATTTAGTACTGTACAAATTAATGGGAAACCTGTAGAGCTTAAATTAGACACTGGATCCAAGTGCAATGTTTTATTAGGACAGATGTTTGCTAAAGTAAGAGCTGGTTAGAAATTTGATTAAGCAAAGTGTGCAAAACTAGTTGTTTATGGTGGTGAAGAGATCCAAACTGATGGTACAGTAGTACATTCATGCCATTCTTCTGGAAATAGTTATGACTTGCAGATTTACCTAATCAAAAGACATGTGCAGTCACTGTTAGGCCTCAAAGACAGTTTGGAGAATGGGACAGATTTCATTTAATAAAGAGGTAAACCATCTAAGTATGAACGATGACAGTTTTACACAGAATATTTTTGTGAATATGCTAATATTTTCAAAGAAGAGCTTGGGAAATTCCCAGTCACATATTCCATGAAGTTAAACCATGAAGTAAGCCCAGTTGTCAGACCAGCAAGGAAGATTCTGGTAGCAATGCAGAGTAACATAAAAGCAGAATTAGACAAAATGGTGAATTTAGGTGTCCTTACTCCAGTAGGAGAACAAACTGAATAGGTATCCTTCATGGATGTAGCTCATAAGAAAAGGTCAGATGATATTCGAATATGTATTGATCCAAGCGTCACCATCCTCCAATGCACATAGTAGAAGTAGCTGCTCTCATGCCAAATGCCACTTTTTTTTAGTCTTAGATGCAAAAAGTTCCTTTTCACAACTTTCACTGGATCACAAATCTTCATTGTTAACCACTTTCAGTACACCATTTTGGAGATATAGATTTTTTTCAGAATGCCATCTGAGAATTTGCCAGTGAAGTATTTCAGCGTGCAATGAAGCAACTTTTTTTTTGGGGGGGGGAGGTTATCCATGTGCTATCATAGTAGATGACATTATTGTAGGGAGCAATGGTAAAGATGAACATGATAGAAATCTCAGGAAAGTTCTAGACCGTGCACGTGAAGTCAACCTTAAACTGAATCCTCAGAAATGCAAATTCAAACTGAAAGAAGTTATTTATGTGGGTCATTTGTTTACTAGTTCTGACTTACAACCAGATCTGTCTAAACAAGCAGCAATTCTTGAAATGCCAGTTCAAGAGAATGTCACATCTTTACATTTTCTTGGTATGGTCAGCTACTTATGAAAGTTCATCCCAGATTTTAGTGAGCTTTCAGCACCCTTATGTGAGTTGACATGCAAAAATGTAAGCTGGCCTTGTTGGGACCACACCAAAGAGCATTTGATATTCTGAAGAAGAAAATTGCCAGTCCACCCACACTGAGATATTATGATGTTCACAAACCTGTAACGCTTTCTTGTGATGCTTCAAAGTATGATCTTGGCACATCATGTCTTCAGGAAGGCATACCAGTAACCTATACATTCAGAACTTTAACTCAAACAGAGATGAATTATGCACAAATCAAGAAAGAGCTTTTGGCAGTAGTGTTCACATGTTCAAAGTTCCATGATTATATTTATGGAAACACCTATCCAAATAGAGACTGGTCACCAACCTCTAGTAACAGTTTTGAAAAAGCTAATTCATACAGCCCCAGCATGCCTGCAACACATGATGTTAAAATTGCAAAAGTACAATTTCAATATGGTCTATACAAAAGGCAAATATTGATATGTTGCAGATGCTTTGTTACAAGCACCCAGACAAACAACAGAGCAACATGAAAACAAGAAAGCAAACTTTGAGGTCTTACTTTCAAGAAATTTTTCTTCATCACATCTTGATGAAGTCAGAAATCACACAGATTCAGACACAGTTCTCCAGAAGATGAAAAATGTTATCAGTCAAGGATGGCCAGCACAACAAACCAGTCTGCCACGTGACATGCAGCAGTATTTTCCTTACTGAGACAAACTTATGATGGAAGATGGAATCATCATGAAAGGTCCTAAAGTGGTAATTCCTAAAGCATTACAACAGGAATATATCAAAATTTTGCATTGTGGTCACCTGGGTACTGATTCAACCAAAAGAAGGGCAAGAGGCATAGTATTTTTGCCTTCTTTGTCAAAAGATATAGAGAAGGAAACTCTACCATGTTCAATTTGCAACAGTACCAAGCCACGGCAACAGAAAGAACCACTTCAGCTAAACCAGATTCCTGAATTACCATGGTTGATGGTTGCTACTGATATTTTCAAATGGAATGGTCTGTGTTACCTAGCGTTAGCAGACTCTTATTCATATTGGTTTGAAAGTGACCTTCTTCCTACCTTAACGTCTAGCACAGTCATTGCTAAGTTGGAGACATTTTTCTGTCCATGGTAGTCCACACAAAGATCTGACAATGGTACACAGTTTACAAGTCAGAAGTACAAGAAATTTGCTGATTCTTGAGATTTTGTCCATGTTACTAGTAGTCCTGAGTGTCCACAGTCCAATGGATTAGCTGAGTGTGCAGTTCAAAGTAAACTTATTCAATCTCAGAAACATTCCTCGATATAACTTCTTGCTTCACCTGCTCAGAGATTAATGTCCAGACAGACTAGAACAACTTTACTAATCAATAAACAATTTTTAGTACCAAATGCAAAGAACAACAGCATGGTCAAGGCTCTACTTTCGAGAAAACATCAGTCACAAAAGTTGTACTACGATAAGTCCAGTAAACCTCTTAGACCATTAAGACAAATAGAAGTTGTGAGAATGCAAACATCTAAAAGTATATGACCAAGTGGGTATCATCAAAAATCTTTGTGAAGAACCAAGATCTTACATCATACAGTCTGAATGAATGGATTTCAGAAGGAATTGAAGACATATATTGCCGGTCTCCGAACCAGTGACACAGCAGATTGCCTGTGCCAATGACTCTGTCTTTCAGAATGACTCTACACTTGTTTGAATTCCAGAGGACAGTATACCTTCTTTTAAGTAATCCTGATGTAACCCCTGAAGTTCCAGTTGAGAAAGAATCCCCAGAGACTGTCCCTGCTGCTAAACTCAAAGTTTTTATATGACCAGACTGGGTAGAATTTCCAGACCCAGTCCGAAATACACAGGGATTTGGACTTGAGTTCAGATTTATTTGTTAAATGTTGTGATATCTAGCATGTAAGATGTTTTGTTCTGCTATTGCATGTCAAAGAAATTAAAGAGGGGGATGTAGATCATTGAGTATATTGTATATGGTCAGTCACTGTAACTAGACAGGACGTGCATATAAGTTAAAAAGCACGTGCAGGAGCAGTGCCATTTTGTACAGTTAGTCAGAGTGAATGCAGGCATGAATGGTGATGCACATGCGAGTGTGTTTGAAGTAATAAGTGAGTCAGTTAGCTTAAGTACATGTTCCAGTTACAATTCCTGATGTGTTTATGTACAGTAAATATCTTGAACCCATTACAACACTTTAGTGTCTCTTTAAATACACGAGGCAAGCGACATAAACCAGCTGTGTCTGAAGTACTGGTTGTTATAAAACAGCTACAGTAACTGAAAGAGGTATTCTAGAAAAAGGAAGAAGCAAATTATAGAGACTTAAATGAACATTTTGTGAACAATGCATGCAGAATAATGTTGAAGAGGATGAAAAGAGAGGTTTAAAGGAAGAAAAGAATTGAGTAAATTATGTAATGTTGGACTGATAATTATAAACCGGGAAAAGATACGTGATGCATAATGTAAGTAAAAAGAAAATGTTAATAGTTTTTTCTTTTCTGTTCATATATATTTGCCTGTGTCTTAAGTGATAATTTAATAAAGGTGTTTAAAAATGAAAAGACTGAAGCTATAAGCATCTTCAAATACCTCAATAGTAATAGAATATGCGAAGGCTAATCTATGAAAACTGAATGATGACCTGGATAAATACAGCCACCACCAACCTGATGACCCCACTGTGTATGTAGAATAGTTTACCACCAAATTCTATGCACATGTGAATAGATGCTTCTGTCCTCCTTCAAAGCAAATACAATGCAGCTTTTAAAAATAAGGCCCATATGCTGGAATCCAAATATAAACAGGATCAACAATTTATTTATTTATTTTACATTTGTTAACCGGGAAATTCCAACTGGATACAGGTCCATTTTCAATGGAGGCCCAGGGAGAAAAGCTCCAAATGTACAAAAACAAGTGTAAATACAGTGAAATTATTACAGTCAGTTATCACAAAACTGAGATTTGTTTAACGATATGTACACACAGGTACATGTTTTTCTCACATACACACAACAAAGGTTGGAAGCAAGTAGCTGAGAAAGAAATAGTTAAAGATTTCATTTGAAAAAGGAAAACACATATATTAAGGTGATTATCATGCATCGTGTAGTGTTAACTTTAAATCTTTCCAGTAGGTGGGTGATACACAGAATTTTAAACAGAGAGTCAGAGTTTTATTCTTGTAATGAGGTTTTCATTTATGAATTATGTTTGAGTGGGGTTTAGGGTTTGTATAGGGACAAAGCCACTGCATTTTTATGTATTTCCTAAGGGATTCTTTGAATTGGGATAAGGAGGGGTCAGTGGTGAGTTCAGCAGGAAGTAGGTTCCAGTTTTTACCGGTAGAGTTGGAGAATAGTGATTCACCAGCTGAATTGTTGGTTTTTCAATATGGGTGTACTGCCTGGTTGGTAGAGGATTTTGTGAACAACTATTAGTTGGTTATATTGCAGTTGATAGGGTAGTTCAAGCCAGTCTAATGATTGAAGGTTAAGGCAGTGATGGGTTCTATAAGCTGATCCTGTGGCAAGTCTGGCAATGTTATTGTAGCACCTAGTAAATTTATTGAGGTTTGATTTACTTAGGTTTACGAAGATGGGTGAGGCATAAAGAAGGGTCGATAGCAGATGTGTATGGGCAATAACAGATGAGATGTTAAGTTGTCTATCTCGCCTTCGTTCTTGCTGTTTGGGATCGGAGCCGATCCTCACCCCTGACTCAGCCATCTTCAATAGCTCGAGAGCTGTTTACTGGCTCGAGGCTACCCCTTATCCCATGATGCCTAGCGAAAGCTACCCAGATCTCATTTGCCGCTTCAGCTACGAGGTGTGTCATTTCTGGCTCAGGCTTGTATACTTTTGTATATTTATATAATTATATTTGTTTAAACTTCTTAAAACTAGTGTATACTTCCCCTTATAGTTTTATTCTCTGTGGGTGTTTGTGGACGTCACTTCTTTCCGCAGTCCCTTTTTTTCTTAAGAACTCATTTAAATTAGAGAGTTCTCCCCCCCTCCCTTAGGACAGCCATTTAACTTAGAGGCTGTCCTTCCCTTCCTTTTTACTGTATTAAAAAAAAAAAAAAAAGCCTCTTGTGTTCGTTTAGTAGTGCAGAGATTTTTTTGTCTGTCTGTATTGTGGTACGTGGATTATGTGTAGTGGTGGTAGAGTTATGTCCAAGGATAGAAAGTTTCTGGCTTCAAAAAGTGTGACTCATGCTGTCAGAAAATGTCTCTGACAGACGGGCACACTAGTTGCGTTTATTGTTTGGGCTCTGTTCACCTGCAGGACTCTTGTTCTATTTGCCACACCTTTAATCCAAGGGTCCTGCAGGAGCGCAAAAACAAATTAATCCTTCGGGATTTATTGAAGCCTCAGGATTCACCAGCAAATAGTTCTCAGCCAGTGAAATCCCCTAAATCTGTCAAACTGTCAGCTCCACCTTCGGAGCCGACTACTGTACTGGAACAACCGAGTATGTCGGTTCCGGCTGGCACCGACAAGACAACTCCTCCGTCGGCTCCATCAGATGTTTCGGAGCCATTACAGAGCAATAAGAGACTGAGAATTCCCTTCTTTAGAGTCCATCCACTCGGCTCCTCGGTCACCATTATTACAAAGTGAACATAGCCACCATTCTTCCCACTCCTCTTGATCCTCTAGGCTTTCAGATCATGATTTGGAGAGAGTAGTAAGTAGGTTGCTTAAGTCACAGGCACTAGCTAAATTACTAATCAGCCCACCTCAACAGGTATCGGCTTCACCCACCTCTATTTCTATTCCTCCTCCGACTCCATTGAGTTCAGAGCCGGAGGTCGTTGGTGAGCGGGTAGTGGAACCGTCTGCTCTGATCACCATCTCTCCTTCGGCTCCGACTTCAGCTCCGATTACCTCGATTGTTCCTTCTATCGAGGAATCTGGATGCCAGGGATCTCTTGTCGGTTCTGAGGGGGGAGTGGCATCAGACCCTTGTCTGACCCCGTTCTCTCCCTTGGAGCTTCGGCGCTGATGAGCTCGGCTCCATCGGCCTTGGAGCCCTCGCCCTCGGTGCGGAGAAAGATTCATATTTCTTCAGAACCAGAGCTTTCTCTGCCTTGAGGTCGAGATGCCTTTGAGGTCATGTGGAGTGTGCTGTCACCCAAAACAGCTCCACTACCAGCTCCATCAGCTCCGTCCCTCATAGTGTCTGTGCCAACCTCTGCTCCTCCTCTAGACCCCAAGCGTAGGGAACCGATGCCCCAGGACACCTTATTGGGTATTCCCTCTTCTTCCAAGGCCTCCCCTGGTCACTCAGAGGAGCCCCCTCAGAAGAAGAAGTGCAAGAGGAAACTCATTGGCTCCCCTGAGACTGTCACTTCAGATGCAGACTTAGATGAATCGGAAGGGTCCCCGAGGTCCCCCTCTGAAGATGTTTCTTTTTCAGACATCCTTGAAATGCTTAGGCAGAGGGGGTACTGGACTTCCCTGGCCCCTACTGAGGATGGGTCTGTATTCCTGGACGCATTCGGTTCCCGACCTTCCACCTCCTGGGTTTCTCCTCCTTTCAACCCACTCATGTCTGTGGTGGCCACTATTACAGCCCCCCAGGATAAGCAATTCCTTTCCAAAGGTGTGCCCCTTGATGCCATGGTGGTAGCAGCAGCCACCAAGAAAGAGTTAGCAGAAACCTCTTCATCTGTTCATCCCCCTAACAAAGAGTCTCGGACAATGGACAGATACGGAAAGTGAATGTTTGCTTCAGCAACCTTCTCGATGAGGTCCCTGAACTATCTATGTCATTTTACTCGTCTTTAAAGGGATCTCCTGAAAGAGCTTGGAGATGCCCATCAAGATCCTACAGCTGAGGGAGTACAAGCCAAAGTAGCTTCCCAGCTGGCGACTCTTAATTCCATAGTCAAATCCTCCATGAGGCTGATTTCCTATGCAGCCGATGGAGCGAGCAGAGCCGCTGGCACAGGTGTGGCCCTCAGGAGACATGCTTGGATGCGGCTGTGTCAGTTTGTGTAACCCTTTCAAGCATCTTTCACCAATACTCCCTTTGATGGCTCCTTTCTCTTTGGGCCTCATGTGAAAGACACGTTGACCAGGTGTGAGCAAGAAGGCAAGACTCTCTCTGCCGTGGGAGTCCATTTCTCCACTCCCTCTAGACCTTACCCCAAGGGTCAGAAGAGTGGGAAGATGTGGTTCCAGAAATCCCAAGAATCCTTGCCTGACACACGTGATGATTTTTCTTCCAGAGGCAGAGGGGGAAACAACAATAACAGACGCCACCCTTGTGGCAGAGGGGGTTCGCAGAACCAGGGTGACAGAGAATCCTTCTCTGGCAAGCCCTTCCAGCATCCCTGAAGGGTTGCCCGGCTGCCCACCTCTGGAGGCAGTCGGGGGAAGACTTTCGCTGTACCCAAAAGTCTGGCAAAATTTAACGAGAGAGAGATGGGTACTATCCATTATATCCGGAGGTTACAAAATTCCCTTCCATCAATCCCCCTTACAGTCAAAAAAGGCCCTTCCAGATGTTCCACCCAAACTGAGGGAGCAAGCAGTCATAGAAGTTTCAAAACTGCTAAAAAAAGAGCCATTCAGGAAGTCCCCGCAGACCAGCTTGGATCCGGAACTTACTCAAGGTTCTTTTTGCTACCAAAAAAGACAGGGGACTGGAGACCGATTCTGGATCTCAGCAGACTAAACAAATCTGTACAAAGAGAAAAGTTTCGGATGGTCACGTTACAGTCCATTCTACCCTTTCTGGGTCAGGACAATTGGATGTGCTCGATAGATCTTCAGGACACGTACTACCATATCAAGATGGACAGACGCTCCAGGAGATTTCTTCACTTCCGGGTAGGGGGGCCAGTCATTACCAGTTCAGAGCTCTGCCCTTTGGTCTCACCTCAGCCGCCAGGGTGTTCACCAAGTGTATGGCAGTAGTCACGGCTCACCTGAGGCATCAAGGATTCCAGGTGTTTCCATATCTAGATGACTGGCTCCTCACTGCTACCACCAGGCATCAACTCTTACAAGCACAGGATTATACAATCAAATCATGCTGTGCAGGTACCGGCTTCCGAGGGGGGTTTTAAGGCCAACGCAGCTTCAGGTAAAGGCAAAGGCAAAGACAAAGGCAAAGACTCCTTCTAAAATAAAGACTCAAGCCCAGGTCTCCTCTGATCCGGGACCTAAATCTCAAAAACAAATGCTTAAAATGGCGGAGGACTTGTTAACTATGATTAGGGGTTCACATCCCCCTCCAGACAAAAGGCCAAGACAAGAATTGGATTATAAATCCTCTGATCAGGTATCTATCTCTTCAGTGTCTTCCTCTGAACAGGATTATACTTTCCCTCCTTATGAGGATTCTGATGCTGAGGAATCCATTCCTTCAGCTTCTCCTCCTAAGGATTATTCTTTTGGGGAAACTTTACATGACACGAGGGAACATTTTCACTGGGAAGGACAGGAGTACTCTGAATCTAAGAGAAGGCTTAGGGATTTCCTTCTTCTTCCCCAACACAAACCCCTGGCTATTCCTCCTATTTTGGATATTGTGGATGATATCTTTTCTGAGTCTAATTTAACTCCTGACTCCTTTCCTCCGGCCTCTGCTAAGCCTGATAGATATTACAGAGTCCCTGACTCCCACTAGTTTCTATTTAAAAATCCTACTGCTGATCCAGAAACCATTTCTCAGTGTCCTAAGGGTGTTAAGGCCGCCACTGCTAAGAACCCTATTCCATCAGATAAGGATTCTAGAGCTTTGGAGAGATGGGGCAAAAAAGTGTACACTTCTGCTACTTTATCTATTAGGGCTTTAAATTGTCAATTTCATATGTTGAAATATCAGCAATACATTTTGTCTGTTATGAAACAAAAACTGTGTACCATTTCTGCATGTGCAGACAATAAGGAATTACAAGATTTGATGCATGCTACTGAGCAGGTGGGGAAACATACCTTACACTGTGGTTTTGATGCTTTGGAGGCCTCTTGCAGGGTGGCTGCCACTGGCACGGTCATTAGAAGGCATGCTTGGTTAAAGGAACAAAATTTGCCTGATCAAGTAAAAGCAAAATTACTGGATGCTCCTGTTCAACATAATGTTTTGTTTGGGTCTAAGGCTGAAGAGGTTATAAAGAAAATGGAGGAGAAGGCAAAATCCATGCAAACGGTTAAGGATTTCTTACAAGTTCAGCCTCCTAGATTTAGCAGAAATTGGTCAGCTAAAAATTGGTCCTTTCCCAGCTCGGACAGGCCTCAGAGGGGTACATATAGGTGCCCCAGAGGGAGGGCCCAAGCACAGACCTCTTATAGACCTAGACAGTGGAGTGCTTCCACCCCCAGGGGTGGAGAAGATAGGTCTCAACCTTATAGAAACAGGCTCAAGGACTCCCCCTGCATGGCTCCAGACCTCTCTCCTGGAAGCTCCTCTGGGAGGAAAACTTTCTCTTTTTCACCAAAATTGGACTTACATAACCCAAGACAAGTGGGTTCTGGGTGTAGCTTTAAGAGGTTACAAATTCCACTTTCACACCTTACCAAAACCAAACGGATGGCCAGACCTACCAAAAATTCAATGGGCAGAGGCATTAAAACAGGTGAGGTCCCTCATAGCTATGAGGGCCATAGAACTGGTTCCAAATTCAGAGATGGGACAAGGCTTTTATTCAAGACTCTTTCTAGTTCCCAGAAAGCAAAATACTTGGAGACCCATCCTGGATCTGTCAGTCTTAAATACTTTCTTGGAGATACCAAAGTTCAAGATGCTTACTCTGCAGCAGCTCCTGCCAATGTTGAGCAAAAATGCATGGATGGTGACATTAGACTTAAAGGAGGCTTACACATTCCTATCAGACAGGAGTGCAGAAGATACCTCAGGTTCAAGGCAGGCTCGAAACATTACCAATTCTCTGCGCTGCCCTTTGGCTTGTCTACTGCGCCCAGGGTATTTACCAAGTGCCTGGCACCAGTAGTAGCTTACTGCAGACTCAAGGGAATTAAGATTTGCCCTTATCTGGACGACTGCCTTATTCAAGCAGACAGCAATGACATTTTACTCCAGCACCTGGAATTTGTTCAGAATCTACTCAAGTACCTGGGATTCACTGTGAATGTAAAAAAGTAAAATTTGACACCCACTCAACAGATAACTTTCCTGGCTGCTCTTTTAAACACAACAACCCAGATGGCATTCCTGACACCCAAAAAACAACTACAGCTGGCTTCAACTTTCAAAAGCCTGGCGTTAATGTCTCAGCTAACTGCAAGAAAATTCCTGCAGGCTTTGGGTTACATGGCTTCCTGCATCCTACTCATACCATATGCAAGACTGCATATGAGGAAGATACAATGGTACCTAAAAAGTGTATGGTCCCAGCATTGTCACAGTCTGGAAACAGTGATTGCTGCCTTGCCTGCAAAAGGAATTCCATTGGTTGGCCATGGTATGTCTTCAAAACAAAGGGAAAGCCTTCAGTCTACCTCCAGCCTACCAAGTGATAACCACAGATGCCTCGAATTATGCATGGGGAGCCCACTTGCAGGGGAAAGGCCTGCAAGGTTTTTGGACAGAGGATCAGAAGCATCTACATATCAATTTAAAAGAGATGTTAGCTGTGCAGAATGCCCTCTTGGCTTTCAGGGATCTTTTACAGTCAGGGCAGCTACTGATACGGACAGACAACACCACAGTTATGTGGTACATAAACAAGCAAGGGGGTTCACACTCCTACCCCCTTTGCAGACTAGCCATGACTCTATGGAACACAGCACTAGCTTGCAAAGTGGACCTACAAGCTCAATTCCTGCCAGGGAAACACAAAACACTCTGGCAGACAGCCTGAGCAGGAACCTGTCAGACTCACACGAGTGGATGCTAGACACCCAAATATTCAAGATGATTACGGAAGCCTGGGGCTGCCCGGACATAGATCTATTTGCATCTCCCCACAACTACCAGTTACAGACTTTTTGCACAAGGACATATCACAAGCTAGCATGGAAAGTGGATGCTCTGTCATTCAGTTGGAGGAACCTCTCGGGGTATGCCTTTCCACCACTACCTCTTCTACCAAGGGTGTTATTAAAAATAAAACAGGACAAACCAAAGCTGATCTTACTAGCCCTGAATTGGCCTTGACAATTTTGGTACTCAACACTGATAAATCTATCCCAGGAACCTCCTTGGATTCTACCTCAGATTCCAAATCTTTTGTCTCAACATCAGGGCAGGTCCTGCACTCTCATATCAAAACTCTCAGCCTGGCGTATTCAGGGTCTATAATTAATCCTACCCTTCCCAAACAGGTCATGGATGTTATCTTAGAAGCCAGAAGGCCTAGCACTAGGAAATCTTATGAAGGTAAATGGAAGAGATTTTGCACCTGGATGCATGCTCAGGAATCAGATCCTCACATTCCAAATATTCCATTGATTTTACATTACCTAACAGATATGTTGCATAAGGGTTTATCTTTTTCCTCCATAAAAATACATGCCTCAGCTATCTCTGCACATTATAATACAGATCCTCCATTTTTTTCACATCCACTTCTGAAACAATATCTCAGAAGAGCAAAGAATTTAAGGCCCCCTAGGACTCCACCCATTCCTGCCTGGGACCTCAATTATGTCCTGGAAAAACTTACTCTGCCTCCTTTTAGCCTGCTGCCACATCTGATATAAAGTATTTATCATGGAAGACTGTTATCCTACTAGCTTTAACTTCAGCCAGGAGAGTCTCGGAGTTACAAGGGCTCATGGCTGTGGAACCTTACATTATTTTTCATCAAGACAGGGTTTCTTTGAGGACTAACCCTACTTTCATGCCTAAAGTGGTTTCTAAAGTGGCTTTAAACCAAACTATTCACCTGCCAACTTTTTTCCCTAATCCACAAAATAAGGGGGAAAGGATCTTGCATTCTTTGGACGTGCACAGGCACAGGCAGCTTTGCTTTTACCTGGACAGATCCAAGGATATCAGGAAAACAGAACAACTGTTTGTTTCTTATGCAGCAAATTCCCAAGGCAAAGCTATTTCAAAACAGACCATTTCTAAATGGATTGCTCATGGAATCAGATTTTTTTACTCTCATCATGGAAAGCAAATCCCAGGAAAAATTAGGACACACTCTACCAGAGCTACTGCTACTTCAGCTGCCTTTCTCAGGGGAGTCCCAACCAAAGATATTTTGGAAGCTGCAACTTGGAGTTCAGTGCATACTTTCTCTAAGCAGTATAATCTCCCTCTTTATTCTAAGTCTAGGGCAGGCTTTGCTTCTGCAGTCTTGCAAGGCCTTCTAGCCACCCCTTCTACTCAATAACCACCACCCTTTATCTCAGCTTTGGAATTCAACCCTACAGTGATGACTGCAACAGTGAAACATGATGAACATAGTACAGTTGTGTACACTTACCATAAATGTAGATGTTCGAGTGTCTTCACTGTTGCAGTCTGGGTTACCCACCCTCCTGTCCCCTCTTATACTTTTATTGGTGTGGTTCCCTGCTTCACCCTTCTTCTGAAGTGTATTTGCTACAGGGTATGGGGTTTGTTGTATGTTACATTTTTGTTTTACTTTTAGCCTTTACTTTTGGGCACCTGACATCTGGGGCAAGAAAAACTGGAGAACATGGCATTGGCTGGGAGCTTTGTACCCCTGGCGCACTGACGTCAGGGAGGGTGAGTACACAGCTGATGCCAGACCCAGACTGGGATTCTGGCCGACCGAGGGCTGCCTGCCGGCAGGAAGAACCCTACAGTGATGACTGCAACAGTGAAGACACTCGAACATCTACATTTATGGTAAGTGTACTCAACTGTACTCTCTGGGCTCCATGGCAGCTGCCATTCTTCTAGTTTCATTAGTGCGTTTCACATGAGAATTCTTCAGTGGCTTCTTTTCACGCAGTGATCCTTTCAGGAGCTACCCATGTCTCACATGATCCTGATTACAGAAACATGCAAAAGGCACCTGTCTTGGTGGATGGACTCCACAGTAGTGTCTCAGGGCAGACCTTTCATACAGCCTCCACCGATAGCCACAGTGATCACGGATGCCACCCTGATGGGGGGGGGGGGCATTATCTGGGCAGGACAGTCCAAGGCACTTGACAACCTCACGAGTACCATCTGCACATCAATGTCCTAGAAATGAGAGCCGTGCTTCTGGCATTGCAAGCCCTTCAATACTTTCTTCCTTCTGGGACCACTGCAATTCAAACACACAACATGTCAGTGGTGTGGTACATCAACAAACAGGGAGGAACCAGGTCCTACCCCCTGTGTTGAGAGGCACTCAATCTGTGGCAATGGGCAATTTCCTCCCAATGTTTTCTGATTGCGACACACATCCCTGGGAGATCCAATGTCATAGCGGACAGGCTCAGCAGAGCTATTCTCATGCCTTATGACTGGTCTCTGAATCAGGAAGTTGCGGATCTTATCTTCTGCAAATGGGGACAGCCTTGCTGCGATCTGTTTGCCACCCCTCTCAACAGCAAATGCAGCAACTACTTCTCCCTTCTTCCGCTTCCAGGTCACATACCCAGAGACGCTGTAGTCCACGATTGGCCTCAGGGACTCCTTTATGCTTTTCCCCCATGCCCCCTAATACCAAGACTCATACAGAAAGCAAAATCTTTGGGTTGCAAAATGATCCTCATTTCCCCTTATTGGCCTCGACAGATATGGTTTCCGTTCCTGCACCCCTACCTTGTCAATCAGCCCTGGATTCTGGACCCGGTTCCAGATGATCTGATTCATCAATCAGGCGGGTTGCATCAATCCCTCCAAACACTCCAGCTTACAGCTTGGTTACTCCACTTCCAACCTTGGCCAGGCTTCCCGGTATCTTCCCAGCAGTCCGTGATATTATCGTTTCCTCACATAAGTCTACTACGAGAAAAATGTATGCTAGTAAATGGAAACGGTTTTCTTACTGGGAAGAGTCTAGAAATGTGGATCCTTTCTCAGTCCCAGTCCATGAAATTCTTGAATTTCTAGCACAACTTTATCAGTTAGCGGCCATTTCAAATTTTCATATCGGATGGTTGAATTCTAACATCATGTCTCATAAGCTCTGTAAGGCTTTTTTGAGAGGAACATCTCTTCTTAGACCTCCAGTGAGAGATTCCCCTCCTCCTTGGGATCTTAATTTAGTCTTAACTTCCTTAATTCTGCCTCCTTTTGAACTGGCAGCATCATGTTCCCTTAAGTTTCTGTCTTGGAAGACACTTTTTCTGGTTGCTATCACTTCAACTAGGCGTGTCTCAGAACTTCAAGCACTATGTGTTCGTCCTCCTTACCTGGTGTTTCACAAGGACAGAGTTTCTCTGAGGACCAATCCATCCTTTCTTCCTAAAGTCTGCTCAGAGAACAATTTAAATCAATCCATAGATCTTCCAGTGTTCTTTATCAATCACAGCAACAAGGCAGAATACAAGCTCCACCAACTGGATGTTCAAAGACAATTGTGTTTTTACCTTCATAGAACTAAAGAACTAAGAAACTCAGACCAGTTATTTCTCTCTTATGCCTTCAACAAACAAGGCCTCCCAGTTTCCAAGGTGACCTTATCCAGATGGTTATCTAATACTTTTACCTTTATTTACCAGTTACGGAATAAAGAGTTACTAGCTAAACCAAAAGGTCATTCTACCAGGGCATTAGCTACCTCCATAGCTTTTCAGTCTAGGTTGCCCATAGATTCAATCTGTGCAGCTGCCACAAGGGCAAACCCTCATACCTTTATCTCTCATTACAAGGTGGATATGGTCTCCCGGAGCAGAGCTGACTTTGGTTCCACTGTTCTGAAGAATCTGTTCCAATGAGCCACCCAGGATGTTAGGTGCTAGGGACGCTGTCCCAAACAGCAAGCATGAAGGTGAGATAGACAACTTAACATAAAGAAGTTATGTACCTACCATAACGTTCCATGTTAGTTGTCTTCTCTCACCTTCCTTCTTGTGTCCCTCCCTCCTTCCCCGTCCTACTGGACTGAGAGGAGTTCTTATTTTCACTGGCGGAGTATTTTTTTTTTCTTATTGTTCTTCTGGCCAGGTTTTTCGTAACTTGTTCTATAATTAGATGTATTGAACAACCAGTTTTTAGATAACTGGTTTTCTCAACTTATGTCTGGGAATAGCTATTAAAAAAAAGAGATCTGGGTAGCTTTCGCTAGGCATCATGGGATAAGGGGTAGCCTCAAGCCAGTAAACAGCTCTTGAGCTATTGAAGATGGCTGAGACAGAGCTGAGGATCGGCTCTGATCCCAAACAGCAAGAAGAAAGGTGAGATGAAGACAACTAACATGGAACGTTATGGTAGGTACATAACTTCTTTTTCTAGCAGATGGGGTTAGGAATGGTTTAATCCTGTATAAAGAGCCTAATTTTTTATTAACTGTTTTAATAGTTTTGTCTATGTCAGCATCAAACTTGAGGTTGTTGTCGATGATCACTCCCAGTAGTTTAGTACTAGTTTCTGAGGAAATTACGGTACCATTGTTAGATATTATGGTGAGAGTTGGTGAGGGGACCTTGTGAGTGGGGGAGAAGAGTAATAGTTTGGTTTTATTTGGGTTTAATAGTAGTTGGCGACCAGTGAGCCAGTTCTCTACTTTACTGAAAGTGATTTGGGACAAGGATTGTAAATCTGTGGGGAGGTGGCAGAGCAGAGTAGGGTTGAGTCATCTGCATACTGAATACAAGTTGCATCAGGGATGACTTTGTACAGGTCATTAATGAATATGGAGAACAGGAGGTGACCTAATATGGATCCCTGTAGGACTCCAAGGGTGACTGGTAAAAGGGATGATAGGTTATTCTTCCATAGTACAGCTTGTTGTCTGTCACTTAGGTAATAATGAAACCAGGTAATTCCTAGGTTATCTATGGAGAGTGATTTTAATGTGTTTAAGAGTAGCTGGTGATTTACCATATCAAATGCCTTGGACAGGTCAAGGAAGAGGGCTGAGGAGAGCTTGTTGTCATTACGGTTTTGATTTATTGTATGGGAGCAGGAGAGAAGGGCTGAGGTTGTACTATGGCAAGGTCTAAATCCATGCTGGGAGGGGGCTAGGAGAGTGTTTTGATTCAGATAGACAAGAAATTGCTTGTGGATACATTTTCCATTATTTTAGCCAAGGGAGACAGAATGGCTATAGGCCTATAATTTGAAAGTTCTCTGGAATCTCCCCCTTTATGAAGAGGAACAATGTGGGAGATTTTCCAGATGTGAGGGATATAGGCTTCGTGGATAGTTCTACTGATTAAAATTGATATGGGGTATGCTATTTCATTAGTGGCTTTTTGGAGATATTCTGCAGGTAGTAGGTCTGCTGATAGGGTGGTGGGTTTCAGTTTTTTAAGTAGGGACTTAATAAAAGATGTTGGTACTGGATCAAGCTTAAAGGGGATCTTATTATCAGGTGTGGGGTTGGTGGTACTTTGGGTACAGGGAGATAGCTTACTGGCTAGGGATTGCATGGTTTCTGTAAAGAAAGTGTTAAAGGTGTTAGCAACAATTTTAGGAGGTTGTTGGAGGGTAGTTAAGGGGGTAGGGGTAGTTTATTGGCCTGGGTAGAGAAGTTTGTTTATGCCTGACCAGAAGTTTTGTGGTTGAGTTTGGTGCTTTTGTTGCAGATTACAGTAGTAATTTGTTTTGTCTAGCATAATAGACTTCTTTGTATCATTTCTCAGCTGTTTATATATAAGGTGGCCTTTTGGGGATTTAGTGGTTCTCTAGGAGGTCCACGCTTTGTTTCTGCTAATAATGTTTTGTCTTGTATCATTGGACAGCCATGGTGCTACTTTGTTATTGGTTCTGATAGTACATGGGGAAGCATGGTTATCCAGGATAGCAAGAAATGTAGAGTTAAAGTATGAGACCACTTGATCTAGTGGAAGTAGCCATAGGTTGGACCAGTCACATGTGTTAAGTTAATTCTGAAATTTAGTCTGAATAAAGTTCTTGCAACTTCTAATGGTTTTAAAGGAAGATTGTTGAGGGATGCTATTTCTTTTTCTGATTATATAGGTCAGGAAGTGATCACTAAAGTCCTCAGGTAGGGTGCCTGTTTTATATATCTGGGGTAGGTTGTTTATTAATATCCAGTCTAGGATACTTTCCTTTTTGTTAGGCTTATTGATTCTGGTTGGGGAAGATATCATCTGGGAGAAGCCATGCAAATTTATATGGGTGGAGGGGAAGTCTGAAGAGCAAGTATTCCAGTCGATATTAACATCCCTGAGAATAATAGTTTCCTGGGGCAATTAGTGGAGAGCCACTGGAGGATACCCTCCAAGGTATTTGTGTTGTCACCTGGGGGAATATATAGACATACAATGTTTATAGATTTGTGTTTGTTCAGTTGGACCTTTGTGATGAGTATTTCTACATTGTTAGTAAACAAGGCATTTGGGGTACTAGTTTTTGATACTTCCAGAGTAGATTTATACAAGATGGCTACCCCCTTCCTTTCTTAGAGATGCAATCAAGTCTTAATATATTGTACCCTGGGGGTATAACCTCATTATCAGTGGTAGTATGCTTGCGCCAGGTCTCGGTAAGGCATAGTATATCAGGGGAGTGGACATCCAGGAGGGCATGTAAGTAGTGAATTTTCTTGTTTATACTAATGATTAGGTGACACACTAGGAATGAGTTTGGGGCATTACTTGAGTTTCGTAGGCTAGTATGGGTGTTATTTGGGGTCTGATAGTAATAGGGGGGTTGGGCCTGCATTGGGGTGGATGTCACCATCCACTATGAGGTTAGGTAGTAGTCTAATAGCAAGTTTCTGGAGTTTTAATAAGAGTTTGTGGTAGTATTTAATTCTAGGATTAATATATGAAGCACAAATGGCATGCTGAGTTTTTGCATTAGAAGAGTTTGATGAGAGGTGGGGTAGTGGTTGGTTAGAATTATGTGGCTGATTAGTAGTACTGGTTTTGGTTCTAGGGTAGTGGGTGCCAGGGAGGTGTTGGTATTCATAGGCTGTGAGAAGATAGAGAATTATAAGTAAGGGTATTAGGCAGTAAATAGGATTAGAGTTTGAAGATTTGTTAAAAGTATGTGGAGGCATTGTAGGGGTATTTGAGTAATGCTTGTTTAAAATAGAGTTGGGGTGTTTATAATTAGCATGTGAGAGACTGGAGAGAGTTTGAGTAATAGGGATGGGTCCTGTGAATGATTGGTTAATGTTGATTGATTCTGATGAGTGGGATGATGTCAGATGAGGGGGAATGGCAAGGTGATAATAAGTGTAGGACAACTGGGGGTGGGTGAGAATTGGGGGCAGGGTATGGGAGCAAGCCAGCAGGGTGAATGGAGCGGGTAGAGCCAAAAGAAGAAGAAGATTGAGGAGAACAATCAATCAGTGGAGTGCTGAAGTCTGAAGGAATGTGTGGTGAGATATATAAGAAGGTAAGAGGCTTAAAAAAAGAAGTGGGATTATAGCAGAGTGATATGAGGAATATTTGTATGGTTATACTGGGACCACAGTGTGAGAGAGAGCAATAATAAAGAGATGACTAAGAACTGTGTTAGGGGGATTCAGTGAAGAGTACGTAAAGGGATTTAGAGACCCTAAAGCTAATAGTATACAGCCATCTATTGGGCAGATGGGGCACTTGGATACACTAATAGTATAGAGCCACCTAGAGGGCAGTGGGCTACTTACATGCGAGCACACTGCTGGGAATTCCTATGAAGCAAGGCAGAAAAGCTAAGTCAAAAGATGGTGCCTTTCTACATCAGGCAATGACAAGACAATAAAATGGAAAGAAAAAACTCATTACACACAATAATAAATGCAACAATCAAGGTATCGAAAAGCTCTTGCTAAACTTAAGAAACTCCAATTTCTGATCACTCAACCAAAGCTAGCTATGAGGAAAAAATAGCCACCCAGGCAAAAGACAACCATAAAGTCATCTTTATGTTAGAAACAATGCCTAGCACTGTACAGTGCTAATGGAAAATCATATCCTGAGGACATAGGCAGTCTTCTAGCAGATGCATTTAGCTCTAACTTCATCCCCTCTTTTCCCTACAATCCCAAATCACAAGCCTGCATCTACAACCCCCTCAAATCCCCCTAGAACAAGTCCTCAGTGCACTTTCCAAGACCAAGAACACAGCTACTATAGAGCTGGATAATATACCAAGCTGCCTACTAAGCAACCTGAAATATGACCTGTTACACCCCCCCCCCCGAATATGCTGTTTAATACCAGTCTCCAAACAGGCTTTGAGCTGGAAGAATGGAAAACAACAACGGTCATCCCCCTGCACAAGTGTGACATCAACAGACCCAAGTAATTGCAGGCAAATAAGCCTATCCAGCCTTATCTGTAAGGTTGTGGATGGGTTTATTATGGAATTAATAAATAAGGACACAAGTATCCTATGAACTCTTGACCCAAGTCAGTTTAGTTTTGTCAAGGACAGATCCTACCTGTGTCACTTCTTCAGTAAGTTTACTGAACCAATGGATGAGGGAAAATCATTACATACCACACATCCAGATCTCATAAAAGACATTCAACATCATCCCACACTCTTGTATTGTTGATAAATTCTCCCAGCTAAATGTTAATCCTTGCTTAACTCATTGGATTTCAAATTATCTCACAACACAAATAAAAAAACAGGAAATTAGGATAGTTGACTCTTCCTCCTCCAAAACATCTGTCAGTCATACTGTACACCAGGGTTTAGATGTGGACCACTCCTCTTTGGCATTTGCTTTCTGGAGGTCACAGCTAATGTAAAAGATTTGTGGCTAACCAAGTTTACAGTTGACAGTAAACATAGTCCCATCATAAACTCTCCATAGAACTCCAAGATCCTCCAAGAGGGCATTTCCAAAACAAATAACTGGTGTCATAACCATAGGCTAAAATGTATAATAGTCTCCTTTGGCAAGCATAAAGTCCCCTTTAGCTCCCACATTGACAAGACACCCCTGAAAACTAATTTGTTAGTTAGGAACCTTGGAATCTAGGTGGACAACAAATTGTCCTTTGATCACCATGCATCCACTATTGTAAGAAAGCCCCTTTTCTTTGCATGGCTTATAAGTAAGCGTATGGTGTCTAGGTCCATGGATGTGTTAATTCCATTGTATATGGCACTTAGGCCAATGATTGAAAAAAATGTCCCCTTTGGTATGTACATATCCAAACACTTAACACAACATAAATGACCACAATGCTTTCTCTCCAAGAAAATCAAGGGCCTAAATAATCTCAAAGCCTTATCTCTCTTTTCAGTATCATGCAAACTACTGGGGTTGATCCCTGCCTTTCATACAGAGCCTCAACACACCCTATTCTATCTGAGCTACTGCATATCCACAAGTCCAATGGTGGAATAAACACCTGCTCAAGAGATCTTAATCTCTTTGCAACATAAATAGAACAGGTTGTGGGGGTAGATATTTTTTCACAGAGAATGACATTCCTTTGGAATCATCTTCCTCTACACATGAAGCAAAGTACTTTCCTTTACCCTTATTCAAATGGATGAGAGTGTGTTGAGAAGGAAAGAGTACTTTGAGGGGTTGATGAATGAAGAGAATGAGAGGGAGAGAAGGTTGGATGATGTGGGAATAGTGAATCATGAAGTACAATGGATTAGCAAGGAGGAAGTAAGGATAGATATGAAGAGGATGAAGAATGGAAAGGCTGTTGGTCCAGATGACATACCTGTGGAAGCATGGAAGTGTTTAGGTGAAATGGCAGTGGAATTTGTAACCAGATTGTTTAATGAAATCTCGGAAAGTGAGAGGATGCCTGAGGAATGGAGAAAAAGTGTTTTGGTACCAATTTTTAAGAATAAGGGTGATGCGCAGAGCTGTAGTAACTATAGAGGGATTAAATTGGTCAATCACATCATGAAGTTATGGGAAAGAGTAGTGGAAGCTAGGTTAAGAAGGGATATGAGGATTAGTGATCAGCAGTATGGTTTCATGCTGGGAAAGAGCACTACAGATGCGATGTTTGCTCTGAGAGTGTTGATGGAGAAGTACAGAGGTCAGAAGGAGTTGCATTGTATTTTTGTAGATAGAGGAAGCATATGACAGGGTGCCTAGAGAGGAGTTGTGGTATTGTATGAGGAAGTCGGAAGTGTCAGAGAAGTATGTAAGAATGGTACAGGATATGTATGAGGGTAGTGTGACAGCGGTGAGGTCTGTAGTGGGAGTGACAGATGCGTTTAAGGTGGAGGTGGGGTTACATCAAGGATCAGGTCTGAGCCCTTTCTTATTTGCAGTGGTGATGGACAGGTTGACAGACGAGATCAGACAGGAGTCCCTGTGGACTATGTTTGCAGATGACATTGTGATCTGTAGTGAGAGTAGGGAACAGGTGAAGGAGACCCTGGAGAGATGGAGATATGCTCTAGAGAGAAGAGGAATGAAGGTCAGCAGGACGAAGACATAATATATGTGTGTGAATGAGAGGAAGAATAGAGGAATGTCGTGGATGAAAAGGAGCAGAGGTGGCAAAGGTAGATGAGTTTAAATACTTGGGATCAATAGTTCAGAGTAACGGTGAGTGTGGAAGAGAGGTAAAGAAGAGAGTACAGGCAGAATGGAGAAGAGTGTCAGGAGTGATTTGTGACAGACGAGTACCAGTAAGAGTGAAAGGGAAGGTCTACAAGAGGGTAGTGAGACCAGCTATGGGTTGGAGACAGTAGCATTGACAAAAAGGCAGGAGTTTGAGCTGGATGTGGCAGAGTTAAAGATGTTAAGATTTTCACTGGGTGTGACAAGGGTCGACAGGCTTAGGAATAAGTATATTAGAGGGTCAGCCCAGGTTGGAAGGTTTGGAGACAAAGCCAAAGAGGCAAGATTACATTAGTTTGGACATGTGCTGAGGAGGGATGCTGAGTATATTGAGAAAAAGATGCTAAGGATGAAGCTACCAGGTAACAGGAAAAGAGGAAGGCCTAAGATAAGGTTTATGGATGTGGTGAGAGTGGACATTCAGGTGGTTGGTGTGACAGAGCAAGATGCAGAGGACAGGAAGAAATTAAAACAGATGATTCACTGTGGCGACTCCTAACGAGAACAGCCGAAAGAAGATGATGATGACTCTTATTCATATGTAATCTAGACGGATGGGAAACTGCAAATTCATCCCTGGTTTATAACCCTTGTCTCTCACAGATAGGAGTGACATGTAAATGTTCTGACTGGCTCTGGATTATTTGTACTTAAATTACAAGGGCCAAACCTTCATGGGAAATGCAGAGCTAGGTTTCTAACTATAATCAAGGATCATTTGTCTAATAAGTACCTATAAGACATTGTGTAAAACAAATACTTAAAACCAGAGGGCATCAGGTCTTTATTAACCCCCCCAGTTGATGCAAATTAATAGTTCATTCCAGTTATACAGGAAAGGGTAGAAGAAGCCAAGTAGTAGTGGGACTAATCTCTCAGAGTAGGCAAGCAGGAAACTTGCCAGAATAGAGGGGAAGTTTCAGTAAATATAACAGGCAATATGGCTTAGTAGTATACATATGGGGAGCAAGCACCATGTGTAGTAAAAGCAGGAAACTGAATGTAATGAGAACAGGGAACATTTGGAGGTGCTGCAAGGGGGAAGAATTTGATCTACTTAATTTAGAAGGGAGCTTTTTGGATTTAGAGATGCAGCTGAGGTTGGGCTAGTGGGTCTGGTACTCTCATAATCTTCAGTGTCTTTGCTTGGCCCAATTGTACAGCTATCAGTTTTGATGCACAGGAGACATTCACTTAGTGCCAAACATAAAGCAAACGCTTCTAACATGGAAGAGGAAATAATTCTGTATATAGTTATGGCAGTTGTGTTTAATACTATTGGACAACAGTAAATATGGACAGTTTGTGAACACAAGACAGACAGGTTCCAAAGAGCTGCTAGGTGGAGAACAAGTCATAGGTTCATAGGTTCATACTAGGCTATCTGCCCTAGGGCAATTATAAGCCTAGACAGAGTGTGTTTGGCTTTCGCCACCCATTTTAAATTAATTTTGCTATGCCCTTTTTCGAAGTTAGTATACTGTGCCTCTGTCTAACAGTGACACAGAAGTGATACCCGGGGTAAACCTATGATTCCCCCATCCACTCATCAAGATTCCTCTTGAAGAGAGTCAATGAGGGACTCTGCCTAACCTGGACTGGGATTTTATTCCAGAGTGAAGGGAGCCTCTGGGTTATGAATCTGTCCCTCCAGCATGTCCTATTTATTTCAGTGCTGAGGTTCAAGTCTCTCGAGCGTGTAGCTTGATGGGATTTGGATTTTCTGAGGTGCAGCATGTCCATTAATTCCAGGTTGGACATGGCTTTATACATCAGGCACAGGTCGCCTCTGAGCAGGCGGTATGCCACTGAGTAGAGCTGGAGTTTCTTTAACCGGGCAGCATATGGCATCTGTTTGAGCCCTTTGATCCTCTTGGTGAGGTACTTTTGGGGTCTTTCCAGTTGCTGCAGGTGTCTGGTAAGGTACATCCAAAAAGGGGCATTGTACTCAATTATGGGCCTGATGAGGGATGAGTAAAGAAGCACGATGACCTCCCCTGATCTAGATGTGAATCCCTTCATGATTAGGTGGGCTATATAAAATGTTTTTCTAACTACTTTGGCCACGTGGTTGTCAAATGAGAGATTGCTATCAACTTGGGTCCCCAGGTCCCTAATTACTTCTTCTGTACTTAATGGATTACCACCTATGTGGTAATTTGTGGGCACTTTGTTTTTGCCAAAGGGGATGACTATACACTTTTTGGCGTTTAGCTTGAGGCCATGGCTCTGGCACCAGTTGTCTGTTTCTATGAGGCCCTTTTGGAGGATGCTTGTGTCAGCTGGAGAGTTGATTATGGTGCCCAGTTTGCAGTCATCTGTGAACTTGGTCAGCCACAGTCCTTCCGTGTTGGCCTGTACCTCCAAGAAATATATACCGAACATAAGAGGTCCCAGGACTGAGCCTTGTGGGACGCCACTTGTAACTGGTTTGGAGTCTGACATAACTCCAGCAATTCTAACCATGTATGTTCTGTCCTTGAGCCAGTTTGTAACCCATCTAGTGATATAGGGGTTTATATTTAAGCTGGTGAACTTATCTATAATGCCCGAGTGGGGTATTGTATCGAAGGCTTTTGCGAGGTCCAGGTAGGCTGTATGGACCACCTTCCCCTCGTCAATGGCCTTGGTGACTGTTTCAAAGAAATCAACCAGGTTTCAGAGGCAGGATCTGCCCTTAACAAAGCCGAACTGGGTAGGATCCAGTGTCTGTAGGTCCCCAATATCTTTATTTATGAGGTCCATGATGATCCTTTCCATAGCTTTGCAGACCAAGCTAGTCAGGCTTATGGGGTGATAGTTTCCAGGATCCGTTGAGGCACCACCTTTGTGGAGAGGGACCACTGTTGCTGTACGCCACTCTTTGGGTACATATCCTGTAGTAAGGCTGAGATTGAACAGTAGTTTTATGTTTGGGTTTAGCTCTTCTTGGAGTTCATGTAGGACGCAGCCTGGGACACCGTCTGGTCCAATTGATGCTGTGTTTTTTGCTTTGGAGAGGGCAGCTCTTACCTCAGCATCTGAGATGTCAGGGGGGTAGCACTCTGCTGGGATAGATATTTGCCCTTTTGGTGGGGGGGGGGAGAAGTTTGCGCTGAACCTGTCAGCTAGGATGTTGGCAATGTCTGTGGATTTGGTGTATTTTTTTGTCATTTTGGACTAATTCTGAGCATATCTGGGAATTCCCACCCAGGTTCCTAACATAACTAAAGAAAGCCTTGTGATTATCCTTAGTGTCCTGTGCAATATTTCTCTCGAAGCTGGCCTTAGACGATTTGATGAGTGCCCGTAGTTTTTTGCTAATACTGATCAGAGATGCCTTCCTTTTTTGGGATTTTGCTCTATCATATAGTAGCTTCCTCCTTCTATTGTATAGTTTGTTTATGGCTGGGATCCACCAGATAGGACGTCTGCCTTTGGAGGATTGGGTCTTGGTTTTATTTGGGATTGCATGATCCATGCATTCCTGAAGGTGTTCATAAAATGCGTTTATAAAGGATTCTGTGGTCTTGGCCGTATTTTCCACAGGCCCGGGGGCTTTGAAGGATTCCACCTTGGTTTTGAGGAGTGTGAAATTTGCTTTAGAGAAGTTTTTCACTGTGGTTTTCAGGGCAGGGGGTGGAGTCGGGATGTGAATATCCAGTGAGATTAGTTTATGGTCTGATCTTACCAGTGAGGGATACACTTCTGGTCTGGAGCATAGAGTCCCCATGTTGGTGATGATCAGGTCCAGTATGTTTTCACCTCTTGTGGGAGTGGTAATAAGTTGTTCAATAGCATCTGAGTTTATAAATTCTAGGAACCTTTGGGCTAGGGTGTTGGAGCTAGAGTAATGCTCCCAGTCTATGTTTGGGTAGTTGAAGTCGCCCAATATAATGGTGTTTCATATTTTCCAGTGTTCTTGGAAGGCCGAGTGGGGTTCCTGGGTTTGGGAGGGTGGTCTGTAGCAGGCTATAAACTGGAAGGCAGTTTTACCCACTGTTAGTTGCACATGGATAGTCTCTGATGCTTCATGCTGTGCCACCAACCTGGAGGTGTGGGTATCTTTGACGAATATTGATACTCCCCCTCCTTTTGTGGTTCGGTCCAAGTTTTGGGGCCGAAAAGCATGGTATGAGGTATAACCTGGTAGTGCTGGGGTGCTCTCGGGAGCCTTGAACCATGTTTCTGTTACTGCACAGATATCGATGTTCTCCATGCTAAGGAGAGTTTCGAGTGCATGCATCTGGCATTGAGTAGCTTTACTCTTAGTTTCTTATCCCTTGTGATACCTATGGAGGTGGGTTTGTCTTTTGAGCCTTGCCTAAAAAAGGCACTATGGGGGTAGCAAGAGACTTTGCCAATATCTGAAAGCCCAGGGGTGACAGGTGCAAGCCGTCCCTAGTGAAGCATTGTGGCTTGTCGAGCATGTCATCCCAGGCTGACAGGCATTGGATCCCCTTTGAATGACACCAATACTTAAGCCAATTGTTGAAATTGATCATCTTGTCTTCATATTGTGGCATCATTCTTGGTGAGGGTAAGATGTTACTCAAGGTCAGGGTCATACTGGCCTGGGCAACATGCTCAGAGAGCTCCTCTATGTCTCTTTTCATGTAGTCCAGGGAGGTACGTCTCAGGTCATTCACACCAGCATGGACAATGACTGAGTCATATTTGTACTTGCCTTGGAGTGACCTGAGTGCTTGTGTTATGTGGCGGATCCTAGTGCCCAACAGGCAGCTCACCGTGACCTTCTCCTTGTTCAGCCTGGTGAGCGGGACGTCAGTGTGCCTGACGATAGAGTCACCTATTACAAGTGTATCAGGTGTGTTGTTTAGCCTTAAGGGCTGTGACTGTTTGGCACACTGGCTTTGTGAGCTATGTGTTGCACGTGTTTTGTTTTGGGGTAGCGGTTGCTTGGGTGTCTGCTTTGGAGGTCTCTACTGCTTAGGCAGATTTTTATTTAGAGCCTCTGAGTATGTTTTTGTGTGTTTATGTGTTTGGTTTGCTGTCGTGGTAGGTCTATGTGAGACTGGAATTGTAGTGAGTGTGGTTTCCTTCTCCTCCTGACTGGTTTCACCAGTACTGAGTTGAGCGAGCTTAGCCTCCAGTATGGCTATATGGTTGCATCTCTCACATGTGTTGGAATTTGTTGGGAGGAGGAGAGGGTTGTCTGTGTACAAGAGGCAGTTGTAACATTGCCTCAAGATTCCCAGATTCACCAGCTGGACCAGAGAGGAGACTGACAACTGACCTTTGGACATGCTAGAATAGTATTGGGAATTCCTTTATAATTGAAAAAAAAGGGCCAATGGGGAATGAGGTACTCAAGGGGAGTTTGTGAGGGTGTAGTGCTTTTAATATTTTAGTGCTAACTTATATAATTGCTTTAGTGAGCAAGTGCCAGGTAACTTAAATGCAATGTGTTACAGGTAACTTAAATGCAAAAATGACAAACAGTAACTTTCTTTCAAGTGAAACAAGGAAATAAGTACTGTAAGCAATGCAGATATCACTAGGGATCCACAGAAGCACTGAAAAGCCGCGTTTTAGGTGGAATTAGTGTTTCAGGGAAATAACAAGCAAACAAACAACAAGCATACAAATAAAGCTAGATTCAGCAGGCCTGGATCTAGTCTATGCTACAGCAAACAAGGTGCACCAGTTTCAGTAAGAAACAGTTCAAATATGCAGGCACTATAAGCCTTTAACCAGAAATTCCCAGCTCAGAAGGGTAGAGTCCAGCATCTCCTCCCACAAGAGTGCAGACCACAAACCTTCTTAATGTAAAATAACTGGCCTGAAGCCCAAGTGCTTAAACCAGAACTAATACACTTTTAGAATAACAGACACTGAGCCCTCAATCAGCAGTTCACAACTTAGAAGGATGTAAGCTACCTGTCCTGCCACCACAGTGCAGGCCACAAACCTTCCTAATGTAAAACAACTGGTCTGAAGCCCAAGTGCTTAATCCAAAAGACTTAGAATGATAGCTACACTTTAATCAAGTTACTACCAAGCAGTAATAAATACAATTAATACTGTAAAGAATGCCCGGATTAGTGCTCCAGTTATACAAACAAAGCTAGATTCAGCAGGCCTGGATCTAGTCTATGCTACAGCAAACAAGGTGTACCAATTTCAGTAAGAAGCAGTTCAAATATGCAGGCACTATAAGCCTTTAACCAGAAATTCCCAGCTCAGAAGGGCAGAGTCCAGCCTCTCCTCCCACAAGAGTGCAGACCATGAACCCTTTTAATGTAAAATAACTGGCCTGAAGCCCAAGTGCTTAAACCAGAATTAATACACTTTTAGAATAACAGACACTGAGCCCTCAATCAGCAGTTCCCAACTTAGAAGGATGTAAGCTACCTGTTCTGCCACTACAGTGCAGACCACAAACCTTCTTAATGTAAAACAATTGGCCTGAAGCCCAAGTGCTTAAACCAGAATTAATACACTTTTAGAATAACAGACACTGACCCCTCAATCAGCAGTTCCCAGCTTAGAAGGATGTAAGCTACCTGTCCTGCCACCACAGTGCAGGCCACAAACCTTCCTAATGTAAAACAACTGGTCTGAAGCCCAAGTGCTTAATCCAAAAGACTTAGAATGATAGCTACACTTTAATCAAGTTACTACCAAGCAGTAATAAATACAATTGAATACTTTAAAGAATGCCTGGATTAGTGCTCAAGTTATACAAACAAAGCTAGATTCAGCAGGCCTAGATCTAGTCTATGCTACAGCAAACAAGGTGTACCAATTTCAGTAAGAAGCAGTTTAGATATGCAGGCACTATAAGCTTTAACCAGAAATTCCCAGCTAGAAGGGCAGAGTCCAGCCTCTCCTCCCACAAGAGTGCAGACCATAAACCCTTTTAATGTAAAATAACTGGCCTGAAGCCCAAGTGCTTAAAACAGAATTAATACACTTTTAGAATAACAGACACTGAGCCCTCAATCAGCAGTTCCCAACTTAGAAGGATTTAAGCTACCTGTCCTGCCACCGCAGTGCAGACCACAAACCTTTCTAATGTAAAACAACTGGTCTGAAGTCATGGGCTTAAACTAAAAGGCTTAGAATGAGTTACACCAAGCAGTAATAAATACAATTGAGTACTTTTAAGATGACGCAAAAGCAAAATAAAGTAGGAAGAAGCACGAATACAGTAAAAGCAGATAAAAAAAAAAATTTTTTTTGAGTGAGCAAATGAGATGAGCCCAGGAGTTACAGGACAGAAACAAGTGCTAATGCAGGCCTTCAAATCAGAAAGTTGGGAGAGCTGGAAGACCGCCCAAATGGCCAATAACTACAAATTCTGGGCCAGAACCACTCCTTATGTGGTAGACAGGTTACCTAGTGCTTACCACTCCCACTGATAAGCTAGAAGGCTTCCCTCCAACACAGAAAGGCTTGGGGGCACAGAAGCTTACAAATAGTCCTGGATACAGCAAATCTGTATCTGGAACACTAATTACAGGAAAGGTAGGAAACAGGCTTACAATTTATTTTATTTTTTTTTTTTTAGAAAAGTAGCAAAAACAGTAGTAAAAACAATTCACATGCAGTGCAAGCTGGCACACTTGAGTATGTAGCAATATTAGTCCACACACAGTTTGAAATAATGTAATTAAATTAAAAAGGTCTAAAAGCAAGTGCAGAAAGGGTTTATTAGGTAGAATAATGTAAAGGGATGGGACTGGGGGAGTGTCCTAGATCAAATCTACAGTGGGGCGGGCACTGCAAAAGCCACCAAATTTAAACTACATCCAAGAACAGGGTGGGGAAAAGTTTCAACAGAGATGTGAGGAATCAGAGTGCAAATTATAAAACCAAAAAAATATATACTGATCTCTGTATAAATTAAGACAACAGATATCTAAGCAACAATTTAGCTCTATAATACAGAATAATACAGAAAAATATACTCAGCTCTATATATTTGCATAGTCTTGTAAGGCTGCCTCTAAACACTTTAAATGCAGACTGCTGCTATTAACAGTTCAAATTAAGGAAACCTTGACTTAACAACACACAAGCAATAGAAACAAAAATGAGGGGGGGGAAGAAAGTTTCAACAGAGATGTGAGGAATCACAGTGCAAATTATAAAACCAAAAAAAATATACTGATCTCTGTATATTTGCAGAACACTAAGACAACATATATCTAAGCAACAATTTAGCTCTATAATGCAGAATAATACAGAAAAATATACTCAGCTCTATATATTTGCAGATAGTCTTGTAAGGCTGTCTCTCAACACTTTAAATGCAGACTGCTGCTATTAACAGTTCAAATTAAGGGAACCTTGAGTTAACAACACACAAGCAATAGAAACCAAAATGAGGGGGGGGGGGAGTTTCAACAGAGATGTGAGGAATCAGAGTGCAAATTATAAAACCAAAAAATATATACTGATCTCTGTATAGTTGTAGAACACTAAGACAACATATATCTAAGCAACAATTTAGCTCTATAATACAGAATAATACAGAAAAATATACTCAGTTCTATATATTTGCAGATAGTCTTGTAACGCTGTCTCTCAACATGTGACTAAGGTAAGTAATACGTAGAGGAAATCATGGGGAGAGAAGAAACTGTAATGTTTTGACTACAGTCACAGGGAAACTAAACTAAATAAGATAGGTATAGAAAAGGACATTATTGAATTACATGTAATAAGCCAGAAAGTTAATGGGTTAACAAACCCAATTAAAAGAGATAAAGTATTAAATACAGTGAAATGGGAAAGAGAAATGATAGCAGGTTTGTATGAAGAACATGCAAAACTAGATAGAAAGGGGTACATGGTATAAGTGAGCACCAGCAATGAAGGATTCATATGGTGAGGTGTGCTGATGTTGTAGGAGAGGCAATGCCTCTATAAATAGTGGGAGAGTTTATAAAATGAAAGAGGTACATTTATGACCATTGCAAGAGAATTTGGTGGCTGTAAAGTAACAATTGCCACATTATACCTCCACAGAGGTGTGGCATTAGATTAATACAAGTTTTATTGGAGCTGCATACTAAACTTGCATGAAGGTGTGCTGATTACAAACGGGGGATTGGAGTATGTTTTTTTCAGATGGATAGAAGACAGAAGGGAAAACAGGTTATGTTTGACAAAAACAAAAAAAATGGAGTCAAGGGATTGTGAAATATTGGGGGTCAGTGGATATAGGAAGAATATGAAAAAGAAGGGAGCAGAGGTATACATTTACTTAGCAAGGCACTTCAGGTGGTTGCATATATATGTGTTTATTCTAACCAGAACATGTTAATTTAAGGAAGAAAACTTGGATAATCCTAATAATGTTATCTGACCATGTTTGTAAGTTACATTCATGTTTGGCCCTAATACATAAGGGGGTATCACTGGAGATTTCCAGCATATTATATGTCAAATATGAAACATAGACAGTGGATACATGAGCAGGTTTCAGATACCAAGATGGCTGCACATTGAGTAACGGCTTAATTTCAGCTCTCCCATTGTGAAAACAGAAACTCAGAAAAGAGAGCCAGTAAACTCATATTTTTGGGTAAATGTCAATAACTGGCTAGTAAGTACACTGCCTGGATGTCAGCAAAAAAAAAAAAAGACATTCAGAGAATCTGAAAGAAAATCCATCACAAAAGGTAAGGAAAAAATTTTCACTGACTGGAAAGAATTCTGCAGCACTTCATAAAAAAGCAGTGTAAGCTTCAGCTTTGGTGCAAAACATGGCTTCCAGTATCCTAGAGGAAAAATAAGTCAAATGTACTCGAAGCTGATTAAAATAAATGAAACACTGATGGAGTATATTAACTTAAATAAAAAAATAGTGGAAAAAAATGGAAGAAACTTTAAACAGATATTCAGGTGAGGTGATAATATTGCAAAAAATCAGAGGTCAAAATGAAGAAAATGCTGGCTGAATATGAGACTGTTCAAGAAAAGTTATTTAAAAAAATAATAGAATTAGGTGACAGAGCATATAGGGAAAACCTGAGATTTTCTGCTGCACTTGAGAAGCTGGAAGGAGCAGACTGTATTAATTTTATGAAAGCACAAATAAACAACTAGATTGGTATTCCACAGAAGGAGTTGTTAGTTGAAAGGGCACATAGTGTGCATGCTCCAAACCTGGCTATGAGAAAGCAACCTAGACCTTTAATAGTAAAGATGCAATCCTGTTGTTATAAGGAGTTTATTCTGACAAAACTGTGGCAGAAAGACAAAGTACTAAAAGTGGGAAACAGTAAAGTGTTTGTGGAAAATGATTACTCACTCTATACCAGACAAAAGAGGAGTAAATATATTCCGCTAATATCAGTGAATGTCTTTCCTGGTGGGGCAAAATCATTTTTTGATGTAGAACATGCTAAGGAGGAAATGCAAACGTTTGTTGAACAAAAAGTGAGCTATGAAACAGAAGGCGATTCTGCTTCTTCTTGTTCTGGTAAAGAGACCACAGAGAGACTATGCCAGTGAAACCTTTTCCAATGTTCCAACGGCAAATTCCTGAGAGAGAGAAAAAAGAAACAAGAGTTGACAAGGAGAACTGAGAGTACATTGGAAATGAAGCACAGACTGGATTTGGAGATGGAGATAAACAGGAATAAAGCAAACAAATTGGAAATAGACAAATTCATGTAGGATTACAAAGCATTAATTATATTTGTGAAATATGACAGAACAAGAAAAGCTGGAAATATTGGACTTTTTGTAGGGGACTCTAAAGCATATGTCTTATGTCATTAAAGTTTGAAAGAACACTTAGGAGATGGTAAGAGGATGGAGAGAGTTAAGTGTAAGTAAAAACAAAATTTTGTTCTTAACAGTAGTATTTTAGTGCATGATATAATCTACATCCTATAAAGTATTCTCAGTTATGTGCAAGCGTGTAATGGGGATACTGAAGTAAACAGGTGCCTCTGTTTTTTGTTTCCCTTCTTTTCTTGATCAGTTTTAAGAAATGTAGGCTCTGCAATGTAAAAAAAAAAAGAAGAAGAAAAGTCTGATTAAAAAGGAAAGAAGAGAAAATGAACAAAAAGAGGTGAATAAAAACTATATTGGGGAAATGGCCCTTGCAGCTGTTCAGCTTTCAGACTCAGTATTGGAGATAACTTTCAGTAATGAGAAATACACAAAATTAAATGACAAAATCACTTGAAAGGAAAGGTGAAACTTTTAGTAGCTAGTCATATGAGATGGTAATGCTGCTGAAATGAAAGAAAGATTGGCTAAATATGAGGCTTCTCAAGAACTGTTTAAAAACTAGTACAGCTCGAAGACAAAACATGTAGTGAAAACCTTAGCTTTTCTGATGATCAATGAAACTGAAAGAAGCAGATTGTACTGATTTTATGAAAGCATAAACAAGTAATTGGACTGGTATTCTACAGCAGGATTTGCTACATGAAAGGACACACTGTTTCTAGGCTCCAAATGTAGCCATGAGAATGGAGACAAGACTTATATTAGTAAAGATATAGTCATAGCAGAAGAAGCTGCTCTTGACAAATTGTGGCAAAAGTATAAAGTATTATCACTTGATGACCCAGTGTGTTCTTGGGAATGATTATTCAGAGTACAACAGGCAGATGAGAAGTGAGTTTATCCCTACAATTAGAGGATGTTGAGAGGCAGGTTGTGAGATTTAAGTTGCTATATCCAGCTGTCTTCAGAAGATTTTTTTCTGAAGGAGCAAAGACATTTTGTGATGCAGAAGAGATGAGAGAGGAAATAAAAAAAGTTAATCCAGCAAGTTGAAGGGGATTCTGCTTCTCATGATAATGGCATAGCCCATAGAGTGAACTTGCTTGTAAAACCTCTTCCAGTGTTTCAAAGGAAAATAACTGAGTAACAGAAAAAGTAAAAAAAGCACAAGAGATGACTAGAAAAAAAGAGCACCTTGGACTCGAACCAGAGACTAGTGTTAGGTGGATGAGATGATAAAAAAGGCAGGCAGCAAGAATGTGAAAGTAGAAAATAAACAGATAAACTGTGAAGTGTAATTTCCATAAGATACAGTTTGGACATGAGAACTGTGCTTCTGCAAGAAGGGGAAAGGAAGAAAAAAGACTGGAGGTTTGTCGACTGTGTTAAACTCATGTGAGGAATCTAACGCATAATTCCCACTTTTTTATTAATGTTTAGAAGGGCAGTGAAAGAAATGAAGATATTAACTAAGTAAACAAGTTAAATTTTTCTTAGTAATATGAGTATAATAAATGCCTTGATGTCCAATGCATGTTGCACTGTAAAGTAGTTATGTACAGTATGCAGATATGCTTTAAGTGTGAGGTGTGTTTGTATATCTGTGTGTGTGTGTGTGGGGGTCTTATCATTAATTGCTATTAATGCCAGTGATAAAGTAGAAAAGTATTTTTTTTCTATAATGTATCTAAGGTTTAAAGTGTAACATGTTAAAGGCTAGATATAAGTAATATAATCTTGTGATCTTAGGTTGCAAAGGGAAAGAATTAGAAGTAAAATGATCATGAGTGTATTAAATTATGGTGGTCCCTCTAGTGTTATGCCTACAAATGGAAGTGCACACTAAAATAACTTATCTCAAATGCTGGGAAAATGTGTCGTGGATATTTAACTAAAAGCTTTGAAACACATCCAGTAACTATTTCAGTCCATGCACCAATAAAGACAAACATAAGATTAGGTTAGGTAATCAAGTGAAAATGAGACATTGGCCCTTTCCTACTTACCTATTAAAAATATAGAAATTTAAGGAACCAGTAGTGTAAACAATTCAAGAGTTGAGAAAGATGCACATTTCTCCAGAATGACAGCTGTGGAGTGGAATAAACTGAAAATGGAATTTATAAATATGGTATAAATGAAAGAGATATGGTAAATAAGTAATAAAAATTACTTAGAGGTATTTTTAAATGTTATAGTGGTGCAAAGGGGAAATTTAAGAATAGGAGGGGGGAGCAATTGTTGAGTGTTAAAGGGAAAATAAGGGAGTATTTGGATAATATGCATAAGTTTAGAAAGCTTACTGTTAAGCAAGTATTTTGTTTTTATAATCTCATTGCAGAAAAAAACTGTTAGCACAATGACTTGGGCAACAGAAAATAGAAAGGGGTATTGCCAAAACTAGGGAGCCTATAACTAGAAACTAACCAGTGCCATTGTAGATGTATTAGAGATAGTTTTGAATTTGTATGAAAATCTGTATAGAGCAGATGAATAAGAAACCAAGAGAAGATGAAAATTCTGCAAAAATCTGGATAGAGTAGAGGAGCGGGGAACCAAGAAAAGACATAAATGGAAATCTTAAATATTTAAAGGTTTGGGGAATGAAAGATTAGTATTATTTTGTTTTATTCACTGTCTTTTCAAACTGTTGCTAGCATCAGCTTGAATAAAAGCTGCAAGAATAATATGAAAGGGTTAATTTAGAAATAGAGTAAAATGCTGAAAAATAGAAAGTAGTATATGTGCTGGCAAACATATAATAGCTTAAATAGATTTTGGCATCCATGCAAAGGAGTATGTTATTGAGAAACAAAAGTCTGTAAAAATATCTACGTAGATGCAGCTGCAAGGACATCCATGAAGTAAAGTTGAAGCATCAAGCAAGAAACACAGATAAGCGTTGGAACACTGAGTTTCAGATAACAGAGTTTCCTTGGACCACCGAGCTTAAAAAAAGGACAAATCATAAATTAGAAGGACAAAGAAAGAACTGTTTTACATCAGACTCTGGAAATATATCAGATCTTCTGGTATAAATGTAACTATACATAAACAGACTTTGTGAATTTGCTATAGAGAGCTGACAGCATATGTGTTGCGTGTTTATAGAACCAAAAGTTAAATGTAACTGAAATGTCATACTAACTAAAGCAGTTTACCTCCGTGTATTTATTGTACTTAGTACAATCCAGTATTTAAAAGTAGCTGTTCATACTAAGAGTTAATATACTGTGATGTGCTTGCATACAAAAAGTAAACAACAAGAAGTAACCAAGAGAAGGAAGCACATAATTCTTCAGGGAAGATGATGCTTAAAAAAATAACAGCTAAGATAAGATAAATGGTGATATAACCAATCAACAGGGAACCCTCCATAACCAGGCATTATCATTGTGGGAGCTTGGCAGTTAGGAGGGAAGGAAGTGACAAAGATCTGAATGGTTACATTGAACAATATTTTAAAAGGAGGGGCAGGATTTTAGAAGAAAGCTGAAGTGGCTGTACTACCCAAAGAAGAAATAGACCATTTAAATCCAGCTTCATACAGGTAAATCTCAATTCTGAACAATGATTTTAAAACACTCATTTCTATACTAAGAGAATATCTAGGTATTTCTAAAACTGATAGTTATGGATCAGTATGATTTTGGAGAGGGGAAACAACATTTGGCAAAAATTAACAGAATGATGATGATCCATTGAGAAGTAGAGTGCAAGAAGACCCTGCTGTTGTTGGTGGGTCTAGATGCAGAAAAGTCATTCAATAGTTAGCTGGGGTTTTATGAGTAGGGCAATGGCAGCATTTGTATTTCCTGACAGAATAATGAGATTAAGGCAAGAATCAACATTGGAAGGTTCTTCACTGACAAGCTGAGTTTGAACATAGGAACCAGGCAAGGGTGTCCTCTGTCACTTGTCTTACACTTGGAGCTATTGGCAAAGAAAATAAGGAACTCACAAATTCAAGGGTATAACTGGCGTGGTACTAAGGAAAAATAGCTTTATTTTGCATATACCATTTTGTAGTTGATAAATCCACAAAAAAAAGATATTTCAGTATTGTGTAACATTTTGAGACAGTTTCATTTTTTTCCAGGATATAAAATATTTATTTATTTATTTATTTATTTATTTTACATTTGTTGACCGGGCTAGTCTAACTGGAATACAAATCCATTTTCAGTAGAGGCCCGGGGAGAAAAGCTCCAACACAAACACAATATGTATAATAAAAACTTGTCACAATTCAGAGAAGTATAAAGTAGTTGAAAAGTTCTGAACAGTTACAGCCGTATAGGCTTGATGCAGTTGTCATTACAAGAGTACATAGCTCATGATGAGATATGAAAAGCAAAAATAAAATACAAAACAGTTTACCTATAGAAACAGAAAAAAACAGGATAAAAAAGATGTTTATTTATACAAATGTACCATGTGATACAGTGAAATACAAGGTTTATAGGAGACAGCAAGAGGATGTCATTAGTTAGAACATAATAATATTAGATGCAGGGAGCACATAGGAAATCGAAGAAAGAAGAAAGACAGTCAGGGTTAGTACAAGGGCATAACCAATGAGTACTGAGAAATAGTTTTAGTTTCTGTTTTAAAGGTGTTATAGAGGTCAGGGATAGGAGTTCAGAAGCATGTTCCAGTGTTTGCCTACAGAGTTAGAGAACAAAGAATCTCCAGCTGAGTTATTGGATCTGCTAGTGGTAATAAGTAGCTTATTGGAAGAGCGTAAGTTCTTAAGATTGTTGTAGGGGGTAATGAGAGTAGTCAGTATAGGAGTATAGGTGGGGTAGTGCAGGCTCTTATGGATGATAGCAAGCTGGTGAAATATTAACTGGTTTTGGAACTCTAGCCATCCTAATTGTTTTAGGTTGTTGCAATGATGTGTTCTAAAAGGAGAACCAGTGGGAAATCTAGCAATACTATGATAGGAGGTAGCAAATCTGTTGAGGTTGTATTTTGAGAGATTGGTATATATTGGTGAAGCATAGAGTAGGGTAGAGATTAAATGAGTTCTAGCTATAGCGGTTTTGGCTGAAGGAGTAAGAAAGGGTTTGATTCTATAAAGGGATCCCAGTTTCTTATTTACTGTTTTTATAGTGATGTTAATATGAGTATCGAAGTTTAGGTTATTATCTATGGTTATTCCAAGAAGTTTAGTGGTTGGGTCAGGAGATATAGGAGTCCCGTTCTTGGATATAAGAGTGAAGTGAAGAGGGGTTGACCTGCAAGTAGGAGTAAAAAGTAGCAGTTTAGTTTTTTTAGGGTTAAGTAGGAGGCATCGGTTTAAAAACCATTGCTCAACTGTATTGAATGCTTTTTGTGTAAGGGACTGTAGCTCGGAAGGAGTATTAGCTGAGCAAATGGTGGAGTCATCTGCATATTGAATGCAGGTTGCATGAGGAATTGCTAGGTGGAGGTCATTAATGAAAATAGAAAATAGCAGTGGGCCTAATATGGAGCCCTGGAGAACACCAAGGGAAATGGGGAGGTGAGAAGATTGATTGTTTTCCCATAGCACTGCTTGTTGTCTATTGTCTAAGTAAGATTTAAACCATTTTAAGGCTAGAGTATCAAGAGAAAGAGATTTAAGTATTTCTATAAGGAGCTGGTGGTTAACCATGTCAAAAGCCTTAGATAAATCAATGAAGACAGAAGAGGAAAGAGTATTATTATTATTATTATTACGGTTTAAATTTATGCAGTCTGTGAAGGAAAGTAGAGCTGTGGTGGTACTGTGATTAGGTCTAAACCCATGTTTACAGTTGGCCAGTAGGTTATTTTCAATAAGATGGGTTAGTAGTTGCTTATGGATACATTTTTCCATACTTTCTGCCAGTGGAGAGAGTATTGGTCTATAGTTTGAAATGTCAATGGAGTTTCCGTCTTCATGTAGGGGGATGATGTGTGAGATTTTCCAGATAGATGGGATATTTCCTTCTGTTATCATTCTGTTTATTAGTATGGAAATGGGGAAGGCTATGGCTTTGGCACCTTTTTGCAGGTAGTTGGTCAGCAGATGGGGTAGTAGGTTTTAGTTTTTCTAGAAGAGAGCAAATGAAGGAAGTAGGAACAGGTTTTAGCTGAAATGATGGAATTGGGTCAGTCGGTGAGGTGGTTAGGTTAGGGGAACTTGGAGATAATTGCTTAGCTAGTGTTTGAATAGCATCTGTAAAGAAAGAATTGAAGGCATTGGCAGTTTGTGTTGGATTCTCATGGTTAGAGCCTTGTGGGCTAGGTGTAATAGACTGGCCTGGGTGTAGGAGTTTGTTGATGCTGGACCAAAATTTTTGTGGATTCCTTTGGTTAGTTTGTTGTAGTTGGATATAAAAGTTTTTTTTATCTAAGAGGACAGCTTTTTTAGTAGTATTTCTCAGTTGTCTAAAGGTTTGGTGGTCTGTTGAATTCCTAGTAGTGTGCCATTTTGCCCAAGATTTGTTTCTAAGGAGGATTTTCTGTCTAGTAGCTGTAGTGAACCATGGGGCAGGTTTAGCCTTATTTCTAATAGAGCGTACTGGGGCATGATGGTCAAGGATGGCTAAGAATGCGGAATTAAAGTAGTCAACTGCTTCATCTAAAGGGAGTATTTTTAGTGGTGACCAATTGCAGTGTTTGAGTTCTAGCTGGAAAAGTTCAGGGTTAAAGAATTTTTTAGTCCGTATTGTCCGATAGGAATTTGGGTGAGGTATGCTAGTTTTGTGTCTGATGATATATGTAAGTGAGTGGTCACTCAGATCATCAGGGAGGGTGCCTGCTTTGTATGTGTGATGTGGAGAGTTTATAAGACTCCAATCTAATGTGGTTTCCATGTTGTTGGTTTTATTAATTCTTGTAGGGGAGGTGATGACTTGTGAGAAGCCATAAAGATTAATATGGGTGGTGGGATGAGGGGTACTACAACTTCCAGTCAATGTTAAAGTCTCCAAGGACTAAAGTTTCTTGTGGAAGATTAGCTGATAGCCAATTGAGAATACTTTCAAGGGTGTTAATGTTATTTCCAGGGAGGAAGGTAAATACAAGCAATGTTTATGGATCTGAATTTGTTTAGTGACAAGGATTTCAGCATTATTAAATATAGGTTGGTTTATGTTTGAAGTGGCAACTTGTAGATTATTTCTATAGAGGATTGCAACACCCCCTCCCTTTTTGTTAATACGGTCTAATCTGAGGATACTGTAGCCAGGCGGGGTAATTTCATTGTCATTAATGGAATGTTTAAGCCATGTTTCAGATAAACATAAGATGTCAGATTGGTAGAGTTGTAATAGGGCATGAATATGGGTAATCTTGTTGTTAATGCTACGAATGTTAAGATGTGCTAAAGAGAGGGAGTTTGGGGGTTTAATAGGAGTATGTGTATGTTATGTTAGAGTTGCCTAGTTCAGTGGCAGGAATATTATTTGGGCCGGGGTTAGGATGAATGTCTCCATCTAGCAGGGCTAGGTGGAGTATTCTATATATCGGGTTGTTAAATTTACAGAAATAATAAAGTAGTTTTCTTGTTTGTAGGTTACTATACTTTATATGGGTTAGTCTGTGATATTTGGCTTGCAAGTAGCAGGGGCTAGTTGTGGTGTTAAAGCTGGGTTGGGCGATAGCTAGTAGTGGTGTGGAAGTTAATTTCGAGGGGAATAGATGGTTTGGGTGTAATGGTTGTTCATAGGAGGTTAATAAATAGGTAATTAGTAGAGGAGGTAGGAGAGAGGCAAAGGCTATGAGCTTTAATTTATTTATTTTAAAATAAATTAAAATAAAACAAAGGCACAGCAGTAAACTGTTCCCATGCATGAACTGGTGCAGTATGTTTATGGGGACATTCTATAATGAAGTGTTTAGGTGTATGGATTAAAAATAATTCTATTATGGTAGCTAAAAATACGTGGATGAAACTTGATAAAAGACAATACAAAAGTTGAGAAGTTGGAAGCTCTTGACTAAGAATATGGATAGAATAACACAATTTAGGATTATCAAATTTGAAGGGATACTTTAGAGCTACACAGTTAAGGCTCATATAGATAATACAGGCAGAAGACTAACAATCAAAGTGGAAATAAATGATGTTGAAAAGGACAACATTTAGAAAATAAGGAGATTTGGATTTCGATTGCAGGCCCTGAAGGAAAACAGTAACAGCCATAAAGTATATAAAGGATTATGATATGTGTTTGAGACATAGATACAAAGAAATTCACTTTGAGAGTGAAGTTTGAGAGATGAATCCTGGCATCCATGTCGAGAATACAAAATAAAGGTTATGATTGCAGATGCAATCATAATCCTTTTTAGTACGTGGAGCTGCATCTGCTCTATGTACTACTGGTTACAGAGGAAACAACAAAAAAGTACTAAATGTTTTACTGGTTTTGAAAGCCAACTTAAAAAAAAAACAAAAAAACAGAGCACAGTCATACAGACAGCAGCAGGCTGATCAGCTTATTTCCTTCAGAATGGGTGTGGGTGGAGTCAAAGGAAGAAAACCAAGGACAGTTTTTAATATTGCTTTAATTCATTTAAGAACTTAAAGGAACAGCAGGTTTTGCAACAATATGCATAGGAAGAGTGAAAATGTATTTCTGACATATATGAAGCCATGGAAAGACTTATCAGGGAACTAATCAATAAGAACATAGGGAACCTCCAATCAATGGACCCATTTCTGTTTGGATTCATCAAGGTCAAGTCATGCTTATTCAACATGGTGATTTTTTTTTGAATAGGTCACTAAAGCAATTGATGAAGCAAAATAGTACCCAGCACATACCTTTACCTAGTCAAAGTTTTTGATGCAATTCCTCACCCAGGCATAGTAGAAAAGCTAAATAAACTAGAAATAAACCCCTATGTCACCTACTGGATTGCCAACAAGATCACAGATGGGACACAGGAAATCATAACTGTGAAGTTACTTCCACAAAGAGACCAGTCAGTGGTAGATTCCCACAGTGTTTTGAACTGGAGCCTCTTCTACTTGGCATCTACACTTCTGAAGTTAAAGCCAATACCAAAGGGCTCTAGCTGACTAAGATGACTTCTAGCTAGGAGAGTCATTGAATCCCCAAATGACTTATCCTGTGGGAAAGATTTCTCAAATAAATAACTGATGCCAAAATAATGGAATAAAAGTAAATGCCAAAAATGCATCATTGCATCCTTTGGGAAGTCATCTAACCAAGGAAACTGCCACATTGACAATATGCCTCTAAAACTTGATCCATTTGTTTGGGATTTGGGAACTTATCTGGACTGTGAGCTAACTTTTGACCATCATGTGTCCATTGTCATAAGAAAGCCCTTCTATATGACACAGCTTATAAACAAAGGGATTGTCTCTGGAGATAGGAATGCCATTTTCCCCTTTACTCAGCCCTCATTAGGGCAGTCATTGAGTATAATGCCCTCTTTGCCATGTATCTGTCCAGACATATGCAGCAACTGAACACTGACAGAGAAAAGGATCCAAGGCCTAAACAACATGTCCTTCATTGACTGATTCAAAGCCCTGTCACTATATTCGGGATCTTATGGATTGCTAAGAGGCAACCTGTGTCTGGCATACAAGGCATCCTCTAAGCAAATACTGATGGATTTACTGCCCATCAGCAAGTCAAATGGCATCAGAAATACTCAGTCTAGGGATCAAAACCTCTTCTACAACATCAATAGAATGGTTAGGATGATAGATAAATCTCACAGAGGATACTGCTGTTCTGCAACAGACTCCCCAGCCACATAAAACAAAGATCATCCCTGTCGATATTCCAGTGCAACTTAGATCTGGAATAGGGAACAAAAAATTTTACCCCAGGACTGCCCCCTGTAGTACTAATGGACATAGGCAGCTCCTAAACACTTTATCCTATGCATAGGGTCCCCTCAATTTATCTGTGGTATTACCCCAGTTGTTAGCATTAGTGGTAATATATAATTATCAGCCATGAGAAGGGTAAGGTCAATGTCTAATCAAATGGGATAGTTTAATTCAAGCATAAAAAAAGGAAATTGGCTAGGTTTAAAATGGCCCACAAGAGCAGATAGCGCATGACCCTATGAATCTATGACTGTAATCTGTACTGACAGAAAGTATTCAAAAACAGTTGAGAGGCAAGGAAAATTGCTAGTAGAAGAGCAAACACAATGCTTAGGAGGTATATAACAATTGTTACCCAACTCCTTTGTGCTGTTACGATAAGGTCTCGTACTATAGTAGTGCTTTACAAGTTTGTTTTCCCAGTACATGAGCATAATCACAGTATTCCATGCATTGCATTATATGTACAAACCAGCAGAATGTATTTTAAGAGCTAAGACAATGAGAATGACTGCAAGTAGCAGCACAGAACATAGGCAAGAAGGATCTGGAATTTACTGTAGAAAATTCGCAAAGGTACCAAGGTATTGAGAGCAAATAACTAGGGAAAGAAAAGTCAAAGTGGGATGCAGACAAGCAGAAGATTGGACTACAGGATGGAGACTGCCTTCCCTACTAGGAATTGATAAAGTATAGGCAAACAGAAAGGGACAGGAAAGTGTTAATTGAAAGATCAGCTCTGGTTGAGCTTATAGTCGAGTGAGAAGAGCCAATTAATAGGGCATATAAAGTAATGTTATAAATCAGATCTTAGAAAAGACTGGGAAATAAGAATGCAAGGATGTTTGTATGGTTCCCAACTATGTATGGAAATGTTTGCAAAGGTATTTTTTTATAATGCAATTAGAAATTCAGAGAATTTTTGCACAGGTAGACAGCAAGCAACTTCATCCACCTTCCATGAAGCATGGAAGGTGGTTTTCTCAATTTCCTCTGGAAAACTACACCGTCACTGTGTGCTCACATGCATCAGCCACCTTCCCCACCCCTGTGAGAGGCCAGTAGGCCAGGAGTCTTCATTTCTCTCTCCCTGCTTGGCTGCTCCAGTCCCAGGGCTGCTAACTGGACCCTAATCACCTCAGCCACAGTCAGGGCTCCATCCGTTTGTGACATGGAGCCAGACACAGCTCTACAGAAATTTCTGAAGATGTTGCACTGACAAAAACTGCATGTTAATTGTTTTCATTTTTTTGTGGTGTTCAAATACTTTAAAATTCACACATTTCTGCTAAAGCCAGATGATTATTTTCCTCAACAGCCTGAAGACCAAAAGAGGATCTGATGGTTGACAGGCAGCAAGGCCAAAAAGATGAAACAAAAAAGTGTCTATAGATCCTGGAGCACCATGAATCTGCTTACAGCTGAACAAACAATAGTATTTCTTTTTCTACATTTTTGTAAAAGTTAAAAAAAATGCATTCTCAGCAGCATTTACTAAACTTATAATATTGCAGCTCTTCATTGTGGCACTTCTTAACATACACTTTTCTTTCATGTTACAGAGTCAGCAAGTTCAATGTTTTTATGTAGGTCAACACTTTTGTGCACATTTCAGTTTTGAAGTATACCAAGAAATAAAAATCTACACAAGATACGACTGAAGTTACAAAATAAATAAAGAGATAAAAAACACACTCATAATAACATGTGTTTTATCTTATTCCACATTTATCAACAACATAGAGTTGCACAATATTTAGATAAATGAAAAATTAATATTAAACTGTGGTTCCACTTTTTAAAATTCTGCAAGTGTGTGAACGGTCCATTTGTGTCCAGTTTTAGAACCTGTCTGTTCCCATATGTTCCATGTTTAATTAAAGCTCCCATTTCAAGGCATTTATCTGAAGAACTTAGTTCTTTTTTCACACTGGGAAACAACCTGATAATACAGCTGCATTCCTTCTTTTCCAATATTGGAATGATACTGCATGCTTCATTTCGCCTTTCTTCCTAGAGTGGCTTAACGGACTATAAGAATGTTTCCTGGTAGGTCAAGAACAGACACTAGTTTGCCATTTTCTGTTTCACATTACTTCATGTTTAACAAAGAGTTTACTGTAAAAGGACAACAAAAAGTATTAAATATGTAATGTGCACTGCCATGTTCAGAACTTGCAACCTGTTTTGAGTTTAATTCAAAGAAAACATCTACAGTATACTATGTGCACCATGGTTATTTCTATATTCTAGCTTGCTGTACAAAATACCTTAAAGTACAACTTTTGGGCCAGATTCTAACTGCTTGAGAACAGGACAAATCAACAAAATTTATATATACTGTTTGGGTGAGAGTGGTTTCCAATAAACTAATACTTGAATGCTAACAAGTCAATGATTTTACCATGTTCTATAAATCATTAATCAAACTTGCATCTCTTTCCTTCCCATTTCCCTTGTGTTTTAAACTCCTTCTATGCCTAGTGCCCAGGGTCCTCCATGGTTACTTGCTTCTTCATTAGTAGACTGCATCTCCAAAGTACCTAATTATTTGAGACCAGTAACATGATAACATGACCAAAGTTAATCATTTGTAGTTGGCAGTATCTGCAAGGTTATACTTACTCAGCTATATCTTATGTAGGAAAATGTTTGCATTACTATCAAGTGAAAAACATGCACATATCCTTAAAAGTATCTGGCAGTAACTAAAACAGTTGTTGGTTTAAAAGCTATACTGCCGAGAGAGAGCTACATTATAGTACTATTGGCTTAAATCACACCACTCTCCACCTGTCCATCAGGCATACAAGCTATCTATGAAACTCATGCCACCAACAATGTAATCAATAAAAAAATCTCTTGTCAAGAAGAACAGAACACAGAAACCAATGAGGTAAAAATGTAACTTTCAACTATTACACATACTTACATATCAGATAGAACAGTAAACAGCAGTAGTGGCCTGGCATTCAGTGTCAATGGGTGACCTCATGAGAGTTCAAGGGCCACAAACTATGATAAAATACCTTGTCTACTCCTAACCACACCACCATCCCAGAAAAATGAGACAAGACTTCAATAAATATGGAAACGTCTTTACACATTTTTATTATCATATGAATCCAGCAGTAGTGTTCCCAAAAAGAAACAGAAAACACAGAACATCATGCTTTTCCAAAAACAAACTTGGTTCAGTGTGACACGTGAAACTATTCTCTGTACCCCTACTTGCAGTCATTCCTATCAGCAGACTCTCCTTTCTTGTGTTGGCTTAGTTCTTAGAATACTTCCTGCTACTTTATGAATATAATATTTGGTATGGCTGCTGTTATTCTCCTGCTTTCAAAATCCCAATGTCTCCTTACTTCTTGAATTTCCCCCTGGTTCATCATCATCCTCATCCATTTCCACTTTGAATTTTAGTTTTCTGCTTGGTTATGTATATGAGCCTTAACTGTGTATCTCTAAAATATCCCTTCAAATCAGGTAATCATAAACCATCCTGTTCTATTGGAGGGATCAACTTATCCCACTCTTTATTAATTACTGTTCACAACTTCGCCTCTAGTTGATAAAAATATGCCTAACCTGTATATTAAACTAAAGGGAATAAAAACATTTTACCTGCTTGTATCTTGCTATCCATATCCATAATAAGAGACTCCAGTTTCTAAGTTTTTGTATTTTTTTGTATGACATAGGCCATGTTACATGTATACAAACAACAATAAACCATAGCAACACAATCTCAGTTGCAAATATTATACATTTCAAACCATGCTAAAATAACTGTAGCTCCAAACATTATACATCACATATAACATATCCAGTCATTATTAGTCAATGACTACATAGCTCATTCAAATCCTGCCTTCTCTTAAACCTTGTTCCTCCTCTGCATGTATTGATTCCACAGTTCCAATTTTTTTCCTATGCAATTTGCTCCCATTCTCCTCCAAAGATCCCAGTTCCAGTTGTTTTAACTCTGTTGCTATCTTCACTACTTCCAGTAAAGTTGGTTTAGACTTTGATTTCCATTTTCTAGTAATTGCGTTTTTGCCAGCCATCATAATTAGACTCAACAAGACTTCCAAGATGGCTGCACATTGAGTAACAACTTGTTTCGAACTCTCCCAGTGTGAAAACAGAAACTCAGCAGAGAAAGACAGTAGACTTATGTTTATGGGTACATTTTGGTAACTGGCTAGTAAGTCCACTGCCTGGATGCCAGAAATAAAGAAATACAGAAAACCGAGAAAAAAATCAACTACAAAAAGTGAGGAAGAAACACTGACTGGGAAGAGTTCTACAGGTGTTCAGCAAAAAGCAATGCAACCTTCAGACATGACTTCCAGTAACCTACAGGAATATACAAGACAACTGCATACATGACTGGTTAAAATAAACAAAACAATGATGGAGTATAGCAACACAACCAATAAAAGGCTGGAAAAAATGGAAGAAACTTTAAACAGATATTCAGATAAGATGATAAGGCTTCAAAAATCAGAGGCCAAATAAAGAAAAGGCTGGCTGAATATGAGACTGCTCAGGAAGAGATGTTTCAAAAAATAATAGAATTATAAGACAGAGCAGGTAGGGAAAACCTGAGATTTTCAGCTATACCAGAAAAGCTGGAAAGAACAGACTGCATTCATTTTATGAAAGCAGAAATAAGCAACTGGACTGGTATTCCACAGCAGGAGGTGTTAGCTGAAAGGCCACATCATGTGTATGCTCCAAACCTGGCTGTAAGAAAGCAACCTAGACTTTTAATAGTAAAGATGCAACACTACCAGCAGAAGGAGTTGATTCTGACAAAAGTGTGGCAGAAGAACAAAGAACTAAACATGGGAGACAGCAGAGTATTTGTGGAGAATGATTACTCATTGTACAGCAGACAGAAGAGGAGCAAATTTATTCAACTATTCAGGGAATGTCGAGATGCAGGTGTGAGATTCAAACTGCTGTACCCAGCTGTCTTCAAGATATTCTTCCCTGCTTCTTGTTCTTCTGGTAATAAAGACCACAGCGAGTATGTACCTGTGATACCTTTTCCCCCATTTCAATGGAAAATGTTGGAGAGGAAGAAGGGAGCACAAAAGTTGACTAGAAGAATCAAGAGTACATTGGAAATGAAGGAGACAGGATTTCAGAGATGAACAGTAATAAAACCAGTAATTTAATATAATTTAATATGGGATTACAATGCAGTAATTATATTTGTGAAATATGAAACAAGAAAATCTGGAAATATTGAAAATTTTCACAGTTTGTTGGACTTGTGGGGGACTCTAAAGTATATGCCCTACTTCATGTCATTAATGTATGAAAAAGTGCTTTGGGGAGAACGAGAGGAGGGAGGGAGTTAACTGTAAGTAATTTTTCCCTTACATAGTACCAATTTTGTGGTTTTCTTTACAAGTTGTAAAGTAATTTTTTTCAGTAATTTGTAAGTGGGGATTGTAAACCGGTGCTGCTGTTCTTTTCTGCTTTTCTCTTCTCAGTTTTAAGAAATGTAGGCATTGCAATACATAAAACTAAAGCCTGGTTAAAATGCATGTTAAAAGAGAGATTAATGTGCTTTTTCTCATTCTTGCATGGGAAAATGACTGCATTAAAGACCTTAGATTGATTTACTAAACGTTTTAAGAGAGAGCAAGTAAATGAAAAAGAACATTGAATATCATAAGGTTTTTCTATCTAGCAAATACATTTAAGATCAGTAACAATTCTGCATATGGTCTTCATTTTTCCATGGAAACAATCTGATAAAGAGAAATTGGCTACAGTCTGGTGGAGAGTGATTGGCTGAGGAAAAAAAAAAAAAAAAGAACCTGGCTAAGAGATAATGTCCTCTGAAAGCATTCAGGGGTTTTCCCAAAGTAGATAATGTCCTCTGAAAGCATTCAGGGTTTTTCCCAAAATAGACATTGTTCTCTGAAACACCCAGAGGCTTTCCAAAGGTAGTGTTCTCTGAAAACATTCAGGGGTTTTCCCAGCTGGGAGAGCTATAAATACACAACAAAACCAATCAGCACTTAGTAGAAGCACAGGTTGCACCATGCGTCTTAGCATGGATGACCTTCCTTTTAGGTTAACTCATGTCTATGACTGTGGCTGTCACTTTGAGGAATTTTGTTTCTGTTAGGAGGTTACAACTTCAATATTTGAAGCTGTACATAGTTTTATGTGTTAGTATTAAGTTAATAGGTTTTAGGGGGCATTGGGGTGTTTTGTTTTTTTGTGACGGTTTTCAACAAAACAAAATGTTTTATAAGATGTGACATAGGCTCAAATAGATATGACAAGAAACAACAGTATAAAAGTTCAGCCTGCCAAACAGTGTATACAACTAACACAAAAGCTGGAACTAGACATTTAACAAAAAGGTATTCTACTTAAAAGGTGGGAATAATACATTTTTAATACAATGACGTTTTCTTTAATGTCTTTAAATGTAAATGGCCTCACAGATAAATACAAAAGTACAGTTTTGTACCTACCATAAATGTAGATGTCCGAGTGCTAATACAGCTGCAGTCATAACAGACGAGTGCTAATACAGCTGCAGTCATAACAGATGGGTTTTCCTGCCGTCAGGCGGGTCCTCGGTCGGCCAAATTCCAAAGTCTAGGTCTGGCGTCGGATGTCGTCGCTTCTTCCCTGACGTCAGTGCGACAGGGGTATAAGAGAACCAGCCAACACCATTTTCTTCAGTTTTTCTTGCCCCAGATGTCAGGTGCCCCCAGAAGAAAGGCAAAACATAAATTTATGTAATAATGCAAATGCAATATAATCAAAAAAACAGTAGTTGCAAGCAAATACACCATAAAAGAAAACCCCAATGAGGTTGTATGAGGAGGTGTTAGCCATTAGGTCTGTCCCAAGAGGGGAAGGAGGGAGGGAAACCTGGACTGCAGCTGTATTAGCACTCGAACATCCTCATTTATGGTAGGTACAAAACTGTACTATGTTCATCGTGCATACAGCTGCAGTCATAACAGATGGGTAGAATCCCAAAGCTAATAAAGGGGTGGTAGGCACTAAGTGGAACTAGGAGGAGCCAGGATGCCCTGTAAGACTGCAGTGGCAAAGCCCGCTCTAGTTTTGGAGTATAATGGCAGGTGATAGTGCTTGGAGAAAGTATGTACAGAACTCCAAGTGGCTGCTTCCAAAATGTCTTTGGTAGGAACCCCCCTGAGGAAAGCTGCAGAGGTAGCTGTGGCCCTTGTGGAGTGAGATCTGATGCCAGTAGGTACAGTTTTACCATGAAAAGAGTAACAAAAGCGTATGCAGTGGGCTATCCATTTTGAGATTGTCTGTTTGGAAATAGGCTTCCCTTGAGCACCTGTAGCATAGGACACAAAGAGTTGCTCTGATTTTCTGAAAGGCTTTGTTCTGTCCAAATAATAATGGAGCTGTCTGTGAATGTCCAAGGAATGTAGTAGTCTCTCCCCTTTGTTTTGTGGATTAGGGTAAAAGGTAGGTAAGTGGATAGCCTGATTCAAGGCTACCCTGGATACTACCTTTGGCATAAATGAAGGATTGGTTTGTAAGGAAACTCTGTCCTGATGGAAAATGATGAAAGGCTGCACAGCCATGAGGGCTTGTAGTTCCGAAACCCTGCGTGCTGAGGTGATAGCTAGAAGGAAGGCTGTTTTCCATGACAAATATTGCAGATCTGTTGAAGCACCTGGCTCAAAAGGAGGCAGAGTTAGTTTTTCTAGAATGAAATTGAGGTCCCAAGCAGGTACTGGTTGCTTCCTTGGGGGTTTTATATTCTTAGCCCCTCTGAGGAACTGTCTTAAGAGAGGGTGAGAGAATAAAGGAGGATCAGTGTTGTACTCTGCAGAAATGGCTGAGGCATGGATTTTGATGGAGGAGAATGAAAGTCCACTGCTTAGCATCTTGGCTAGGTACTGTAATATTTGAGGTAAATTCAGTATTCCACGATTCTGATCCTTTTTCTGATTCCAGGCACAAAACCGTTTCCATTTTGCGGAGTAGGCTTTTCTAGTAGAAGGCCTTCTGGCCTCCAAAATGACATCCTGCACCTCCTTGGAGAGTAGGGTCTGCTGTGAATTTAAGGAATCCTCCATGTGGCTAGATTGAGTGTTTTCAGCTGACTGTGAAGAGTTTTGAAGTTGTGCTGAGTCAGTAGAAGAGGCATTAGAGGCAGGATCCATGGTGGGGAATGCGTCAGGCTCCTCAGGAGTGGGTACCAGTGTTGTCTTGGCCAGTCTGGAGCAATGAGAATCATCTTTGGTCTGTCTGCTCTGGCTTTTAATAGAACTTTGGGCAGCAGTGGAAGAGGTGGAAAGGCATAAACCATCATTGTTGTCCAACTGAAAGAGAGTGCGTCCACTTTCCAGGCCTGTGGATGAAAGGTCCTTGAGCAGAATTTTGTCAATTGGTAATTTCTGTGGGTGGAAAAGAGATCTATGTCTGGCCTTCCCCATGCTTGAATTATCATTGTAAAAACTTGAGGATGCAACTTCCATTCGTGTGGATCTGTCATATTTCTGCTCAGGTTGTCTGCCAGCGTGTTTTCCTTGCCTGGCAGGAACTGTGCTTGAAGTTGGATTTGTAATTCCAGAGCCATGTTCCAAAGAGACATGGCTAGCCTGCATAGCGGTATGAATGGGTTCCTCCCTGTTTGTTTATGTACCACATCACTGTGGTGTTGTCTGTCCTTATCAATAGCTGGCCTGGATGCAGTAGGTCTTTGAAAGCCATAATAGCATTTATTACTGCTAGCATTTCCTTTTGATTGATGTGTAGGTGCTTTTCTTTTTGTGACCATTTGCCCTGAATGCACCGGTCTGTCATGTGCGCCCCCCAGGCGTAGTCCGAGGCGTCTGTTGTGATGACTTGATTTGCTTGAGGCTTGCAAAATGGGAGACCTATGTTTCTTTGGCATGCTTGAGCCCACCACAGAAATTCCTTTTGAAGACATGGAATCAGTGCTATGATTGTTTCCAAACTGTGGCTGTGTTGAGACCATAAGTTTTTTAGGTACCATTGAAGTTTCCTCATATGCAGCTTTGCACATGGGATTAGCAGGATGCAAGATGCCATGAATCCCAGAGCCTGCAGGATTTTCCTTGCAGTCAGCCTGGTGAAGGTTGCCAGTTTTCTGAAGTACTGAGTTAATTGTCCTTGTTTCTCTGGCGTGAGGTAGGCCATCTGGGTGTTTGTATCCAAGCTGGCGCCCAGGAAAATTATTGTCTGAGAGGGTATTAGTCTTGACTTCTTTTTGTTGACTGTGTATCCCAGAGATTTCAACAACATTATTACAAATGCCAGGTGTTTCAGAAGAGTGTGTTTGCTGTCCGCTTGGATCAGGCAGTCATCCAAATATGGGTATATTTGTATCCCTTGAAGTCTGCAGAAGGCAATTACTGATGCCGGCATTTCGTGAACACTCTGGGCGCAGTAGATAAGCCAAAGGGAAATGCAGAGAATTGATAATGGGTTGAACCTGCAAGAAATCTGAGGTATCTTCTGCAATCTTGTCTGATTGGGACAAGCAGGTATGCCTCCTTGAGGTCCAATGTTACCAGCCAAGACTCCTTGCCCAGCATGGGAAGAAGCTGCTGTAATGTGAGCATCTTGAACTTTGGTACGAGTAAATATGTGTTTAGGATGGATAGGTCCAAAATAGGTCTCCAATCTTTGCCCTTCCTTGGTACCCGAAATAGTCTGGAATAAAAACCTTGACCCTGTTCTTGTGCGGGTACCTCTTGAATAGCTTTCATGTCCATGAGATCTGAAATTTGTTTTTGTGCCTCTGCCCTTTGATTGTGTGGCAGGTTTGGCATGCCTCTCATTTTTGGAAGGGTGTGAAAGTGGAATCTGTAGCCTCTGTCTATAATGTCCAGGATCCATTTGTCTTTTGTGACAATATGCCAATTTTTCAAAAATAATGCCAGTTTTCCGCCTAAAGGTGCTGCCATTTGAGCCTTGCTTGGCATGCACAGGGGAAAGTCATTGGGTCTGCTTTCTGAATGGCTGTGAACTATCCTCACCCCCTCTTGGTGTAGGTGTTTGCCATTGTCTGCCTCTAAATGATCCTTGAGATTGCCCTCTACCCCTCGGGCGCCTGTATCTACCTCTTTGAGGTCTGTCCATGGCTGGAAAGGACCAATTTTTTGAAGGCCAATTTCTACTGAAACGTGGGGATTGTACCTGTAGGAAATCTTTCACTGTTTGCATTGATTTTGCCTTTTCCTCCATTTTCTTTAATACCTCCTCAGCTTTAACACCAAACAATACATCTTTTTGAAGAGGTGCATCTAGTAATTTAGCTTTGACATGATCTGGTAAGGTTTGCTCTTTGAGCCAAGCATGTCTACGTATGACTGATCCTGTAACAGCAGCTCTACATGACACCTCTAAAGCATTGAAACCACATTGCAAGGTATGTTTACCCACTTGCTCTGCACTATGCAACAAATCCTGCAACTCCTTCAAGTCTGGTTGTTCAGGTTGTGACATTTTGCTTTTCAACTGAGAGAACAAAAACTGTTGATACTTTAACATAGGGAACTGACAGTTTAATGCCCTCATGGTTAAGGTGGCCGAGGTGTATACCTTTTTCCCCCACCTTTCTAAAGCTCTGGAATCTCTCTCTGAAGGTAATGGATTTTTGGCAGTGGAGGCCTTAATTCCCTTGGGACCCTGTGAAATAGTTTCTGGGTCAGCCGCATGGCTTTTGTATAGGAATTGGTGTGAATCAGGAACCTGGTAATACCTGTCAGGCTTCACTGGAGCTGGAGGTAAAGAATCTGGGTTAAGGCTGGCCTCTGAATACACATCATCTAATATGTCTAAGACAGGAGGTATAGCCAGAGGCCTGTGCTGAGGGAGCAAGAGGAAATCCCTGAACCTCTTCTTGGAGTCTGAGTACTCTTGGCCTTCCCAGTGGAAGTGTTCCCTCAAGGTATGCAAGGTTTCCCCAAAAGAGTAATCCTCAGGGGGGGAGACAGAGGGAATGGACTCCTCTGCATCCGAATCTTCGAAAGGGGAGTAAGAATGTTCCTGGTCCTCAGAATGTTCTGAAGTAATGGAGGCCTGGTCCGACGAAGGGTATTCTTCCTCCACTCTGGGCCTTTTGTCCGTGGGGGGTTGAGAACTCCTGATAAGAGTAATCAAATCCTCAGCCGTTTTGAGCATCTGCTTTTTAGGCATGGGGCCTTGAGCGGGGCCCTGTGGAGCTTGTCTTTTAGAGTGCATGGCTGCTTTAGATTTAGTGTAAGCCTTAATGGAAAAAGAAGAAGGCCTGAAGACACCTTGAGAGGTGGCAGGCCTGTCTAAACTCTGAGTTTCCCCGCCAAGAGTGGCTTCGGTATCTGTAGTCGGGGTGTGTTCCAAAGAGCCTGCAACCTCGGGCACAGAAGACACCGCTAATGAAGTGTCCTCGGTAGTCAGGGGCTGCGTAGGCACCTCGCTGAGAACCGGAGCACCTGTAGTCGGCTTTAGTGTGGTGTCGGTAGAAGTCGCGGACCTCGTATGTCGGTCTTTATCTTTGCGTCGTTTACTCAAAACTGGAGTCGGAGTATCCGACAACATGTTGTAATTAAACTTTTTGCCAAAATAGTGTTGGGCGAACTCCGCCCGATGCTTAATAGTGCGTCTGTTGAATGTAGCACAAAAACGACAGGCCGAGATGTCGTGGTCTGGGCCTAAGCATGGAATACAGAGGGAATGGAAATCCTTATGCGGTATTTGCTTCCCACATGAAATGCAATTATTAACTTTGTCTGACATTGGTCTGAGGCAAGAAAAGTTTCCCCAACGGGGTACTTAGCTTTCAAGAAGTCTTCGGTTGAAAAATATTCAAAATCTCAGGAGCTGGTCGACAGGCACTTGTGAACTTCTGCTTCAGGCACCACGCGGCAAGAAAGACTGAAGAAAATGGCGTCAGCTGGTTCTCTTATACCCCTGTCACACTGACGTCAGGGAAGAAGCGATGACATCCGACGCCGGAGCTAGACTTTGGAATGCGTCCGACCGAGGACCCGCCTGACGGCAGGAAAACCCATCTGTTATGACTGCAGCTGTATGCACGATGAACATCAAGAAAGAGCAGTGAACTACATTAAAATGTAGAGTTCAGATAGCTATGTTACAGGAGACACACCTAGAAAGAATTTAACATGTGAATTTGATAAAGAAAGGTTTTCATGATGGTTATTCAGCAGAATACCTGGGACAAAGGAAAAGAGGAGTACTTATATTAATTGCAAGAGGAGCTCCAATAGTGATAGAAGAAGATAAAAGAGATAACAATGGCAGATTTGTAGTGCTAAGACGCTACTGGCAAGGGAGGAGGATTACACTGGCATGCATTTACATTCCACTTAAAACTGTTGTAATGGAGCTTAAAAAAATTCTGGGAGAAATAATCAGTTTTCAGCAAGGAATATTACTTATAGGTGGGGACAGGAACTTGATTTGCAGCAGTGAGGATGTGTCTGTGGGTCAATAAGGGAAAATGTAACAAAAGAGGGTAGATTTTGAAGAAATGTATGAAAATATTTGGCATGAAAGATGTGAATTCAGTAATAGGAGTTCAGATTGAATTTACATATTATTCCCCAAGATATAAAAACTGGGCTAGGCTAGACAGAAGTTACATTTCACAGGAACATGTCCATTTAATTGAAGGTCTTGATACCCACCCAACAACTATTCCAGATCATGTGCCAATAGCTAAAATAAAAACACAGCATAATGAAATAAAAATGAGACATTGGCTCCCCTCATCTGTTGAAAAGAGAAGAATTAAGGAATGTGTGGAGATTATTATTATTCTTCTGTTAGAGAGGACAGAAATTTATTCTGAAAATATAGCTAAGGAGTGGGATAAAATTAAGGTGGAGTTTAAAAATAGGGTGGAAATAAAAGAAAGGGAGTATGGTTAAGAAGTAACAGGAATCATTTAGAGGGATTGACAAATGTGAAAGTATTGCAGAATGGGGGTATCTCACAGAAGAACAAGATCAACTGCAGAATGCTAGGCAGAAAATAAGGGATTACCTCAATAACATGCATGAGCTTAGAAAGATTGCTGTTAAGCAAGTGTTTTTTGATAACACTAGAGCAAAAAAAAAACTTTTAATACAACTCAGGCAACAGAAAGTAGATAAGGCTGTCACCAAACTTAAAGAGCATATAACAAAAGAGATAAACAGAGATCATTTAGAGGTATTAGAAATATTTCAAAAATTCTGAGACAGTCTCTATAAAGCAGAGAAATATGAAAAGATACAAATGTAAATGTTTATGGAAAAATTAATTATGCCAAGGTTAGAGGTAGATGAGGCTCAATTACCAGCGGTTAGGACAGGAGAAGATGAGATAAAAATTGTGATGTATAACCAATCTATGGGAAAGTCTTCAGGAATAGATGGTATTCCTGTGGTAGTTTGAAAGCTGGGAGGAAAAAAACTGATAAAAGATCTGGAAGGTTTTGTTTAACAATATCTTAAGAGGAGAAGTACCACTGTCCTGGAAGAAAGCAGTGGTAGATGTAATAAATTTGATAACACTAACAGAACATTGATGTTCAAGATGGAAGCAGAATGTAAGAAAATACCATTGTTGGTGGTGGGTCTTGATGCAGAGAAAACATTTGACAGATTAAGATGGGTCTTTATGAGTAGGGCAATGGAAGCATTTGCATTTCCTGAAAAAAGTATAAGGTTGATTAGGTGAATACGAGGGATCAGATGTGAAAGTTAAAGTTGGTGGGTTCTCTCTGCTAATTTCTTCTTGAGCAGAGGAACCAGGTGGGTGTCCTCTTTTCTCTTTATTTGCATTATATTTAGAACCACTGGCAAAGAAAATAAGGCACTCAAATTCAAGGATACAATTGGTATGGTAGTCAAGAAAAGCTAGCTTTATTTGCAGATGACATTATTTCGTTCCTGACAAAACCAGAAAAAGACATTACAGTGTTGTGGAACATTTTGAGACAGTTTCAGATCTTTTTGAGATACAAAATTAATGATGCTAAAGTAAAGGCAATAGGGGTAAATTATGTACCCACATTTTTGTGAACATGATAACATTAAATATTTAGGAGTATGGATTAAAAATGATTCCAAAACATAATATAAACACTGAGAAAATGGAAGTTTATTATATGGACAGGAATAGTTAGAAAAAAATTGATAAAATATTTTTAGTATTTTTTCAAACATCTTTATTAAATTTTCACATATGACAAAGGCAATCTTATATTTATAGAACACATACAAAATGATACTTTAGTTGCAAACAGTATACATCAGACACCACTGAAACAACTGTAATTGCAAACGTTATACATCACTTATAAACCATCCAGTCATTGCCAGTTAAGCATTATATGGCTCATTCAAATCTCTCTCTTAAACATCATTCCTGCTTGGAATCTATTGTTCCCACAATTCCCATTTTTTCCTATGTAGTTTGCTCCTTCCCTTTTCTAAAGATCCCAGTCCAGTTGTTTTATCTCTGTTACTATAGTCACTACTTCTAGTAAAGTTGGTCTAGACTTTGATTTCCATTTTCTAGTAATTGCTTTTTTGGAAGCCACCATAATTAGACTCAGCAAGGCTTTATTATGTCTAGGCAATTCCGATTCTGTAGCATAACTCAAAAAAAATTATCTCCCAAATCAGTCCAGTCTGCTCACCCAGCATCTCCAACATAGCTGTCTGCAGGAATCCTTAAAGTCTGCCAGCTCATTATATTCCCAAAAAAATATGTTCCCAGCTACCTCCTTCTTGCTTGTTACACATCCAACATTTGCTATCCACCTGAGGAAAATTCTTTGGAGTCTACTTTGGGTATAAAAATACCTATGTAAATACTTCCAGGCAAAGATCCTAAATCTTCTAGACTTTATTGCATATTTGGGAGATATACATATATCGGGTCTATATTAGAACACGGAACATTCAAAATTTTGAGTGTTCTAATATCGACCCATTTTCAGCGAATGCTGAAAATATCGAAAAAACAGAAAACCAAATTTTTTCCTAGGGAAAGAATTCAGTTGTTCGTTTCTGTTGCTTTGGTATTTTCAGCATTGTGGTGGAAAGTTATAGGTTGGATTCAGGTAAGTGTGTGATTGTGTGGACGTGAGGGTTAGGGCGGGTTAGTTGAGTTAGGGTTTGGGCGTGGGTCAGGTGTGCGATTGTGTGGACATGAGGGTTAGGGCGGGATAGGTGGGTTATGGTTAGGGTGCGGGTAAGGTGACTTTGCGATAGTGACGGACCTTAGGGTTAGGGTTAAGGTTAGTGGTGTATGTATAGTTTAGTGTAGGGTTAGGTGTAAGAGTTTAGGTGTATGTGTGTGGATTGCTGTTTGTTTGGTGTGCTTGTGTTGTGTGTATGTGTTTTGGAACAGCAAATTCTTTCCCTAGGAAAAAATTCGCTGTTCTGAATGTTCGAGGTTTTAAATTTTCGATTCATAGGGTTCGATATTAGAACACTTGAAATTTTGGGTTTTCTAATATAGACCCCATATATCCCCCATTGTCTGTGAATTGCTTATAAAAATCTCTCTTCCCAATCCTTTCTAAGCTCCTCTGATTTACTCTTATAATTATCATGCAATATTTTATATGCTTTACTAATTATTCATTTTTTAATGGCAGCTTCTGTTCTAGATTCTATTACAAACTCTACCAGTGCTGGTCTTTCATTTAGGAGACCCTTATTTCTTTTTCTTTGCCTATACTCTGATATCAATCTTTGAAAGGGGAAGGCAATCTCTAACCTGCAGTCCAAATAAATTGTTGGCCTCTTCCCATTCTATTACCTTTCCCTTTCTAGTTATTTGCTTCCAATACCTTGGTTCCTTTGCCAGTTTTCTACAATACGTTCCAGCCCCCTCTTGCCTATTATCTGTATCCCTGACCACAGACACCCCTATCAGCAAAATCTCTTTTCTCCATTCTCGTGCTGGTTTGGATCTTAGAATACTCCCTGCTATTTTATGAATATAATACTCTGTATGATTTTGGTTGTTCTCCTTAAGAGTCGGCATCCAAAATGCCAGTCTCTCTCTATTTCTTGAGCTTCCCCCTGTGTCAGCATCATTCCTTTCCACTTTGAATTATAGTTTTCTACTTGTGCTATTTATAGGAGCCTTAGCTGTGTTGCTCTAAAATACCTCCTTAAATGGGGTAATCCCAGTCCTCCTTGTTCTGTTGGAAGAATCAGTTTGTCCCACTTGACCCTTGCTGTCTTCTCTGCCCAAATAAAATCCTTCAACCGTTTTTTTAATTGCTATCCAAAACTTCTCCTCCAGTTGATAAAAATATACCTGACTTGTGTATAAGACTAAAAACATTTTAATGGATTGTATAGTAGTATCCATATCCATATAAAAAAAACTTCCAGTTTCTCAATTTTTGTATTATCTTCTGTTTAGTCTCTTCCCACATATCCTTAGCTGCCACCACAGAGTCATTTCTAATCCATTCTCCTAAATACTTGATTTTATCATGTCCCCATAAATATTGGTATTGTTGGACCAATTCATATGTGGGTACATAACTTACCGCTATTGCCTTTGTTTTAGCTTCATTAATTTTGTATCCCAAGAAGATTTGAAACCATCTTGAAATGTTCCACAACACTGTAATGACCCATTCTGGTTTTTGTCATGTATAAAATATCTGCAAATCGAGCCAGCTTTTCCTGACTACCATACCAATTATATCCTTGAATTTCTGAGTCCCTTATTTTTTTTTACCAGTGGTTCTAAATATAATGCAAACAACAAATGGGAAAGTGGGCAACCCTACCTGGTTCCTCTACTCAAGCAGAAATTATCAGAGAGGACCCCACCCACTTTAATTCACACCTCCAATCCCCACTCATACATTCTTCTAATCAACCGTATAATTACATCATTGCCCTGCTCATGAAGTCCCAGTCTACTCTGTCAAATGCTTTCTATGCATCAAGACCCACCTATAAAAGTAGTATTTTCTTACATTCTGCTTCCCTCTGGATCAGCAATGTTCTGTTAATGTTGTCAAATGTTTGCCTCCCCTCCACAAAACCACACTCATCCATATCTATCAACTTTGATATCACTTTTGCCATTCTTTTACCCATTATAGACAAACATTTTATAATCATGGTTTAGTATCGAAATGTCCCTGTATGAAGCTGGATCCAATGGATCTTTACCCTCTTTAGGTATTACCATTACTACCGCCTTCTTCCAGGATGCTGGTACTTATCCTCTTAAAATACTGTTAAACAAAACCTTCCAGATCTTTATCAGTTTTCCCCTCCTAACTTCCAAATTTCCACAGAAATACCATCTATTCCTGGGGACTTTCCTGTAGATTGGTTAAATATAGCCATTTTTCTCTCCTCCCTTCTTATCCTGTTACTAATTGAGTCTCATCTACCTCTAAATTTGGCTTATTTAATTTTTCCATAAACATTTCCATATTTCTTTGCTTTATACAAACTTTCATAAAATTTCCACAATATTTCTAATACGTCTACAGGGTCTCGTTATCTTCCTTGTGAAAGGCTCCCTAAGCTTGGTGACTGCCCTTTCCACTTTCTTTTGCCTGACTTCTTGTGCTAAAAGTTTTTGTACTCTAGAATTATCATCAAAAAACAGTTGCTTAACTTGTGCATATTATTGAGGCAATCCCTTATTTTCTGTTTAGCATTCTGCAGTTGCACCTTTTCTTGTGAGAAATTCTCCCTATTTTGCAATACTTTAACATTTGTCAATCCCTCTAAATAATTTTTCACTGTTTAACCATACCTCCCTTTCTTTTATTTCCAACCTAGTTTTAAACTCCACTTTAATTTTATCCCATTCTTTATCCCATTCCTTAGCTATGTTTTCAGAAGATAATTCTATCTTTTCTAGCAGCTCCTGGATTAATTCTAATACCCATTCCTTAAATTACTCTCTTTTCAGCTGATAGGTGGGAAAGCACCAGTGTCTCATTTTATTTCATTACATTGCATTTTTATTATAGCTATTATTGACACATGATCTGAAACAGTTATTGGGTGCATTTCAAGACCTTCAATTAAATGCACATGTTCCTGTGAGATATAAAATCTATCTAGCCTAGCCCAGTTTTTGTATCACGGTGAGTAATTTGCAAGTTTACTCTGAACTACTAGTACTGAATTCACATCTTCCATGCCAAATATTTCATAAATTTCTTCAAAGATCTTCCCTCCTTTGTTATACTTTTGACTTGTAGGACCCCCCAGACACATCTTCACTGTTGCAAACCAAATTCCAGTCTACACATACAAGTAATATTCCTTGCAGAAAGCTGATTATTTCTTGCAGAATTTTCTTAAGCTCCATTATAGCAGTTTTGCGGAGATGTAAATGGATGCCAGTGTAATCCTCTTCCCTAGCCAGTAGCCCCTTAGTACTATGCATCTTCCATTATCTTTTTTCCCCCTCTTCTATCACTATTGGAGCTCCTCTTGCAATTAATATAAGTGCTCCTCTTTTCCTTTACCCCAGATATTCCACTGAATAACCATCCTGAAAACCTTTATCAAATTCACATGTTCAGTTCTTTCCAGGTGTGTCTCCTATAGCAAAGCTATTGGCACTCTACATTTTTATTCCCTTTAGTCTTATACATATGTCAGGCATATTTTTATCAGCCAGAGGAGAAGTTGTGGGTAGCAATTAATAAAGAGCTGAAGGACTTTATCTGGGAGGGGAAAACAAGAGTCAAACAGGATAAGATGATTCTTTCAGCAAAACAGGGCAGATTGAAATACCCCTTCAGATTGGGTAATCCAAGAGTTACACAATTAAGACTCCTATACACTGCACCAGTGAAAACTAATAATTGGAGGCCTTTAAGGAGAGCAACAGTAATCATGCAGAATATTAAATCCATAAAGTAGCAGAAAGTATTCTAAGAACTAAACCAACACAGGAATGGAGAAAGGAGATTCTGCTGATAGGGATGATTGCAACTAGGAATGCAGACAATAGGTAAGATGGGGTTAGAATTTATGGGAGAAAATTAGCAACAGAAACAAGTTACTGACAGCAAATAACTAGAGAGGGCAAAGATGACAGAATGAGAAGACAGCAACAATTTATTTGGATTGCAGATTATAGATTGCCTTCCCTATCAGGGATTGACAGTGTATAGGCAAAGAGAAAGAAATGGAGGGGTCCTAAACAAAAAAAAAACAGCACTGGTAGAGTTTTTAATAGAATCTAGAACAGAAACTGCCATTAAAAAATAAATAATTAGTAGAGCATATACAATATTGCACAATAACTATAAGAATCAATCTGTCACAGTTAGAAAGGATTGGGAAGAGAGATTGCATAAGCAATTCACAAAGAAACAATGGGAGGATATTTGTATATCTGCCAAATATGCAACAAAATCTAAAAGATTTAAGATTGTTGCTTGGAAATGTTTGCATAGATATTTTTATACCCCAAATCGACTCCAGAGATTTTTTCCTGAGGTAAACAGTAAATGTTGGAGGTATGAAGGGGAAGAAAGAGGTAATTGGGGACATATTTTCTGGGAGACCAGTGAGTTGGTGGACTTTAAGGATTCCCTGCGGGATGCACTGTCAGAGATGCTGGGTGGGCAGATTGGTCTGATGAAGGAGATGATTTTTCTGAGCTATGTTACAGAACCAGAATTGCCTCAACATGGTAAGGCCTTCCTGTGTTTAATAATGGTGGCTGGCAAAAAGCAATTACTAGAAAATGGAAATCAAAATCTAAACCAACTTTACTGGAAGTAGTGAATATATAACCGAGATAAAACAACTGGAACTGATATCTTTCGAAAAGGGTAGGAGCAAACTAAATACGAAAGAAATGGAATTGTGAGAACAATACATACAAAGGATGGATGAGGTCTAAAAGGCAGTAGGGCTTAAATGAGCTATGTAATGTTTGAATGATAAAGATTGGGTAGATCATAAGTGATGTATAATATTTGCAACTGGCAGTGTGTCAGTAGAGTTTGTGACGTAAAATGCTTGTGACTAAGATTGTTTTAATGTGGTTTATTTTCATTTATATAAATGTATGATTGCCTATGTGGTAAGTGATGGTTTAATGAAGATATTTCTTGTTTAAAAAAACAATACTTGAATAATTTACATAATATTACTTAGGTTATATGATGTATAACAATATATGTAAAGTATAATGTTTATCTAAATATAGTTTGAATACTTTTATATGAATGTAACTTTGCCTATCTCACAAGTGACAATTCAATAAAAGTATTTGAAGAAAAAGACCTATCAACAGTATTTTCTTAAATTCCGCTTCCCTCTAGATCATGACTGCTCTGTTAATGTTGTTAAATGTTTACCCCCCTTCCACAAAACCACACTGATCCATATCTACTTTGGCAGCACCTTAGCCAGTCTTTTAGCTATGATAGATATAAGTTAATAAGTTCAAATACAGCATTTCAGGCCTATTGGCCATCAGGAATTGCTGATTCCTCAAAATATGGTATGTAGGGCTTTCTACCAGCCCATGTATCTAATTTCTTCTTAAAAGTTTCCAAGCTCTTAGAATGTTTAACATTAAATGGGGTGTCATTCCACAGTTTTGTAATTCTAATGGAAATATACTGATACCTCATCATAGAACTGCCCATTTTCTTTATAACATTTTGCTATGTTTATGCATTTTAACACAGCTATTAATCTCTAAATTGTACATGATTTGCAGAACTAGATCATAAAAAATTTTGTATGTTAAGATTAATTTAGCCTGAATGCAACTATAACAGACACTAAATGTTAATGCCTCACATTGTGTCATTGTGATCCATATCTCATGTTCTTCAGCTTCATATTTTTTTTTTGTAAATTTCCTCTGTACCCTCTCTAGCCTTCTCAGCTGTCTTGTCTTCTTGTATAGGCACAGAAGGCATTTAACAGACTGAACTACTGAGTCAATAAGGACAATAAGAAGGAATTATTATATTTCAGGAGAGGTGATTTAAGTTCTGAATACTAGTGTTAATACTTTCATCCCTTATTGACAGTTTTCTTAACAACTAGTCAATATGATTAGTAGTTGTGGCTACTATGAACTCAGAATGAAATTTAAAAGAAAATTTTGAAATAATCAGCATTCCTAAATTTCTGACCTCCTGCAGTTGAGAAGCCATTAAGTAAAACAGTTTAATAATTTTATTTGAAAAATACATAACTTTGCACTTGTCTATACTAAATGATAATCCTATATCATTTGCCCAGTTGCTATGTTCAGATATTCATTTAACTCATCTACATTAGAATGTTTTTGCAGGGTAAATCCAGTTTTACAATCATCAGCGTACTTTGATACACAGAATTTTTGTTCTTAGGAAATGCTGATAATATCAGATGGAACAAGGAAGAGCCTAACACAGATCCTTGAGGAATACCATCCTTTAAATCTATGTAAACACTCTGAATCTTAGTGCTCTGTCTTCTACCCAGCAGGCAGTTTCCAATCTATCTTGTAATGTAACTGTTTATTTTATAATCACTTAAACACTTCATAATAACTACACGTAGTAGGCTATCAAAGCTCTAGATAAGTCCAAAGAAATTGCATCAGGAGATAAACCCAGATAAACTGTTTTTTTTATATAGTCATAAAAATTAACTAAGTTGTTCAGTCTTGATCTTCCTTTAGTGAAATCATGCTGACTAACTGAAGTTAAACTAACTGACCTGTAGTTTTGCATCTGTTCTACATTTCCTTTCTTATAAATAGGATATACACACAATAGTTTCCATGAATCCTTACCCTTTTCCAGTAGTTTATTAAACATTAAAGTTAATCTAGGTGTAAGTATACACTTTTATAGAACGTAACAGGTCAGCTGGAATCAGGTCCAGATTCATGGATGCTGTATCTTTTAACTTGGAAAAAGCAGCTAGTATGACTGATTCAGCCATATTTGGACAAGAAGCAGTCACTAAATTGCATTGCCAATCATCCATACTATTCAAACCAATGTTAGTATAAAAAAAGATTAGCTATCCTATTAACATCAGTAGTGGCTCTGTTATCAATTAATAGTGTCAATAATGAACTCTCTCTCTCTTGCCCGAGTTATTTATATATTTATAAAATTCTTTCTTGTTCTGGCAATTGTAGATGAACTTACTTTCATAACAAGGCTTGACATCCTTTTTTTTAAATCCTACCTATCTTCCTATTGATTTCAGTTGGAAATTTCCTAAATGTTTTATAGCTTCTCTCGTTTTCTTAAATTGTTTTATTATGGACTTATTCCACCAATAAGGAAATGATGACTTATTTTCTCTTCTCACTAAGGAATAAACACAAACCTGTGGATATTCTTCAATAATTTGATATCCATAGCAACTCAGAATTTGAACCAAGTTTCATATGTCTGCTCAGACTTGATGAGACAAGATGGTATAGGTTGATGTACCCCAAGTACAGTAGCACCTCCGCTAAGATTTTCATGTATGCATTCATACTTAAGTCCCTTAAAAAATAACATGAAAAATTTCAGAACTCCATGACAGGAATGATTTTGTACTGATACTTGGCAATAAATACTGACAGTTCCTCAAATTTATTTTTCAGGCTTGTAACATTACAAAGGAAACAGTTAACAGGTTCCCTACATTTTTCACAATTAAATTGCCTTGTACTTCACACTTTTTCCCCCAGAAAATTTTGCAGAAATTCTAGAATTTTTTTGGAAGTAATTTTACTGGCCATAAGACTAGATCAATATTCATTCAGATGACGGTTATCCCATGAAAACAGCCTCTGATCATGACGACTTTCTTTCCAATATCTAATTGAGTAATTGTACACCACAGACAGTTCCCTTAACCAGTTATATGTGAGCTTCTGTACACATCATTCAAAAAGGGCAAAGGGATGATTCACTCAACATAAACTGTACTTCCTGTGTTTCTAAAGCCTCTATTACATCCAAGTATTATTTTATATATTTTAGTGGTGTAAACTTTAAATCCAAAATGTAGTGCATACAAGTCATACTTTGGCTTCACTAAGGTTAATTTTACTATCATGTTGACTGTACCAAGTAGTCTTAACCTAGGGGAAACAGAAATAGTATGAAAAACCTTATCCAATTTGAAAAGCTCATTTACTACAGGCCTTAAAAAAGAATCACCCAAGAATAAAACTTCAGTGTTACCTTCATTTACATTTCTTGTCCCATAACCACTTTATAACCATAACTTAAAACTGAAATGGACCTATATGAAGCTAGGTCTGATGGATCTTTGCCGTCTTTAGGTATTACAGCCCCCACGGCTTTTTTCCAAGATGTTGGTCCTTCCCCCATTTAAAATAGTGTTAAACAAAACTTTTCAGATGTTTATCACTTTCTTCCCGTGTAGCATCCAAACTTCCACAGGAATACAGTCCATTCCTGGAGACTTTCTTGCAGATTGGATATATACCACTGTTTTACCTTATCTGCTCCCATTTATATATATTTTCTTAAAACTAAAAAAGAGAGAGGGGGGAAAAAAGCACCTTTTTACTTATTTTTATCACATGCAACAATCACTGAAAATCCTTTACTATACAACATGTAATTTTATGCCAAAAAGTTTTATATAAATACTGTCGCCAAAAATTTTTACTTGCATGTACTTTTTTTTCCATTTTTAGTGTCCTTGCAAACACTGATGACATGAAGTGGGGTACATGCCTATCAATCCCCCAAATAGACTAAAAAAGCCAACAAAAATCTAAGTTTTCCCAGGCAGTTTTTTCCTTGTAAAGCCATATTCCCACATGTGATTGATGCTTTACAGTCTCACATTTATTCGCTAATTTCCATGTTGCTGTTTTTCTTCCTATTCATCTCCATCTTCCAACCCTTGACTCTGATGCAAGTCCAAAGAGCTCTCAATTCTTCTAGTCAACTCCTATGCTTTTTCATTCTTTCAAGCATTTCCTTTGGAACACTGGAAAAGGTTTCATTGGCAATGTCTCAATATAAACCTTACAATCAGAAGAATGAGAAGCAGAGTCCCTTTCTGTTTAAGGGTTCACACCTTGTTGTAGTTCCCCCTTAGCCTGTCCTGCAGCAAAAAATGACTTTGTTCCTCCAGGAAAAATATTCTTTAGACAGCTAGACACAGCATCTTGAATCTCACATCTACCTCTTGACATTCCCTGATTGCTGTGATAAATTTGCTTTTCTTCTGCCTGGTGTACAGTGAATAATAATTTTCTGTCTCTAATTTTTAATATTTTCTCCTTCTCCCACAGTTTTATTAGGATCAACTCTTTCTGCTGGTTTGATTGCATCTTTACTAATACAGGCCTTGGCTCCTTTCTCATGGACAGGTTTGAAGCATACAGACAATATACCCTTTCAATTAATTAATCCTGCTGTGGAATACCAGTGCTGTTACTTATGCATTTTGGATTTTATGAGCAGGCCAATGGAAGCATTTACATTCCCTGGTAAAATTATAAGGTTGATTAGGAGGATATATGAGGGATCAGAGGTGAAGTGGCTGGGCTCCTTTCTGATAATTTTGGTTTGAGCAGAGTAACTAGACATGGGTGTCTTCTTTCCCCTTTGTTATCTGTGTTACATTTAGAACCACTGGCAAAGAAAATAAGAGTCAGAAATTCAAGGATATAATTAGTATGTTAGTCAAGAAAAGCTGGCTTTATTTGCAGAGTTGTATTGTTTTACAGCTTGTAAAACCAGAAAAATACATTTCAGTGTTGTGGAACATTTTGAGAGAGTTTTGAGTCTTTTCGGGATGCAAAAATGAATGAAGCCAAAACAAAAGCAATAGCTGTGAACTATGTACCCACACATGAGTTGGTTCAGCAATATCCATATGTATGGGGACATGATAAAATGAAGTACTTACAAGTATGGAATAAAAATGAGTCTATCACAGCTAAGGATATGTAAAAATCCAGCTAACAGGCATGGGCCTGGGGAGAAAAGCTCCATTACATAATGTTTGTAATTAACAGTTTTGTTTTTAAGAATAATATTGTTTTCAGCACATACAGTAAATAATATTTACATTCATTAGCTACAGTAAATAACAGGATTGAGAAAGGACAGGTTCATTTGAGTTGGAAAGTAATTTCCTGTATAAGCAGCTAGGATCTTTACATTAAGATCACACATTGACTGATGGATTATACCACTGATGTAAATGAGACAGAAATATTGGTTTAAGTATTGAGAATGAGACTTAGTGAAAGGGCTGTTGAAGTTTCACAGAAAAACTATGGTAAAAGTACTTCAGAGAAAGAGTTTAGGTAAGGTGAAGGAGACTGAAATTGGATTTAAGTTGTTGATTTGAGTGGCAAATACAAGTATTAATGTTATATTAGGTTACAGAAAGAAACATATTGGAGAAGTGATCTTCAAGGCATGAAATGAAATGAATAAATGTTAGAGTGGTTGTAAAACTGGTGGGGGGGTATGCTGGACAAGGAGGTGGAAGGATTTGAAATTACGGAAGAGTGTGAGGACATGAGAGAAACAGTCTGGAGAGGAGAATATGCATGTTCAGGACTGATTTAGGTATTGTTTGAGCTCTATTTTGAAGCAGTTTAGTGCATCTATGATTTTTAATTTTGTGGACACAGCAGGAATATAGTGAGTTCCTGGATGAGTTGTTAGAATTAGTAGTACTTAGGAGGAATCCTTCAACTGACCGGAAATCCCTTGAAGGAGTGTAAGGTAGTAGTGTATTTTTAATGCTAGGCATTTTTGGGATATTGTATTAGTTTATCTTCAAAAGTACCTGAGAGAATGCAAGACAGTTAACTAGTTCTAGCCAGTTTAGTTGTTTTAAGGCCTTACACATGTGGGCTCTGTGTGTAGCACTGGCAGACGATTTTGCAACTTTATTATAACAGTAGGCTAGTTTGAGTATTTAGGCATATGGATTAGAAATGACTCTGTGGTGGCAGCTACAGATATGTGGGAAGAGACTAAACAGAAGATAATACAAAAATTGAGTAAACTAAGTTTTATTATATGGATATGGATACTAAGATACAAGCCATAAAATGTTTTTAGTCCCTTTAGTCTTATACACAGGTCAGGCATACTTTTATCAACTGGAGAAGTTGTGGATAGCAATTAAAAAAAGAGTTGAAGGATTTTAACTGGGAACGGAAGACAGCAAGGGTCAAATGGGATAAGCTGATTCTAGCACTAGAATAAGGTGAACTAGGATTATCTAATTTGAGGGGGTATTTTAGAGCAACACAGTTAAGGCTCTTATACATAATACAAGCAGAAAACTATAATTAAAAGTGGAAAGGAATGATGCTGACACAGGGAGGAAGATCAAGAAATAAGGAGAGATTGGGATTTTGGATGCAGACTGTTAAGGAGAACAACCAAAATCAGACTATTATATTCAAAAAACAGCAGAGAGTATTCCAAGAACCAAACTAGCATGAGAATGGAGAAAAGAGATTTTGCCAATAGACTTCAAAATAATAATGATACCCTGTGTCTATAATACACAATAAGCTCCAGAGACAGGAAATAAAAAGAATCCTTATTAAAACAGTAAACATTAAGTGCTTTTGTGCCTTTTAACCATTTAAGGGACTTCATCAGAGCAGTTAACTACTAAAACACAACCCTTATATACAGGAAGTACCACAAGTCAATTTTCTTTCTTAATTAATGCTTAATGCTAAAATAAGCTTTGTACAACTCTTTCCTAAAAAAAAACAGTTACCTTTTCAAACACTACCTTGTTATTCAATTAATATAATGCTCATAACTTCAAAGCTGTTTTCTTCAAAATTGGAAGTAAAGAAAAGTATTAATTTAACCCTGGCAGGAAAGGGAGATTAACTTAACAATCCACTGATTTTTTTTTTACTTCAATGTCTAATTCCCACCAACAACCCCTGACATTAATAGGCACTACCTCCAGGATCCCAAACTGAAATTTGTTAAACCCTTGACATACTAAAGAATGTTTATACAAGGAATTGTTCATATTTGCCTGGGCAATGGCATATAGGTGTTCATATATTATTTTTCTAAATAATCTTTCAGTTTTCCCCACATAGTACATACCACATTTATCACAAATTGCAATATAAATCAAACCACAGGTGACACAATGTCCTTTATCTAATGTGCTTAAAAACAGCTTTGACTTCTACAGAATCAGCTTCTAAAACATAAGGACATTGCTTACATGAACCACACTTCTAGTACCCTTCAAGGCAAGAGGGGGTTCAATGTAAGTTTGTTTAATAAGATTTTTGAAATTCTTTCCAGTTTTACAAAAAGGGGTCTTTGCCTCAAAATTTCCAGAACATCTGGATTCCCTTTAAAAATTGTCCAATTTTTTTGCCATACATTTAGATCATGCCTACTCAACCTGGTGGACTTTTTTGAAAAGGTCAACAAAGCAATGGATGAGAGTAAAATAGTTCATACTGCTTACCTTGACCTGGCTGAGGAATCTGACATAATACCCCACTCAGGCATTGTTGACAAACTCAATAGGTTGGGTACAAAAACCAGTGTGTCAAACAGTGGATAGCCAACTGGCTCACAGACAGGACTCAGGAAGTTAGAATTGTGAAGTCCACCTCTAAAAAGAGGCCAGTCACATGTGGAGTTCCTCACGGAACTTTTGCCATTTACTTCTCTGAAGTCAAGACCAATGTCAATGATCTTTGGCTGGCTAAATCTGCAGATGATTGCAAATTAGGAACTGCCATTGAATCGCACACCGATGCAAATGTTATCCTGGAAGGGCCAACACAAACAACTGGTGTCAGAACCATGAACTAAAACTAAAAGCCAAGAAATGCATAATAGTATCCTTTGGGAAATCATCCACCACTGGTAACTATCATATTGATGACAACACACCCCTTAGAGTTGACACTGTAGTCAGAGACTTAGGGATACGCAGATAGTAATCTAGCCTTTGACCATTATGTATCTGCAGTACTGAGGAAATCATTCTATGTTGCTAAACTTATAAACAAAAGGTATGGCATCTAGGTCCAAGGAAGTCATTGTTCCACTGTATTCAGGATTCATCAGACCTATCATTGAGTAAAATGTCTCCTTTGGTATGTACCTAAGCAGGCATATCCAACAATTGGAATGTCCACAGAGGTTCCTCACTAAAAGACTACAGGGCACAAGTAAAATGTCCTTTGCAGACGGCTTCAAGGCCCTATCTCTGTATTCTGTCTCCTACAGGCTGTTGAGGGGAGAGATGCCTGGCATAGAGGGCATTATCAGACGCCACTCTCATGGACCTCCTGCATATCCACAAAACAAACCGCACCAGAATTACCCATTCTAAAGACTTAAACCTTACCTGTGATATAAATAGAATCTGCTGGAGAGACAGGTATGCATCCCAGAGACTACCCAGTCTTTGGAACAGGCTTCCCATCCATGTGAAGCAGAGTTCCTCCCTAACCCAATTCAAGTACAACTTGGACAACTGAATGGGGAAGATGAAATTCATCCCTGATTTGGCACCTATGTCTCTAATGGACACAGGCAACCTGTAAATGGTTCATCTCACAAGCCTCTGCTTACACTTATCAAGGGTACCAGAACTTGTTAGAAATTTGGGATGCATAGCTAGACTTAAAAAGGCCCTTGGTGTCATTAGCCTAGTAAATACCTACGGACCTATGAAAGGTGAAAAAGAACTCTTCCGACTTCTCAATCTCATGCACTTTATGTAATTAAAACAATAACTAATGGTGAACATCCAACAGATAGGTAACATTACAGTGGAGCAATAAAATTAGAAAAAATCCATTTAATGGAGCAACCAGCCTTTTCTCCTTAACAACCCATAATCTGCATCTCTCAGCCTTTGGTTTGTAAGGGGGTGTTATATATCCATTAAAGTACCTGTGTATGGGTATCTCTTTTCTTGTCTGTGTTCTTCCAAGTCTTTTAGTTTCTCCCATAGGGACCATTTCTTAATCAAAACTCACACCATTTTCCCAACTTTATGAAACTCTATTTTGTTATATCCTCCATCACATCTATCATCTTCTCAATATCTGGGCTTACTTTTGACTTCCATCTCCTTGTGACTGCTTTTTTTTTTTTTTTAGCTATCATGAGTAATGCCAGCAACCCCTTTTCATACCTTGGAATACCATCCTGGACTCCAGTGAAGCATTAATTAGTCCCTGATGAATGATACTATGGTGAGTGATACTACTCTTCTCTATAATGTCCTCATTATGCTCACCAAATCATCTTTAAATCAATGCAAACTTCATAACTCCACGGAAAAAAATTCCTAATACATACTCTTCAAATCTCCAATAGATTCTCCTCAGCTGTGGGAACATTCTTCCCAACTTGGATGGAGTATAAAAATATCTGTGGAGACACCTCCACGCAAAAATTCAATTTTTTTTTTACTTATCTTGGAGCTAAACAGACCCCCCCCCCCATATTTTGTTCTCAATGTCTTTTTTCCAATTTAAGCATCACACTTCAGATTATCATAACTCCTGATCTTCAAATCTAGTATAACTTTATAAACCTTACTGATAACCCATTTCTAAGTAGCTGTTTCTGCCCTGGTATTCAGCAAGAAATGCACTAGCTCTGGCTTACCTCCTATCCCAGTGCAAGAGTTTAGTATGCTTTGGTTCAGATAACAAACCTAAGTTAATTGGGTAATTATTTCCTGCAACCAGAATTGTACCATACTTGTATCCCAGGCCTTAACTTTCCCGGTGCTTCAGCAGATCCTAATATTTGGGTTATTTATCTCGTATCCTCTAAATTGTGGAGGCCCTAGTGTATTGATTTCATACCAGACTGCTTGGTAACTAATCTCTGGGTTTAATCAAATGTTCCCATCTCTTCCTTTTGCATCATAACCTATATGTATGCTCCTAAGTATTCCTGTTCAACTGTTTTTCCCTCTCTATTCTCTAGAGTTTCCAGATTAATCTGGTATTCTCTGCTCCACCCCCCCATTTTTTTTTGCAAGAGATCTTTCCACTTGGGTCTATAATCTTTATATTGAAGAAAATATAATAACCTTAACTGCATTTTCCTAAAGTATAGTTCCAGGTCTGGTTGACTGAGCCACATTTCTCTTTACATAAAGTCAACGTATCCCACTGTCCTCTCTCTCTCTCTCTCTTGTTTTCCCCCAAAAATGTCTTTAATGCTTTCTTGACTCTCAACCATAATGGATCTTCTGGTTGATAGTAATATGTTTGCCCTACATGCAAAATTAAACAGTACGAAAACAGTTTTACTGCTTAATACCTTACTCTCTTTCTCCAAAAAAACAGCACACACCATTTCCTTATATTGTTTAATATTTTGCTGCACTTCTTCCCACATTGCTTTACCTGCTTAATAAATATCCTTTTTAACCAAACCCCCAGGTACTTCATTTTATCATGGCCACATAAATACTGACTAATGTGAAGAGACAGTTTATCACTATTGCATTTGCTTCATTTACCTTGTACCCCATGATTTCACCAAATTCACTGTGTTTATCAAATTAAGTTCTGACTTCTGCCTCTGAATTAGTCATATATGGTACGATGTTGTCCACAAACAAGAATATCTTTTTGCACTTTCTCCCAATCTATAACCCTCTATTTCATGATTTCTAATATGTTGTGCCAAAGGCCCCAACTACAAGGCAAATAAGAGTAGGGAAAGACATCAGCCCTGCCTGGTACCTCTTCACACAGTTACATCCTTCAATAATCACACAGTTACATCCTTCAATAATCCTTCTTTAAGTTTTAACCTACTGTTAGAGCCTACATAAATATTGAATATTATTGTTACCCATTGTCTTGGTAGACCAAAGACCTTCCCTTAGGGAACTCCAGCTGACTTGGTAGGATGCCTTTTTCGCATCTAGGAAATTAACATCAGATGTTTATTATTTTCCATAGTGCCTTGCTGTTTAATTAATGTATTAATATTGTCAAAAGTCTGCCTTCACTCTAAGAACCAGCACTAGTCTAAGTCTAAAATTCTGGTCAGTACCCTTATCAATCTATTTGCTAATGCAGAAATGAAAACCTTGTAGTCCTGATTTAGTATGGAGATGAGTCTTTATGATCCCGGACTTGTGGGGTCGCTCTTTTTCAGGATTAAGTATTTTTGTGTTGCTGTTCCAATTCCACACCGATGCAGTAACATTTGGCTGTTTGGGTTGTTTCCTGCATAGAACACAACTGGCCCGCTTCAAAGGTTCTGGATCCCTCCCACACATTCCTTCTTTCTGCTGATTGGCCAGCACCAATCAGATAAATAGCAGCCAGAAGGAGTGACTTCAGGACTTTTCTTCATAGAAAAAATATTTGTCAACCTTGTACTGAACCTCTGATTAAATATAAACACAAAAGCATTTTGTATCCCACAAAAACTAGAAAATCTTTTCCACTTGGCAATATACGATTACCAGCTAGCAGGTTTTCTTGCTTCCTTTAGTACCTGCTGCAAGTCCAGATGAAAGAGGTGCCTAAAAGGCAGCATAATTGAATCATCCAGGCAGCCAGTTGCAGCAGTTTGAGGATAGCATGTATCAAACGCTCCTGATCTTGTGTGAATATATCCAATCTATGAGGAAGATTGTAAAAGTTGCCACTGGCCAATTCCATGTCTCCAGGTAAGTGTTTTTTGTTTTGTTTTAATTAGAAACCATCTGAAATAAATCACCTTTGCCCTGTAGCCTACAGGCACTGGATGTATTATTTGTAGGGTTAGCATATGATTGCAAAGGGAGAGACAGAGTTCCTGTGTTTGGGAGAGTTAGAGATATAGTGGCAGGAGGGAGGACAAGGACAGAATGCTGATAAAGTGATTCTAAAGGTGTAGATTGTCCCCTTTTGTGAAAAGGAACCCTGTGTTTTGTTAATGTTGATCCCATCCTATCTCTTCTTTGTGACCTGTTTGCCAGGAATAGGCAAAGACTGTTTAAATACTTTTCTGAATAGAACAGTTTGGGTGGGTCTTGACATAATGGTTAAGGTATTTACCTCCTAGACAAAGTACAGGATTTGATTCTGACATTTGAAGGGGAAATTGGATAGACTTAAAATGGCCACAAAGACAGCTAAGTCCAGTACTTCCCTATGAATTAAGGAGCTATTTGATTTATAATGTAGGATATGAAAAAGGTTTAACTGCTTGAACTCATTTCTCTCTCTCGTCATAACGTTTTAGTACCAGAGTAGCAAAAGAAGCAAACAAAACTTCTTTATCTGAAGCAGAATTCAAATTCTCTGATTTAACTTCATCTGCGAACCTTTGGTACACACCCAGGCATACTTAAGACAGTAGCAATGGCCTTCGACACATTACCTGCACAATTATACACACTCTTTAGGGCATACTTAGACTCTCAATGAATATTAGAAATAATGGGATTTGGAAATGATTTATTCTCTGAAAGCAGATTAGTAGAGTATTCGCTTAAAATTTCAACACAATGCAACACACATCCACATATCACCCTACTAAGTGAGAATTTCAAAAAACAAAATGGCTGAAGAGAAACTTCTGTTCTCAAATCTATTCAACATGTTATCTAACTCAAGGATCACTTGCATAAAATTTGACCTGTTAGTAACAGCCTGCATTTAATTGCTGGAACCTGTGTTCTGAGAGACTGCCTTCCAGACTATCTGCAAATATACAGAGCTGAGTATACTTTTTTGGTTTTAGAGTTTGTACTGTTAGTTGTTGCTTAGATCTCTGTTGAAACTGTTTGGGCATCTTGAGGCAATGTAGAAACTGCCTCATGTACACAGACAACCCTCTCCTCCTACCACCCAACACTACAACCTGTGAGAGATGCACTTACCTAACCAAACTGGAGGTAAAGCTCTCTCCAACCAAGACTGAACTTGACAGTCATGAGGAGAAGGTAACCATTTGCACCACACCACACTCATCACATAGTCTCACTAAATCTACACCATCAAAATCCACACATAGTAACACAAAAACATTTGCGGAGGCTCTCAGTAATAATCTGTCTAAGCAACAGAGACCTCCAAAGCAGAAATGCAAGCAACCTCCATCCCCCAACACAACCCAAATGACACATAGCCCACAGACTCAGTGTGCCACTCAACCACAGCCAATAAGGCAAAACAAAGCACCCAACACACTAGTCATAGGTGACTCTATAGTCAGGCACACTGATGCCCTACTCAGCAGGCTAAACAAGGAGACGGTTACTGTCAGCTGCCTGTCGGGTGCCAGGATCCGCCACATAACCCGCACACTCAGGTCACTCCACAACAAGTACAAATATGACTCTGTCATTGTCCATGTTGGTGTGAATGACCTGAGACGTACCTCCCTGGACTACATGAAAAGAGACATGGAAGAGCTCTCCGATCTTGTAACCCAGGCAGGTATGACCCTAGCCCTGAGTAGCATTCTGCCATCACCCCGAATGATACCGCAGTACAAGGACAAAATGATTGACTTCAACAATTGGCTAAGCTTCTGGTATCATTCAAAGGGGATTCAGTATATGTCTGCTTGGGATGACATGGTCAACAGACCACGATGCTTTGCCACAGATGGCCTGCACCTGTCGCCCTTGGGATTCCGGATACTGGCTAAGGCTCTTGCTGCCCCTATAGTGCCTTTTTTAGGCAAGGTTCAAATAACAAATTCACCACTGCAACAGGAACAGGCAAGCAAAAACTGAGGGTAATGCTACTCAATGCTAGAAGTCTAAATCTCAAAATCCACTCACTCGAGGCACTCCTTAAAATGGAGAACACTGATATCTGTGCAGTGACTGAGACCTGGTTCAAGGCTCCAGAGAGCATCCCTGCACTACCAGGCTATAATTCATACCACACTTTTCAGCCATGTAACCTGGACCGAAACACCAAAGGCGGAGGTGTGTCCATATTCATTAAGGATATCCACACCTCCAGGCTAGTTGCTCAGCATAATGCATCCGAGGTTATCCAAGTGCAACCAAACTCTAGGCAAAACTGCAATCCAAATTGTAGCTTGCTATAGATCCCCCCACCATGCCACTGGATTCTCACTCCTCTTTTCTTGATGTACTGGAAAATATTAGGGTTCAACCAAACATCTAATAATGGGTGACTTCAACTACCCCACCATTAACTGGGAAAACTACCTGTGTACCAACTCCTTAGCTCAACGCTTTCAGGAATTCATAAACTCCAATGCCCTGGGATCAACTTATCCCACCAGGGGCAACAATATCCTAGACCTAGTCATTACCAACATAAGTGACCGGTGTTCCACACCTGAAATCAACTCCTCGTTGGTCCAAACCGACCATAAGCTAATCACCCTTGATATCCACATCCTGCTCCCACCCCCCATTAAGGAAACTACAGTAATAAATTTCTCCAAAGCCAACTTCATGCTTATTAAGACAGAAGTGGTGAACTTCATGACACCCATGCAGATGGACAATACAGTTACATCTGCTGAATCCTACACAAATGCACTCTATAAGCACTTACACCAGTGCATGGATCGTGCTATCCCAAACAGAACCAAGACACTATCCTCCAAAAAAAGGATGCCAATCTGGTGGTCCCTTACCATAAACAAACTGTACAACAAAAGGAAGAAACTGTTGCAAAAGAGAGTAAAATCCCATGAGTGGAGGAGCTCCCTGGTCAGCCTCAGAAAGAAGCGGAGATTCCTTATAAGTTCCTCCAAAGCTAGCTACGAAAACAAAATCGCCACTAATTCTAAGGACAACCACAAAGTATTCTATAGCTATGTCAAGAATCTCGATGGCAACACCCAGATCTGCTCTGAGTTACAGCACAAAGGCACGAAAATTACAGAACCAACTGATATTGCCAACATCCTGGCAGATAGGTTCAGTACTAACTTTACCCCCCTACCACCTAAAGGGCCCACATATATACAGGAAGAATGCAGACTCCCTGTAATCACAACTACGCAGGTAAAAGCTGCACTCTCTAAAGCCAAAAACACAGCATCCATGGGACCGGACAACATTCCAGGCTGCATTTTACACAAACTTCAGAACGAACTTGCTCCCGACTTAAGCACCATGTTGAATAATGAGAAGTTAAGTACCTACCATAACGTTCCATGTTAGTTGTCTTCTCTCACCTTCTTTCTTGCTTGATGGGTTAGGAGCTGATCCTCGGCTCCGACTCAGCCACTTACTAAAGCTCAAGAGCTTATTTTACCGGCTCGAGGCAACCCTATATCCCATGATGCTAGGCGATAACTCCCCAGATCTCGTTTGGAAGCTGAAAAACCTAGCATAGGCCAATAAAACAAAATCCTCCAAATGGAAGGAGGAGGAAGAGGGATAAAAGCCCCCAAAGATCGTTATCTACACTATATATATATCCTAGGACACCTAGATGGTGAACAAGGGAATATAAGGACCCTTCAAGGAAGGGAAGATCTTCTCGGTCTGTCCAGGCTAGGGGGATGGTGGGTGGGGCCTTAAGAAAGAGAAGAAGACAACTAACATGGAACATTATGGTAGGTACATAACTTCTCAATGTTAAGTTGTCAATCTCGCCTTCATTCTTGCTGGATGGGACCGCGTCCCTAGCACCTTCATCCTGGGTGGCTCATTGGAACAGACTCTTAAGAATGGTGGAACCAAATGTTGCTCTGTCCCTGGAGGCCATGTCCAATTTGTAATACAAAACAAAGGTATGAGGAGAGGCCCATGTGGCTGCCGCACAGATAGTGTCTATTGGTCGTCTAGCTTGAAAAGCTGTAGATGTAGCTAGTGCTCTAGTTGAATGGGCTTTTGGCTTAGAAGTTAATTCCCTGCCTCTGAGTTGATAAATAGATGTAATCACAGAAGACAGCCACCTAGATAGGGTTACCTTAGAAACAGGAAGGCCTTTCTTATTTTCTGTGTACGATAAAAACAGTTGATCAGACTTCCTTATTTGTTTGGTTCTATCCAAATAGTATCGGAGCTGGCGGTGAACATCTAGATAATGTAGCTTTTGCTCCGCTCTATTAGTATAGTTTGGGAAAAAACTGGGAGATCAATTGATTGATTTAAATTTGTCTGCGAAGCCACCTTGGGTAAGAAGGATGGATTAGTCCTTAGAGAAACTCTGTCTTTATGGAAGATTAAGTAGGGAGGACGAATGCAGAGGGTGTGAAGCTCAGATACTCTCCTAGCAGAAGTAATGGCGACTAGGAAGAGTGTCTTCCAGGAAAGAAATTTCAATGAACAGGAGACCGCAGGTTCAAAGGGCGGAAGAATCAAGGATGTTAAGACTAAATTAAGATCCCACTGAGGTGGAGGGTCTTTGATCGGAGGCTTAAGTAAATATACACCTTTAAGGAAAGCTTTGCAAAGCTTATTGGACATGATGTTGTGGTCCGATAAGCCTGTATGAAAATTCGATATGGCTGCCAACTGAACCTTTACTGTAGAGGCAGAAGACCCTGAATGAAAAATTTCGGCTAGGAAGTCTAAGACCGAATGAATTGGGGCAGTAAAGGGATCTATATTCGTTGCCTTTGCCCAGAAGGAGAAACGTTTCCATTTACTAGTGTAAATCCTTCTGGTGGAAGATTTAAGGGAAGCTACTATGCTATCCCGGACGGGATTAGAAATCATAGGAAGCCTGGCTAAGGACGGAAGTGGAGCAACCAAGCAGTGAGGCTGAGAGAATGTAGGGATTGGTGCAGCTGCCCCGACTGATGTGTCAACAGATCTGGAGCTGGGTCCAGATGCCAAGGCTGTACCAAAAGATAATGATGTAGGAACGGAAACCATCTGTCGAGGCCAATAAGGGCCAATGAGAATCAACTTGGCTCTCAAGGCGGTTGCTTTCTGAATTACTTGTGGGATTAGAGGAAAGGATGGAAAGGCATAGAGAAGTCCCCAAGGCCAATCTTGGACTAGAGCGTCTCTGAGGGGATGGCCTGGAAGGGGGAAGGGGGTGAAGAAGTTGGAGCATTTGTTGTTTTGGGGTGTAGCAAAAAGATCGCAGCAAGGAATGCCCCACTTCTGAAAAATCTCTTCCGCCACAGATTGTTTGAGAGACCACTCGTGTGGCATGAGTATAGCTCTGCTCAACCTGTCCGCTATGATGTTGGACTTCCCGGGGATATGCGTTGCTATCAGAAACCGCTGAGAGGAGATTGCCCATTGCCAAAGTCTGAGTGCCTCTCGACACAGGGGATAGGACTTGGTTCCACCTTGCTTGTTGATATACCACACTACGGACATATTGTCCGTTTGGACTGCAATAGTTCCTAGGGGAAGAGAGTCGTGGAGGGCTTGCAACGTTAAAAGCACTGCTCTCATCTCTAGGACATTTATGTGCAGGTGGCGTTCGAAAGGTTGCCAAGTGCCATGGACCATTCTGCCCTGAAAATGCCCCCCCACCCGATCAGGGAGGCGTCCGATGTCACCGTGGCGACCGGGGGAGGAGGAACAAGGTGTCTGCCTTGATGGACTTGAGGGGACAATATCCACCAGGACAGATGACTTTTGCAAGTTGGAGTTAGCATGATCTTGTGGTGCATGGGGAGTTGCTGAAAAGACCATTGGGCGAAAAGCATCCACTGTAGAACACACATGTAAAAACGTGCAAGGGGAAGAAGTGTTATGGCGGCCACCATAAGACCCAATACTTTCAGGACATACCTGGCCTGAATTTTGTCACTCTGAAGAAGAACATAGACATGGTTTTGAATATCTAAGACCCTTTGATCTGTTAACTTTGCTGAAAGTTGTACGGTGTTCAAGTTGGCGCCTATAAAGGTAATAGACTGACAAGGCAGACTTTCCAAATTTATAGAGATTCCTAGCCCTCTGCAAATGTGAATGGTGTAAGCTGTGGCTTGGAGAAGTTGATGCCTGGTGGTGGCAGTGAGGAGCCAGTTGTCTAGATATGGAAACACCTGGAATCCTTGCCGTCTCAGGTGAGCCGTAACCGCTGCCATACATTTAGTGAACACTTTGGGGACTGTAGTGAGACCAAAGGTCAGGGCTCTGAACTGGTAGTGACTGGCCCCCAGCCGAAAGCGGAGAAACCTTCTGGATCGCCTGTGAATTTTGATGTGATAGTACGCATCCTGAAGGTCCACGGAGCACATCCAATTGTCCTTGCCCAGAAAGGGTAGAATGGACTGTAGCGTGACCATCCGGAATCTTGTTCTCTTTACAAAATTGTTTAGTTTGCTGAGATCTAATATTGGTCTCCAGTCCCCTGTCTTTTTCGGTACCAAAAAGAACCTTGAGTAGATTTCGGATCCTAGTTGGTCTGCTGGGACTGGCTGGATGGCTCTTTTTGCTAGCAATTTTGATATTTCTGATACTGCTAGTTCCCTTAGACCGGGTGGAATGTCTGGAAGGGTTCCCTTTTGCTGAATTGGGGTTTGGATAAAGGGAATTTTGTAACCCTCGGATATGATCGACTGTACCCATTTGTCTTGAGTAAGGGAAAGCCAGGCTATTGGATACAGCGACAATCTTCCCCCGACTGCCTCCGAAGGTGGACAATCGTGCAACATCTCAGGGATGCTGGAAGGGTTTGTCAGAGAGAGGCTCCCTGCTACCCTGGTTCTGCGGATCCCTCTGCCCCTAGGGTGGCGTCTGTTGTTGTTACCCCCTCTGCCTCTGGGGGTAAACTGACCTCTTGCGTCAGGCGTGACTCCTTGAGATTTGCGGAACCACATTTTCCCACCCTTCTGACCCTTAAGGTATGGTCTTGAAGGGGTGGAGAAATGGACTCCTATGGCAGAAAAGAGTCTTGCCATCTTGTACGTATCTGGTCAAGGTGTCTTTCACTTGAGGTCCGAACAAAGCCGAACCATCAAAAGGGGAATTTGTGAAGGACGCCTTGAAAGGGTCTGCGAAATTACACAGCCGCATCCAGGCATGACGCCTTAAGGCCACTCCTGTGCCCGCGGCCCTACTCGCTCCATCGGCTGCATATGAAATTAGACGCATGGAGGAGTTAACAATCGAGTTCAGCGTTCCAAGCTGTGAGTTTATTTTATCCTGGGACCCAGCAGCTGATGGATCTTGTAAGACTTCTCCCAACTCTTTGAGAATATCTCTCTGAAGGTGGGTGAAGTGACACAAGTAATTCAGCGACCGCATGGCAAAGTTCGCTGAAGAAAACATCCGCTTATCGTACCTATCCATGGTCCTAGAATCCTTATTAGGAGGATGGATAGGTACTGAAGGATCAGCTAGTTCCTTCTTGGTGGCTGCAGCCACCACCATGGCATCAGCCGGTACACCTTTTGTTAGGAATTGCTTGTCAACTGGTGCTGTGATGAATTTAGATGGCCTCCGAGGGGTGGGTTCCACCGAATCCGGTGCCGACCACACCTTCCGAGCCACTACTTCCATAAGGGGGTCGAAAGGCGGAGACACCCAGGAGGTGGAGGGTCGAGAACCAAACGCCTCCGGGTACACCGACTTGTCCTCAGAAGGATTAAGGGAAGACCAGTTCCCCCCTCTGCTTTAGGATTTCTAGGATGTCTGAGAAAGAGACATCCTCAGAGGGGGACTTTGGGGATCCCTCCGACTCATCCAAGTCGGTGTCAGATGTAATGGACTCAGGGGAGTCCACATGCTTCCTCTTACATGTCCTCTTACGAGGAGGCTCCGCTGACAGGTCAGGAGAAGCTTCGCAAGAGGAAGAAATTCCCAGTGGGGAAACCTGAGGTGTTGGATCTCTGGGTCCGGGAGCAAGAGAGTGGGAAGAGACATCAGCAGGCACTGTAGTGGGAGGAGCTGATGGAGCTGACCGTTGACTATGCCCTGGGGCTAGTACGCTCATCACCTCGAAGGCTCCCCTATCAGAAAGGCCAGAGGGCCCCCACTCTGAAGAGGAAGGAACCCCAGGCCGCACCGACAGGGAAGGCTCCGAGGCCGATGTCGGGGCCGAGCTCACCAGCGCCGACGCTCCGACAGGGAGAATGGGGTCGGACAATGGTCCGATGCCACTCGCCCCCTCGGAGCCGACGAGAGAGATCAGGCGCCCGGATCCATCCAATGAAGGCATCAAGGAGGAGATCGGAGCGGAAGACGAAGGAGCCGAAGGGGGAGGTATCGGCTCTGACACCACAACAGTCACGGCTCCGAACTCTGAGGGAGAGTCGAAGGAGGAAAATTAGGTGGAGTCGTAATAGCTACCGTCTGATGAGACGGGCTACAGATCATCTGGGCCAATGCCTGAGACTTTAACAGCCTACTTACCACTCTCTCAAGGTCGTGATCTGAAAGTCTGCACGACCGAGAAGATCGGCTCCGATGGCTTCGCTCCAAGAGCAGGGGAGATCTCGGAGCCGAATGGATGGACTCCAATGAAGGGGATCTTGACTTCTTAGATGGAGCCAAAGGAACCGAGGACACGTCTGCTCCAGCCAGAGCCGACAGTGAATGCATGGACTCAGAGGTATCGGCACCGAGTGGTGCCGAGACCGGAACCTGTGACTCAAAGGGATCGGCTCCAGCCGGAGCCAATCTAGGCACAGACAAGGAGCCAGCAGCCGAAGGCTTAGTACTTGGAGCCGACGGTTTTGCTGGTTTCGAAGGCCTCCCCGACGCAGACTTAGTCGGGGAGCCCTCGGGCTTTAACAAGCCCCTCAGTATAAGTTTGTTCCTGCGCTCCTGCAGGACTCTTGGACTGAATGCATGACATACAGAACAAGAGTCCTGCAGGTGCAGGGGTCCCAGGCAATAAACACAAGAAGTGTGACCGTCTGTCAGAGACATTTTCTGACAGCACGAGTCACACTTCTTAAAGCCTGAGACCTTGGTTTCCTTTGGTTCCTTCGACATAACAGTGTCGAGGGATCACAAAAGGAAGAGAAAACACACACACACACACACACACACACACACACCTCTCAAAAAACAATAAAATAACAATAAAAATATTAATTAGGATACTGACACACCCAAACACTCCACAGGATCCCTAAGAAAAATTAGGAAAGGGGCAGGCTTAAGGCCTAACCTAAGAGTGGAGGGGGAGGGATATAAGGGATAAAAAGGGAAGGTATAAACAGTAATAGAGTTAAAGGTAATTGCTAACTATTGAAAAAAAAACAACTGGGTGAAAAATTAACTAAAAAGGGTGACTGAACACTATATATATATATATATATATATATATATATATATATATATATATATATATATATATATAAAGACTTACCAGGAGCCGGTAAAAATACGCACCTCGCAAGCGAAAGCGGCAAACGAGATCTGGGGAGTTATCGCCTAGCATCATGGGATATAGGGTTGCCTCGAGCTGGTAAAATAAGCTGTCGAGCTTTAGTAAGTGGCCGAGTCGGAGCCGAGGATCGGCTCCGAACCCATCCAGCAAGAATGAAAGTGAGATTGACAACTTAACATTAGCCACGCATCAGGCTTTGTGCCCAATGAATGGCGAAAGTACAGTTTTGTACCTACCATAAATGTAGATGTCCGATAGATATGCAACTGCAGTCATAACATATGGGTTGTCCTGCCTCGAGCAGCCCTCGATCGGCCGAATTCCAAAGTCTGGGTCCGGCGTCGGCTGGTGTCGCCTCCTCTCCGACGTCACAACGGCTGGAGTATAAAGGCATCGGCCGACGCCATCTTCTTCAGTGTTTCTTGCCCCAGATGCCAGGTGCCCTCCTTGGAAGGCTAAATTTGGTAAATGGATAAAATAATGCAAAACATGCACAATAGTAATAAACAGATACACCATAGGAGATACCCCCAGCTGAAGGGAAGAGGGGTAGGGACCCAAAAAGAAGGATACAGAGGGGTAGGAGGGTGGGAAAATCCGACTGCAGTTGCATATCTATCGGACATCTACATTTATGGTAGGTACAAAACTGTACTATGTCCTTCAAGAATGCAACTGCAGTCATAACATATGGGTTGAGTACCATAGCCAAGCTGGGGGTGGATGGAACTAAGATAAGGATGGTGTAGCTAAAATCCCCTGCAGGACTGCCGAAGCAAAGCCTGCTTGGGATCTGGAGTATAAGGGCAGGTTGTAGTGCTTGGTAAATGTATGCACGGAGCTCCATGTAGCAGCTTCTAAAATGTCCTTTGTTGCCACTCCTCTTAGAAAAGCTGTGGAAGTGGCTATAGCTCTGGTGGAATGTGGCCTGATATTGGCTGGCACACCTTTTCCATGGAAAGAGTAGCAGAATCTGATGCAATGTCCAATCCATTTTGAAATTGTTTGCTTGGAGATTGCTTTTCCTTGTACTCCAGCAGCATAGGCTACAAACAGCTGATCAGACCTTCTGGTGGCCTTAGTTCTGTCCAAGTAGTAGCGTAATTGTCTGTGTATGTCCAAAGTATGCAGAAGTTTTTCCCCTTATTTTGAGGATTGGGAAAGAATGCAGGTAGATGAATAGCTTGATTTAGAGACACCCTGGAAATTACTTTTGGCATGAATGTAGGGTTGGTTCTTAGAGAGACTCTGTCTTGATGAAAAATGAGGAAGGGGGGCACTGCCATGAGTGCCTGTATCTCCGAAACTCTTCTTGCAGAGGTGACTGCCAATAAGAAGGCCGTCTTCCATGACAGAAATTGCATTGCTGAGGCTGCTGGCTCAAATGGAGGGAGAGTTAGTTTTTCCAACATGTAGTTGAGGTCCCATGCAGGTACTGGCTGTTTTCTGGGAGGTTTAATATTCTTTATCCCTCTTAGAAACTGTCTTAGCAGAGGATGCGAAAAAACTGGAGGGTCACAGTTGTATTTTGCTGAGATTGCTGAGGCATGAATCTTTATTGAGGAGTATGAGACTCCAGTATGAAATAGTTCTGCCAAGTATTCTAATATTTGAGGTATACTCAGTAATGCTGTGTCCTGACCCCTGTTGGCATTCCAGATAATGAATCTCTTCCACTTGGCTGAATAGGTTTTTCTGGTGGAAGGTCTGCGTGCTTCCATCAAGATCTCTTGAACAGATTTGGAAAGAGAGTTTGGTGTTGAAGTCATGGTAGCCTCCAGGCTGTCAAATGCAATGTTTTCAGGTCTTGATGTACAGTCCTGTAATTGTGTTGAGTTAGGAGCAGGGGCCATAGGGTCAGAGGCCATGGCTTGGTCTGAGTTACGGTCAATAGCAATGGGTACCAGTGTTGCCTCGGCCAGTCTGGAGCTATCAAGATGCCTGTTGGTTGTTCTGCTTTGATCTTCAGTATCACCTTGGTCAGCAGAGGCAGGGGAGGGAATGCATAAATTTTTAGGGAATTCCAGCTGAAGGAGAGAGCATCTGTTTTCCAAGCTAGAGGGTGGTGAGTCCTTGTGCAGAACTTTTCCAGGTGGTGATTTAAGTGGGAAGCAAAAAGATCTACGTCCGGTCTTCCCCATGTCCTTGCCAGTAGAGAGAAAATGTGAGGGTGCAGCATCCATTCGTGTGGATCCATGTAATTTCTGCTCAGATTGTCCGCCAGTACATTGTCCTTGCCTGGTACAAACTGGGATTGTAAATGTATCCTCAAACTCAGGGATTTTTCCCAGAGAAGCATTGTTAGTCTGCAGAGGGGGTAAGAATGAGTGCCTCCCTGCTTGTTTATGTACCACATGACAGTAGTGTTGTCTGTCCTTAATAGCAGATGTCCTTGTCTTAGTGTTTTTTCGAAAGTCTCGATGGCATGTATCACTGCCAACATCTCCTTTTGGTTTATGTGCAGATGTCTTTCCTTTGGTGTCCAAAGACCTTGAATGCATCTGCCCTCCATGTGCGCCCCCCCCATTCATGGTCTGAGGCGTCTGTTGTTATCATTTGGTCTGCTTGAGGTCTGTTGAAAGGCATGCCTTTGTTTAGTTGACTGGCTTGAGCCCACCATAGAAATTCCTTTTGCAGACATGGAATAAGTGGGAGTATGTCCTCTAGGCTGTTGCTGTGTTGAGACCATAAGTTTTTTAGATACCATTGCAGCTTTCTCATATGAAGTCTTGCCAAAGGTATCAGAAGGATGCAAGATGCCATGAAGCCCAGGGCCTGCAGGATTTTCCTTGCAGTCAGCTGGGAAAGCTTTGCTAGGCCTTTGAAGTACTCTGGTAAATGCTGCTGTTTTTCCTCTGTGAGGTAGGCCATTTGTTTTTCCGTGTCCAGTTTGGCTCCTAGGAATATAATTTGTTGGGATGGTAGTAAGTTTGACTTCTGAATGTTGACTGTGTATCCCAAGGCCTTCAATAGATGCATGACATAGTCCAAATTCCCTTTTAAGGTTTGTTTGTTGTCTGCTTGTATGAGGCAGTCATCCAAGTAGGGGTATATTTGAATCCCCTGCTGTCTGCAGTGTGCCACTACTGATGCCAGGCATTTCGTGAACACTCTGGGCGCAGTAGATAAGCCAAACGGCAATGCTGAGAATTGATAATGCTCTGTCCCTGCAAGAAATCTGAGGTATCTTCTGCAGCTTTGTCTGATTGGGACATGCAGGTATGCCTCCTTGAGGTCCAGAGTGACCAGCCAAGACCCCTTGCCCAACATGGGAAGAAGTTGCTGCAACGTCAGCATTTTGAACTTTGGCACAATGAGAAAAGTGTTTAGAGTTGACAAGTCCAGTATGGGTCTTCACTTGTTTTCCTTTCTTGGAACAAGGAACAATCTTGAATAAAATCCCTGGCCTTGTTCCTGAGGAGGAACCCTTTCTATTGCTTTTATACTTAATAGCTTGGAAACTTGAGTGAGTGCCTCTGCCCTTTGATGATGTGGCAGGTTTGGCATGCCTTGTTTTATTGGTAATGTGTGGAAGTGGAATCTGTAACCCTTGTCTATCAAATCCAGAATCCAATTGTCCTTGGTTAAGATATGCCAGTTTTGTGAGAATAAGCCTAATTTTCCGCCCAAAGGTGCTTCTCTTTGAACCTTTGTAGGCGGTACGAAAGTCAAGTCATTGTGATTGTCCTTGTGGTGCAGCTGAATTGTCTGCGCCACTTCTTTGATTTTGAGGTTGCCATTGACATCCCCTGTAAGATCCTTGGTATTGCCCTCTACCTCGGCCACGTCTGCTTTTTCCCCTTTGAAACTTGTCAGAGCCGGGGAAGGACCAATTCTTGGAGGGCCAGTTTCTGCTGAATCTGGGTGGCTGAACCTGAAGGAAATCCTTGACTGTCTGTACTGACTTTGCTTTTCCCTCTATGGATTTCAATACATCTTGTGCAGTAGCACCAAAAAGCTTTTGTTTTTCCAATGGTGCATCCAGTAACTTTACTTTAACATGGTCAGGCAAAGACTGATCCTTCAACCAAGCATGTCTACGTATTACAGCCCCAGTCATAGCTGCCCTACATGAAGCTTCCAGTGCATCATATCCACACTGCAGAAAATGGTTATTAACCTGCTGAGTGTTATGAATATGATCCTGCAGTGCCTTTTTATCAATAGGCTCAGGAGAGGCTAACTTTTTCTGTAAATCATCTAGGAGAAAATCTTGGTACTGAAACATGTGAAAGAGGCAGTTAAGAGACCTCATGGCTAAAGTAGTAGAGGTATATACTTTTTTACCCCATCTCTCCAGGGACCTTGCTTCCCTGTCAGCTGGCAGTGGGTTTTTGGCAGAGGAGGAAGTCACTCCCTTGGGGCCCTGTGAAATAGTTTCTAGGTCTACAGAGTGAGCCTTAAAAAGGTGCTTGTGAGTGTCAGGGACCCTGTAATATCTGTCCGGCTTGACAGGAGCAGGAGGAAGAGAATCAGGGTTGGCACTGGAGTCAGAGTAAACATCATCCAAAACATCCATAACTGGAGGGATAGCCAAGGGTCTGTGCTGGGGAAGCTTGAGGAAAGTACGAAGCCTTTTCCTGGAGTCAGAAAATTCCTGACCCTGCCATTAAAAATGTTCCCTCATGGAATGCAGGACTTCACCAAAAGAGAAATCCTCAGGAGGAGAGGCAGAGGGAATTGATTCCTCAGCATCAGAGTCCTCGTAGGCCTGGAAGGGTACTTCTTGGGCATCAGAATGCTCTGAATCCCCAGAGGCTTCATCCGAGGAGAGGTTGTCCGCCTGCTCAGTTCTAGGCCTTTTTTCTGCAGGTGGCTGAGAACCCCTGTCCGGATGAGGCTGAGACCCCCTGATAAGGGAAATAAGATCTGCAGCCAGAGTCATGATCTGCTTATCAGACGAAGGGGCCTGGGCAGGTTTAGGAAGGGCCTTGGCCTGACTGGCGGCCTTAGCACGTGCAAAGGCTTTGATGGACATGGAAACAGGAGGCCTAGCAGCCCCACGTGCAGGCGTTACCTTGTCCACAGGAATGGTGACGGGTAGATCCAGAACCTCGGTTTCCGGGGAAAAATCCACAACCGGCACTGGAGAGATCTCCAAGACCGAAGGTCGTGTTAACGCTGTGTCACCGGCCTGGAGCGGTTGATCTACCACTTCCGAGGGGACCGGAGTGCTAACCGAGGATTTGGGAGTAGCATCGGCAGAGGACGCGGGCCGTGGATGCTGGTCCCGGTCCTTGCGTTTTTTAGCAGACTGGGTTGTCGGTTGATCCGACGGCATGATATACGCAAAGGATTCACCGAAAAAGTCCTCGGCGAATTCTGCCCGGCGCCTGAGAGTGCGCTTATTAAAGCAAGCACAGGCAGCACAGGCAGAGACGTCGTGGTCTGGGCCCAGGCAAGGAAGGCAGAGAGAATGGAAGTACTTATGAGGTATTTGTTTACCACAAGACAAACAATTATTAACTTTCTCAATTTGTTCTGACATTGGCTGAGGCAAGAATAAATGTTCCCCAACGGGGTACTTAGCTTTTAGATGACTTCGGTACTGAAAATACAGGAGCTGACCGACCGGCACTTGCGAACTGCTTCTGCTTCGGGCACCGCGGGGCAAGAAAGACTGAAGAAGATGGCGTCGGCCGATGCCTTTATACTCCAGCCATTGTGACGTCGGAGAGGAGGTGACACCAGCCGACGCCGGACCCAGACTTTGGAATTCGGCCGACCGAGGGCTGCCTGAGGCAGGACAACCCATATGTTATGACTGCAGTTGCATTCTTGAAGGACATCAGCAACAGTTATCCCACTCCACAAAGGGGGAGCCACCACTGATCCTAGGAACTGCCACCACTGATCCTAGGAACTATCGACCTATTAGCCTGACGAGCCTGGTCTGCAAGGCCATAGGTTCACAGGTAGGTACTAGGCTATCGGCCCAAGGGCCATGGCCATGGCCTCAAGCTCAATGCCAAAAAGTGCAGTGTCATCCCCTTTGGTAAAAACTCTGTACCCATGAACTACCACATAGGCAGCAATCTACTTAACACTGAATGTGTGATAAGAGACCTTGGGATCCAGGTGGACAGTAGTCTCTCCTTTGACAGTCACATCGCCACAGTAGTCAGGAAGTCCTTCTACGTGACACACCTCATCATAAAAGGGTTCTCATCCAGGAAAAAAAGAGGTCATTGTTCCCCTCTACTCGACACTCATTAGACCCATTATAGAGTACAACGCCCCTTTTGGAATGTACCTCACAAGACATCTGCAGCAGCTGGAAAGGCCACAGAACTACCTCACAAAGAGGATTACTGGCCTCAAACAAATGCCCTACACTGACCACCTCAAAAAACTCCAGATTTACTCCGTAGCATATCGCCTACTCCGAGGTGATCTCTGCCTAACATATAAAGCTATGTCAAACCCAGACCTGTTGGACATGCTACACCTAAAGAAATCCCAATCCCTTCGAGCTACATGCTCTAGGGACCTAAACCTTGTCACCACAATAAACAGGACATGATGGATGGATAGATTCCTGACCCAGAGACTTCCCATACTCTGGAACAGGCTACCCATCTATGTCAAGCAAAGTTCTTCATTAGCACTCTGCAAGAAAAATCTTGATGAGTGGATGAGAAATAGGAAATGCACCCCGGGGATCACTTCTGTGTTTCTGCTCGACAATTGCACAGGTAAATAACTTTCTTGGGTGGCGTAAGCCAGGGAACCTTATTGGCTAGGCTTATGTAGGCCCTTGGGCCGATAGCCTAGTACTTACCTATGAACCTATAACACCTTATCTTCTGTATCCCCTAGAGAGGGGTTAGGATTCACCCAAAGCATTTTGCTAGTTCACTAAGACAGAAACATTTGCAGGATCAGACCAAAGATGAGAAAACAAGAATTTGTTAGCCTGGGAAACTCTATAAAGTCTATCTGCCTTTTTACAGACTGAAGACTGGGTATTAGGATTATTAAAGGCAGGGATAAAAACATCCTCCAAGGCTGGCAAAACTGGAGGAAAAGGAATTACATGTAGGACCTCCACTTGTAGTAACTTCTAGTATATCCTCATTTCAGGGAGAACCTCTACTTGTTCCCACAAAAATACATCATTCATGAAGTAAATAAACTCAGAAAAAGAAAACTCCTCCAGGAAGAGAGCTGGCCTAGTGAATCCATACAAGGGGGAACTCAGTGACTGACTGTCAGAAGAGTCTGACATTGATGCAGACAATCTTCAGAATTTTCTGTTTTACAATAGTGCTCAGGTAAGGATCTTGAATTCTAACACAAACTGCCTGCAAGAAACTCCTGGCCAAGGTAAGAATATCATCTTTATGTACCCTAAGTGTATGCTTTGTTGAACAATGTTTAATCTTTTGTTTAATTTTTCCAGGTAAAAGTATCCCTGGAAGAAGAATGATTTACTAGTGGCTCTTTATCCTGGGCAAGAAGCACTGACTGACCCCCACAGTGACTGCAAAGACTCATTTTTAAATATTACTTACAGTGGGTGAAGAACCAGCAGGTCTACACTGAGTATCCAAGCTGTGACAGAGGAAGAAGTGTAACTTCTGGTAAGCAATGCTGAAAAGTGTCAGTTGTATGGTAATTTGTCACAAGGGAGATCACACACAGCATACACATGCACACACTTATAGCTCCCCAAACATTCCCAAAACCAGGATACATGGAGAAGCAGTACATAAAATGAGAGAATGTTTAAATGGCTCCCAAGTATGCATGGAAATGTCTTGCAAAGTTATTTTTTATAACCCAATTCAACTTCAGAGAATTTTTGAACAGGCAGACATGAAACTTGGACAGTTCCAAAGATGTGTCTGGAGCACTTCTCCCCGGGCCTCCATTGAAAATAGGCTCTGTCCTAGTCACTTTCCTGGTTAACAAATGTTAAATAAAAATAAAAGTACATCAAGAAATAAACATCGATACAAGATAAGTTACAAAAAGAATAAAATCAGGAAGATGTGTTTTTATCTTCTTCCACGGTTATTGACAAGAAAGAGTTGCACAATATTTAGATAAATGAAAAATGTATATTAAATGTGGTTCCAATTTTTAAAATTCTATCAAGTGTGTGAAAGGTCCATTTGTGTCCAGTTTTAGAACTTGTCTGTTCCCATATGTTCCATGTTTAACTAAAACACCCATTTCAAGACATTTATCTGAAGTAGTCAGTTCTTTTTCACACTGGGAAACAAACTGAGAATACAGATGTATTCCTTCTTCTTTTCCAATATTGGAATGATACTGCATGTTTCTTCCTTTGGCCTTTCCTCCCAGAGTGGCTTGAGGCACTATAAGAATATTTCCTGGTAGGTCAAGAACAGACACTAGTTTGCCATTCTCCATCTCACATAACTTCATGTTTAACAAAGAGTTTACTGTAAAAGAACAACAAAAAGTGTTAAACATATAATCTGCGCTGCATATTTAGAACTTGTAACTCATTTGAGTTTAATTCAAGGAAAACATCTGCAGTGTACAATATGCATCATAATTATTTCTATATGCTAGCTTGCTGTACAAAATGGCTTACAGTATAGCTTTTGGGACAGATTCTAACTCTGAGAAACAGGACAAACCCACAAGATTTATATATACTTTTTGGAAGTGTGGTTTCCATTAGACTAAAACTTGAATGCTAACAAGTCACTACAGTATATCAATGATTTTACCATGTTCTATAAATCATTAGTCAAACTCCCATCTCTCTCTTTGCCTTTTTCCCTTGTATTTTAAACTGCTGCTATGCCTAGTGCTGGGGTCCTCCATGGTTACTTACTTGCTTCTTCATTAATAGACTGCATTTCCCAAGTACCTAATTATTTGAGACCAGTAACAGGATCAAAGTCCATCACATACAGTTAGCAGTAACTGAATGGTTATACTTATTCAGCTAGTATTTATGTAAGAAAATGTGTGCATTACTCTCCAGTGAGGAACATTCACATATCCTTACAGGCAAGTGCCAGTAACCAAAACAGCTAATCTTGGCTTAAAAAGTATACTATTTAGGGGTCCCCTACTGCTGATCAAACTTTTAAAAGTTAGACTTTCATATGGCCGGGACCATATAATCGAACCTTTAAAAGTTTGAACGTTCTGAACGGAGATCTCCATACAGCACAGAATGGGAAGATTTCCCTTTTTCTCACTGTAGTGCGATATCGGAGTTGGTATACTTAAACAGCAGAGGGTGTGTGTGCGGGGGGTAAAAACACTCAGGGTAATTTTTTATTTTTCCTTTTTTTATCAAGTGTTCGAACTTTTAAAAGTTTGATCATATCGTCTCGGCCTTATGAAAGTCAAACTTTTAAAAATTCGATCATCTGTAGTAGACCCACTGTTTAGAGAGAGCTGCATTACAGCATTATTGGCTACTAAATCTCAGTACTCTCCACCTGTCCATCAGGTGGACATACAGACCATCTATGAAACTCATGCCACCAACAGTGTAATCAGTAAAAACCTCCTAAAAATACAAACTTTCAACTATTATACTTAATTAGGGATCAAGCAGAACAGTGAACACCAGTGGTGGCATACCATTCAGTATCAATGGGCCAACCTGTAATAGTTCAAGGGCCGCAAACTATGATAAAATGCTTTGTCTACCCCTAACCATATCACCATCCTAGAAAAATGAGACAAGACTTCAATATAATCTAGAAGTGTTTTTACTCACTTATTATCCTATGAAACCAGCAGCAGCAGTGTTCCTAAAAAGAAACAGAAAACATGAACATCATGCTTTTCCCAAACCAACTTTGGTTAAGTTAGTGTGACACCTAGCACCAGCTGTAGTCTGTCACTTTCATCAGGTCTGGTACCAGGGACATACAAGTGACAAGTCCAGGTAAGCATTTAGATTGCCACTGGGAGTCTGTTGCACACTGTTTTTTTTTGTTATTCTATTGCCAAGAATGAATATTTTCTCACATGTAGAGGTGGATACAAAAAATGGCAACAATTTTGTACTGCAAACAGGGGATCCAGAAATATTTGTCCATAAATCCCTTACATCCTCTCTCTTGATACTTCAGCATATTACTGTGGTCCTTGTGTAATGGATGGGCCCCAATGAACTTATTTTGCACTGTTTTTCTTTCAAGTCCTGGTCTCTGACAAACAACTGCACTGTTTGCCATGTCCACTTCAGCTACATGAAAGCACTGATGTGAAAATTTCAAGTCTTTCAAAGAACCAAAGCATTTCTAAAAGCATGCTGCCTACATCTGCAATGCTTATGTATGGATTGATGGACTGTATTTTTGGTGCACTTCATTATGGCATACATTTTTTGAGAGTGGATTACTGACTGAGGAAATGGCAAGGCATGTTAACTCTGCTCAGCCAGCACATATCCATATGTAAGACTAAAGCTCCATATTTTGAATCAAATTCTTACAGTAGTTTGACAAATTGATAATGATTCAGTGGCCTTGTACAAATTGAACCCACTGTTTCAAACACTTTGTCCATCACTGCCTTCAGTCCATGACCTTTTTTTTTTTTTCCAGCACAGAGAATCCATTGGTGAATTATACAATACAAATCTATTATAGGTTTCTAGAATACAACAAATCCATGTTTTCCTCTTACTGATGGACAATCACCACTGGTAACAGAGAATTTTCTCCAGTGGCAAAGCTGTCACTTAACCAGACAGCACTCCCAGAATGAGTCTGAAAAAGGTCCGTATACAGTAGATGGATGCTCTATCCCAGTTAACAAATATAAATAAAAGAAAATAAAAAAATCAATAAATTAACAAAGGCATTGAAAAACTTGCCCAACAACTCCTCTATCACATTCAGTATCAGCAACACAACAAAGCAACTTCTGTGATATCTTTCAGTTCATCCAGGGCTATTCTCATAGCTGTATTGGAACGGACCTTTTAGTTTACATTGCAGGTCACCTGCAACATCATTAATTCAAAGTTTTATCTGCTCAGCTATAGTCAATGCTTCTGATGATCTCTTCTTTATTTTTAAAGCTGTCAAACAAGTCTGCTAAGTCACTAAGACATTTTAGCAGCTCCCCCTCAGTAAACTGTCCTCCTTGTTTTGCAAGGAGCCATGTAGTGCAATAGCTGGTTCATTTGAGGCACATGGATGCTCTTGATGGCTGATTTTAGCTCTCTTAAGACCAAAAAAGTGGTGAAGTCTTACAGTCAAATCTCAAGAGTGTTTTGCTTTGTAATGTCTATTTACATTATTTTTTGGATCTAACAATAGCTCTTTACATAACAAGCAGTTCAGTGGAAAATAAATCCTGCTACCAGCTGTCATGCACAACTTTACCGTCATCCATTATTTTCCCCTTTTCACCCCAGTTTCCTTTGTAGCACTCTGAGGCTGACATATTAACCTACTCAGTTGTGCTAAAAATGTATCCATAACTTTCAGATAAGACCTTTTTAATTTAATGGCAGAAAACACAAGGACTGCAGTAAAATCAGTTATCCATGCACCCAACCCCTAGTTCTGCTAGCAAGGAACGTACATAGTGTAACTGAACTGCGAACAGCAATATCAACAAGGAATTAGTTTAAGAAATGTATTCTCATTATAGCTAGCTGCGCAGTACCAGTTAAGAAGCTTTTAATATATATGTGATGTGTTGCAAGGCTCAAATGGCACACAGTACTACATGAAAATAAAGGTACTTCTGTATTTAAAACTCCTGAATTAACTGCAACAGCCAAGCCAATAAAGTCCTCCATTTTATATCTATATCTATCTAATCTATATGTGTGTTTTACAAAAATTATGCTCTAATGTGGTATTTAATCAAAAAATAATCATCCTACTACTACTTCAGTATAAACATGAAATAATACTAACTGAACGTGTCAGCCACAGTAACTCATCTAAGGTTCACACATAAATCCAGGAATGATACCTAGCTTTTTGACATATATTATTAACATGCTTACCATGTACCAATGGAAGGTCATAGTTGATCAGCACACTTACTCTGCTGCCAAAATAAATTAACAGTCAGCTAATGCTGTGGCATAAAGAAATAAAGCCCTAACTATGGACCAGGTGACTTAGGGTTTGATGAGAGGTGTAGGGATCTGAGGTGCTGACAGAGAGGGATGAGGTATGCCCATCCCAGGGGAAAGGATGTTCATCTAGATGTTCCCTTTGGTGAGGCATGGTGCATATAAGGGAGTAGCTACCACATGTAACAGGCAAATGTCGGGGGGGGGTTCAAGGGGTTAGTTATAAATCCAAAAATCTCATGGTGGAAACTGTCAACAGCACAACTCCTCCCAATATGTCCTTGGGTTCAGCTCAGTCCCCAGGGCTGTAGGAGAGTCTGGTAGACCTGGTAATGGATGAAGGGCACCGTGGCAAGTCCGAAAGAATGAAGCAAAGCAAACTAATTAAATAAATAAAAGTAACAGTTGCCTTGGCATTGTAGTATAAAAGGGATGAAGCTCGGATTATAGCCCAGATGACCTGTGCTCTTAACAGCATGGGCATCTGAGGATGAGCTTGAGCAGCCAATGTCAGCTTGTTTATCCTTTGCAGGGAGAGAAGGCTGCTAGGCAAGAAGCAATGGTGACTCCTAGTGGTGGGTAGGTATATCATCTGGCTGTAGCTGCTGCAATTACACATGCTGTGTCACAGATTTTCCTGCTGAAACAGGGTGTGTGGGAGCATTTATACCTCCCTCCTCTGATCAGGCAGGCTAGGGATAGGCCGCTATATGGGACCAGATAACTAACCCACTCCCTACTTCCCAAATCTCACCACTGGTGAATGGATGGCCTTTCCAAGAAAGAACACATGGGCTGCAGGGTTTAGCTTAGCTAAGGGACGCCCAGCACTTACTTCCTGCATAACAAATAAGCCAGTCTGGTGTAGACACTGGAGCTATTAGACAGGGTCCCTCAGAGGTAGGAAAAAATTAACAATTAGAAAAAAATAAAAATTGGAGTAAAACTAAGAAATGCGAAAGATTAAACATTTTCATTAACATGCAGATAAAATGTAGGGAAGTATTCTTGTAAATATAAAACAGGGAACCACTGGGCACCAAAGAAAAAATGCAGATAATGAAGTGCAAAGCTTAACAGACTATTAATATTTAACATTTGTTTTATTTTTACTGGATTGTACAGGCAAGCTGAAATATTAAGATTAAATTAAACCATGGTAAATAATAGCAGATTCAGTTATTTATAGTTTCTAGCTAATTCGCTTTGCATTCCTATGCACCCCCCAAGGAAACATGTAAGCATTTATTACATGGATTGATATACTTCTCTGCAAATAAAAAATGACTGACAAGACCAGTACAGATTTCAGTAGTGTATTGTTCTGTGTGCAGTCAAGAACCAGATTCATATAGTTCACATTTAAGCATGTACTTTTCTAAACTCTGTCTTAGCCAGACAAGAGGTACATACTCTCTCTCTTTCCCATTTATGCACCATGTGGTACATCATGCCAGGAGCACCTTTCAGCAATCATTCTTTCTGTAGCAGTTACGGGTTTTACGGGCTCAGGTTGTTAGCCCAAGGCTCGACCCTCCTCGCAGGGTGCATCACACGGATATGTGCAAATACACTCACACCTAGGGCCAATTTAGAGTGTCCAATCAATCTACTCCATGTCTTTGAAATGTGGAAGGAAACCGAACACCTGGCAGAAACCCAGTCTAATGCAGGGAGAACATGTAGACTGCGCACAGAAGGCACCTCAGCAGTGAATCAAACTGGAGAACCTTGTGCTGTGAGGTTACAATGCTAAACGCTACACCACTGCACCACCTTAAGAGGTACATTGCAACCTCTTAAATAACTTTCTCTAGGACACAGTTGAACATAACCTCTAAGTGTCCTCTACTTTAGGGCTGCTGCAGACCACCTTAGAAAACAGTGAATCTACACACACAATCACACACACACACTCTCTCTCTCTCTATAGACTGCTGTCTTTCGAAATCTCCAATCCTCACCTGCACTGTCTTCTTGTGTTAGACTTACTAAGGTGCAATAAATGATCATCAGAGACAGAAAAAATACAATCCTTGTCTCTTGCTGACACTTAATTAGGAGGCCTCAGTAAAAATGCTAATATTTATCCCAGTTCCACCATGTCCAATGGCAGAATGTCGCAAACATCAACCACTTTCTGCCCCCAAGCTTCATGTCACTATACTATACGCTGTCATCATTTTTTCTGCAGTTTTATTTATGGTCACTACAAGTTTTGATATGCAATTATTACTAATTTCTGGGAGCTTACCATATCAGATGATCATAAAGAGGGCCTTTTGCAGTGGGTTGACTGAACTGTTTTAATCATTTCAGCACATACATATTTTCTTAATCTTAAGTACCCACCCTAAGGTTGTCTATGCCTCCTCTTGCATAGTGTGTCAGTGGCTCAACACATAGCATGCTCACTTTTGATGCTGAAGACCATAAGGCTGCAAGGTTCTACTCTCACTCCAGGTCATTGGATTGCTGAGACTGCAGTGCAACAATGGGGCAAGTGCTGCACTCTTCAGTGTGTCATCCTTCTGATAAGACATTAAACCGATATCCCATCTGTTTGATTTGATGGTAGCTCAGGTGGATGTAAAAGATTCAATGGCACCTATCAAAAAGAAATTATTATTACATAATCCATATACATACATTATTTTACAATATTTACACTAAATAAAATTCAGTTTACTACATAAGTCATCTTTTTTCATTCATTCAATTCCCATTTTTGTATCGCTCAAATTAATTTATACTCAAAAAGAAGTTATGTACTCAACTTAACGTTCTGTCTTTGCTGTTCATTTTCATTCTTCCTCAACTTATGGGTTCGGATCTAATCCCCCAGATCTGACTTGGCTATTGTAAAAGCTTGTGGCTACTCCCTTACCCATAATGTACCAACCCCAAGTACCTCAGATCTTGTTTGCTAACAACAGAAAGACATTGCAGTTACAGAGAGAGGAGACTATATCTAGAGCTATGTACCAAGGAAGTGACATACTTAAAAACACTCACTCTGCCAGGAGTTTTTAGGGCAGGGGTTTGGTGGGAGGGGAGTTGAGGAAGAATGAAAATGGACAACACAGATGGAATATTATGGTGAGTACATAACTTCTTTATCTGATATCAATTTTCATTCTGTCCTCAACTTATGGGACAGAGTCCCCAGCTACCTAAATTCCCAGGTGGATTCAAGGAAGGATATCCCTGAGCACCACTGAACCAAATGATGCTCCGCCCCTGGAGACCATGTCCAAATTTTAATGAGTAACAAAAGTATGGGGAACATCCTAGGATGCTGCTGCACAAATGTCATCCATAGAAGCTCTAGACTGGAAGACTGATGAAGTAGCCATGGCTCCAGTGGAATGAACTCATAATGGTTACTTGTAAACATCCAATAAATGTAATGTGTATTCACCTTTGTTAAAAAAAATCTGGGGAAGAATACTGACAAGTTAACAGGCTGATTAATTTTAGCCTCAAACAACTTTAGGGAGAAGGGTATTAGTTCATAAAGTGACCCTGTCTTTGTGAAAGATCAAGTAAAGTGGTTTCGAAGACAAAGCCTGAATCTCTGAAATTCTTCTGGCAGAAGTAATGGCTACTTGAAAAATTGTTTTCCAAGAAAGATACTGGAGGTCACATTTAGCTGCAGGTTCAAAGAGGGGTTGAGTAAGTTGGTGCAGTACCAGATTATGCAGGTCCCATGGGGGGAGTAGGATCCGTAAAAGGAGGCCTGAGAAGAAATGTACCTTGGAAAAAGGCTTTGTATAGCCTATGGAGGCAAAAGAAGCACTTTCAAATATTTTGTGAAATTTTGATATTGCTGCTAGCTGGATCTTCAGTGTGGAGTAGCTAGCTCCTTCTTTAAAAATGAATGCTAAAAATTCAAGGATACTATGCAAAGGAGCTGAAAACTGATCAACCTTATTTTGGCAGGGCCAGTAAGCAAATCTTCTCCTTTACTGGAGTAGAATTTACATGTAGATGGTTTATTGGAAGATAAAAGTATCTGATGGACTGCAGAGTATAGCATAGGTTGTGTCTGTTAATGGAATTGGAGAAGCCAGTCTATCAGCCTGAATTTCAATATGTCTGGATGGATCATGCCTGTCAGATGTGACAGGCGATCTGAAGTCAGATCCAGAATCTACGGAGGGTGAAGTAAGTGAAGCCAAAGGAAGGGGAAAAAAATCTGTCGCGGCTGAAAAGGTGCAATGAGGATGACTTTGCTCTTCAACATGGCAGTTTTCTGCAGGAATTTGGAAATTGGTGGGATTGGTGGGTAGGCATAAAGCAAGCCTGGGGCCAATAGTGGCGTAGAGCATCCCTCTGTGACTCCCCTTGTGGGGGGAGGGATCAGGGCAAAGTAGCTGCTGCATTTTAGGGGAGAAGTAAAAAGATCGCAGCAAGCTTGTCCCCACTGACAAAAAAATTATCTCTGCCACACTCTTGTTGAGGACCATTCATGAGATAGAAGAATGCACCTGCTCAGCTTGTCTGCTATCACACGGGACTTCCCCGGAATGTGCATTGTGGTGAGAAAGTGGCTGGATGAGATCACCTATTGCCGCACTCAGAGTGCTTCTCGACACAAGGGATAAGATCTGGTCCCTCCTTGTTTGCTGATGTACTAAACTACGGACATGTTGTCCTTTTGAAGGGTCTGTATCACCACATTAAGTGGTGATAAGTTCGAATGCCCTTTGTTCGAACCTAAAAGTCCAAAAACCCTAAACACCGAACTCACAGAACAGCAATTTTTTTTCCCAGGGAAAAAAAAATCACTGCTCTCTGAAAAAAAAAAATCGGAACTTTAAAACAAACTGTGCCCTCCACACACCCCCCCCCCACTTCAATATACTAACTCCGAGATCGCACTACAGTGGAGGAAATAGCAAAGCCCCAAAGATGGCCCACCAATTTTTTTCCCTGGGAAAAAAATCTATGTTCCGTAACTTCACAGTTTAGGGCTTTTGGACTTTTCGGTTTGAACAAAGGGCGTCTGAACTTATCACCATTCGATGTGGTGATACAGACCCCCTTTTGAACTGCATTCTTCCCTGATGGGAAAGTGTCTTGAAAGGCCTGCAACACTAAAAGCACTGCTCTCATCTCTAGGACACTGACAAGCAAACTGGCCTCTTCGGGCGACCATGTGTCTTGGACTGTCTTCCCGAAGTAATGCTCCCCCCACCATAACTGGGAAGCATATGTGGTTACTATGGTCTTGGGCTGAGGGTGAATGAAAGGATGGCCTTGTAGAACCTGCTCTGATTGAGTCCACCATTTGAGATCTCTCTTGCAAATCTGAGTAATGTGTGTCAGGGTTGACATAGGTTGATAAAGTATTGACCTAGAGCCTGACGAACTAAGTGGAGAGACACTTTGGTACTGCAAATTATTTTCCTGACCTGTGTTCTTAAAATCTGCATTCTTACAGGAGGCAATGACGCTATCATTGACTTTGTGTTGAACAGTGCTTCTATAAACTCCAATTTTTAAGTAGATTACAAATGAGACTTTTCGTATTTTATGGTTATTCCCAGATATGAGCATGTCTAAAGGACCTGATTTCTTGCCTATATTACTTGATGCTTGGCCAGAGCGGTAATGAGTCAGTTATCTAAATATGGATGCACCTGGAATCCTTGCAGCCTCAAGTGAGCTGCAATTACTGCCATGCATTTGGTGAACATGCTGGGGGGCTGTGATAAGAATAAAGGGCAGAACTCTGACGTGATAATGACTGGCTCCCAGCTGGAAGCATAAGTACCTTATTGGACCGCCTGTTCATCTTTATGTGATGGTATGCATCCTGAAGGTTTAATGAGCACACCCAATTGTCCCTTCTCAGAAATGGGAGGATGGACTAAACCGTGACCATCCGAAACTTGGTGCATCAAACTGATTTGTTCAAGTCTCTGAGATCCAAGATTGGTCTCCAGATATCTGTTGTCTTTGGCACTAAAAAGAATCTTGAGTAAGTTCCAGGTTCTATCTCGTTTAGTGGGACCTCTTGGATGACTCTTTTTTCTAGCAGCTTTTGTATTTAAAGTGCTGCTTGTTCCCTCTGACTGGGTGGAACACTGAGGATTTTTCTTGAGGTTGGAGGTGAAAGGGGAAAGGGTATTATATAACCTCTGGAAATGATCTTATGCACCTATGTATCTGTTATCTATAGCCAGGCTCTCTGGTGCAGGGATAAATGACCCACAATTGCCTCCAGAGGCAATTCCTTAATTAGGTCTCTCTGTAACCTGGTGAAATGTGCCAAATAGTTCAGAGACCTTAAGGCGAAGGTCACTGAAACATAGACATGCTTCCCAATTCCCAAACCCGTCCATCACCTGAAATTTCTTGTTTGGTGGATGGACAGTGGAACTTTCTTCGGAGAGTTCCTTTTTAGTGGCCTCTGCCATGAGAATGGCATCAACAGGCTTCCCTTTTGTCTAAAACTGCCTGTCTTCTGGTGCTGTCAAAATCTTGTCCAGTATCTGGGGGTCTGATTCAATGGTGTCCAGGGCCTTCCATGACTGTGGAGAGGTCAAATCTATGAGGTCATTAGTGGGCGGAGTCACCCAGCAGGTAGACGGGCCAATACCGAATGCCTCCATGAATATAGACTCCTCAGACAAAGGGTGACTGGACTTCCATCAACCTCTCTCTGTTTCAGGATTTCAAGGCTGCCTCCAAACTGGATATCTTCACTTTCTTCAGTCTTTATCTTCTGTGACTGACACCTCGGGGGAGTCTACATGCTTCCTCTTGCATGTTCTCTTCTTAGGGACTTCCTCAGTGGGATGCTCTGAGAAGGTATCAGAAGAGGTGGGGACACTATACTGGTAAACCTGGGGTTTCGGTACCAGCTGTTCCTGTGGAGAGGACAGATGAGACTCCAAACAAATAGATGGCAAGCCTGCAGACTGAGGATCCAAGGAGAAGGGAGCTATCTTTGTCGAGGAAGCAGACAAGGTTATCTTTATGACTTCAAATGCAGACCCCTCCCCCCCAGAGAGGACGAGAACCCCGGATCCATAAGGGCAAGCCTTTGGACTATAGTCCCTCCCTGCTCTGAGGAAAACTCTCCTAAGGCTGAAGTTGGAGCCGAACTAAACTCTGCTGAGGTCCCGAGGTGTAGAGATGGCTTCAAACACTTCAGAGTGGACTGTGACACCCTGGACCCTACAGGGTAGCCCCAGCTCTGAGAACTCTCTGGATCCGATTGAACTGAACTCAAGGGCGAGCTTTTATTAGAGGATAAAGCAATTTTCAGATCTAATGCCAATGGACCCAGATAACTCGGATCCAAAAACTCCAAGACCGAGATGGGAGTTGGAGGAGGAACTTGCAAAGGGGGTATAGTGGAAGGTTGGATCTCCTGACCCAGAGGGAAGGAGCTGACAAGATGCTTGACATGCTCTGCGCAGAGAGAATCTTCCTCACCAACCTCTCCACGTCTTCTTCTATAAGGCTACTGGAAGAGCGAGTGGAAAGTATTGATGGGGATTTTAGTCTCTCTCAAAAAAGGAGAAGGGACCCTAGAGGGGACTGGGTCCCACTGTTGGAGAGTATCTGGTTCTTGGGAGAAAGGGAATGCCGGGTGTTGAATACGATGCTTTCTGTGTCAGATTTGAATCACTCTAACCTAACATATCTTTAGCCATTTTTGGCTTTGGATCCAATAGTGAGGTCAGATCTGAGGAGTCTTTCTTCTTCAATTTAGGATCAGAAGTTGAAGTCAGATTAGATGACTTAAGTTTTTTCTTTTTAGGATCAGAGGAAGTTGTCGCATCCAATAAAGGTCTCTTCTTAAATTTGTCCGAATATTTGAGAGAGAGACCAAAGAAGTACTTGTACAGGGTGAGCTCCAGATAGTGCCTCACTAAAGGAAGAGGGAAGTAATCCCTTCAGCATGAGCTTGTTCTTACGTTCAGCCAGAGCTCTTGGGTTGAAAGTATGATGGATGGAACAGTTTTCCAGTAGGTGGAGTGGACCCAAACAGTACACACAAAGTGTGTGGGCATCCAAAAATGAAATTTTGTGCCCCACACTTTTAGCATTTCTTAAACCCAGCCAGGCCTTTATCAGCCATGGTATCCAAAAAAAAAAAAAAATATATATATATATATATATATATATATATATATATATTGTACTATGACAAGAGTGAAGTACAATAGTCGAATGGTCAGAAGATTGAAAAATAACATTGTGAATGAAAAAGTGTAAACATCGAAAATACATATAACGAAATCCATTCGAAATTTCGACATTCTCATCACCTGTGTCGAGCCTTTTATAATGTTGTTACTTCACTATCCATTTCCAGTAGCTAATCACCCAATGATGGATCACTATACACCAGTACCAGAAAGATATGGATACAAGTTCTAAACACGGTTGCACATTACTAAAACTGCTGAGAATTCCAAACGCAAAAATGTCTGAAATCGGAAATGCTGCCCACAACTCCATCCGCTTTTATAATGCGATCCCAAACACCAGTGCACAATAACGTGGTCTGTAGATAAATCATACATAATACAACCACCAATTCAAAAAGTAAGAACATGTACCCAAGTGCACACAAAAATACTGCAGATATGCAATATACCTGACAAAATGAGCAGTGCTGTGCAACCATATTTAAAAAACCTCTCACTTAATTCATCTCTTCTCCCTAATAATCTTGTAAAGTGAGCTTCCTTATCCACAAGCTGTCTTCATTTAGGAGTTGGAAGAACACCTGTTGACAATCTGCTCTTTATATCCTCAACTCTATTCTGCTCCAGCTGGATTGCATGCAATACATCCAGCATATATAACCTTGATTTCCCCAGCAAACTTCTCAGGCGACGATGCCATCCTTCAGTTGCATTCTAGCTTCTGGGATACCCAAGAGTACAGGTGTTCCATTGATGCCAGAATGTGATATCAAGCAATGGAGGCATACGTTCAAAGGTATTACTATGCATACCATACCTGCATGGCCTTCCCAGCACATAATTTTCTCTGAAAAATCTACACAAAGGTTTAGCTTTGTCAACCATATCCCCCTCAGTTTCGGTCAGAGTACCTCCACATATTCAGGGTTTATAAACATCAAAGCTGGTATTTCCTTACACAATAGGGAGAATGTAATAGAGTTGCCAAAGTCTGCTGCAAGATGTAGTCATCGTATTTGTCAGACTATCTGGCACAAATGGAACCAGCATCCCTTGGCTATGCTATTACAGAAATATATGTCTGGATGGCATTCACAGCTCCCTTCTCAAAGTAACTGATGACCAGTTTTGGTGCTAAACTTAAATTATAATGAGCAAATATATTGCATACACAGTCTCAAAAAATGTTGCAACACACCTCAGACTTTCATGGCAGAATACCATACAGGACAGGAATTACCTTACTAACACCTGCTACATCAAGCCTGCAATGGACAGTATATATCTGTTTACACTCTGTGATGCTTATTGGAAATGTTCCATCTACTAGTATATAGTCAGAGGCACACAGCATTTGCAAATTACTCTCCGTAGTGATAACTACACAATTTCCAGTTGGACAGGCATCCCCAGTATGTTCCACAATGCATACACCATTTTTAATTCGAAGGTGTCCAGCAGTTAAATCTGCCAACTTTTTTTTGTCACTGATAATGCTTTTCCTTTTTAGTTGCCTTACTCTACTTACTGCTTGCTTTAAAGCTAATGTGTTAGGTAAGGTGTTAACACTTGTTGGTGTCTGACAAAATCTCTGACACAACCTTACAGGGATCTTCAATTGACACCTCAGCTCTTCTCTTTAGTTGATCTCTCACTTCATTTTCACAGTGTCTGGAGCATGGAAATGAGCTATACTTTTTACAAGTTTATAACCGTCCCCAGTCAAATTAGTGATGCATCTCCCTCTACACTTATCCTTTAATTTTCTACAGCAATACCAATACGTTCTATCATTTACAGTTCTCTCATGCATGTACTGATATCCGTCCACACATAACATATCCTTCCCCTTTTGACTACGGACAGTATCGTAAATATTACCAAGCTGTCCTTGCACAAATCCTGACTCCTGCTATGTTTCAGTACTCCTACTCAAAGAAACCCTACAATACATATAGTCACATTGACAACATTTATGCGTTATTTCAGTTATTGTAGTTCCACAACATGTTATAATGACATACCTTGACATTTTCAGCCCTATGTACTGTGCTAGTTAATTCCTCTGCAGTATTCCAATTTTCAAGGTCTTAACAGTGTATTTTCCAAACATTAGTTTACTTCCCCTACGATTTAGATTGTACTGCTGCTGTCATGACAAACATGATGCAAATGCGCATGTCAGAACGTTATATTGCAGGTGATCATTTGCAGCAGCACATTTGACATTTTGTGTTTAGATTATTTCACATTTTACATTACTGAGAACAATGTGTTCGACCAATCCACGTTCGCACATTCGCCATTTGAGCAATACATGGTAAACTATATATATCTATATACACACATATATGTTTACCACTGTATAACCGACAGACGGATGGTCGAGCCCTGATGACCAAAAGGAGTGCGGCAAATATGCACATTGCCGAACGCAACTGTATCGAATCGCAAACCCACGCCCCCTTTGTGACCCATGTTAGCACTCGTTTTGGATGTAGAGAGGTTGAAAATGTCGCATTTGGTGGTTTTGCGACATTCCGACCGATCGACATGCAAAAATTCGGTTACCGGAATCGATCATTGTTGGATTCGACTCCCGTGTGTTCGGTTATGCGGTGGTAAACCTATATATACCGCAGTCTATAAAAAGGTATACAAAAGGTGTTTTTTTAAACCAGAAAGGAAATGGTATTTAAAAACTACAGTAAATGTAAATTACTAGAAAAATATAAACTAATGATAGTATATGGAGGAGTACAAAAGTATGAAAAGGGAAGGTAAGGGAGTCTAACGATATAGAAACGATAGTCTTATGTAGACTGATAAGAATTTACATATGTAAAAAGAAAAATTAGAATGAAAGATTATAATTTTGAAAAACAACACTTCGCTACTCAAGAGAAGTTGGCATCATGTCTTTCACTTTCAAGTGGCAAACAAGATCTGAGTTACTTGGGGGGGTTGGTACACTGTGGGTAAGAAAGTAGCTCCAGTTTTCTGGTTGCCATGAGCTTTTGCAATGGCCGAGTAGGATCAGATTGATTGGATCCAAACCCATAAGTTGAGGACAGAATGAAAATTGACATCCGATTTAATCATTTCCCTCAACTTTTTTCCACAACCAAAATCATATTCTTTTAAAAATTATCTGAAAGATTAAACAAGACTTTTTTAATCTTGCATTCTATATTTCCCCTACTACTCAAAATATTATTTTTATCAGTATTTTCACTGTTTTCAGCATACAATACCCATAATATCTGGACAAAATCATATCCATCCATTCACAACCCCTTTTCCCATATTTGCACACGAGGTCAGGGTGTCACTTCAAAATTGTCAATCATCTAGAGTCAATGTTCACACTGCCAGTTGCGTGGCTAGCCCTGCCGTGGTTGTACTTACATACCACACACTCGTACACATATTCACACCTATGGCCACGAAGAGTGTCCAGTCTTTGGAATGTAGAATGAAATCAAAGCTCCTGGGGAAACCCAAGTGAACACTGGGAGGACATGCAGTCTACACACAGAAGACACCTCAGCAAAGAATCGAACCAAAGATCCTATTGTTCTGAGGCGACAATGCTATCCACTGCCCCACTGTACCACTCTAGACAAAAACATATGCATATCATTCCATTCTTCTTATATTCATGATTATATTTTCTTTACACACAACATTCCATAACTGTTTAAACCTTTACACATTTAAAAAGGATGCTTCCCCTTTTCTGTTTTCACAAAAAATACATAGTCGATCGCTCAGCCTTTTGTACACTATACTTCCTTTTACTGGCATATTTTCTTTTATAAAAGCCAACACGAGATTGCCTTTTTTTTCCCGCATTGCTATTTAATTTTTCTTTTTTTTATTAACATCTTTAATGAATTACCACTTCATCCATCCATCCTCACCCCCTTTTCCCATTTTGTACATGGGGTCCGCAGTGACAATCATCTCGAGCCAAGGTTTACCACTTAAGACATAGACAAATATACATTATAAAAGAAAACAGACAGTGTTAACATGTTCATAGTTACAAACATTGTACATCACATATTATTCTTTTATACAATTACTATCAATCCAACATTACATAAATTGATATATTCCTGCCTTCCTTTAAACCTCACTCCTCCGATCATTATTCTGCATGCATTGTTCCTACAATTTCCAGTTTGTTTCTATGTAATTTTCTCTTACCCTTTTCTAAAGATCCCGTTTCCAATTCTTTTATTTATGTTACAATATTCACAATTTCAAATTCAGCTGGTTTAAATTTTGATTTCCATTTTCTAGTAACTGCTTTTTTGGCAGCCACCAGAATTAAACTTAACAAGGCTTTGCTGTTTCTAGGCAATTCAGATCCTATATCTAAGCTCAAAAAATCATTTCAGTAGATACATCAATTTGCTCAACCAATATTTCTGACAGAGTACTCAAAGGGATTTTTAAAGATTATACTCCCAAAAATATGTTCCTAGTTACCTCTTTCTTCCCCATACCACCAACATTTGACATCTAACTGAGGACATTTTCTTTTGAATCTGCTTGGGGTATAAATATACCTATACAAACACTTCCAAGCAAAAATGTTAAATCTTCTAGACTTTGTTGCATATTTGGGAGACATACATTATAACCCCCATTGTTTCCTTGTGAACTGCTCATTTAATTTCCCCTCCCAATCTTTTCTAACCTCCTATAGTTACTGCGCAGTATTTTACACACCCTACATATTATCCCTTTTTTAACAGCTGCCTCTATTCTAAATTCAGCTAAAAACTGTACCAGAACAGGGCCTTCACTTAGGATTTCCCTATCCCTTTCTCTTTGCCTATACTCTGATTATCAATTCCTGAAGGGAGCCTGCAGTCCAAGTGCCTTATTGGCTTCTTCCCACTCTATTACCTTTTCCCTCTCTAGTAATTTGATCCCAAATGCATTGGTTCATTTTCCAGTTTTCTCCAGTAAATTCCATCCCCCTATTGCATATCTTCTGTACCCCTTATTGCAGTTATCCCTATAAGCAGAATCTCTTTTCTCCAATAATGTGTTGGCTTAGCTCAGAATACTTTCTGCTTCTTTATGAATATAATATTATGTATGGTTGTTATCCTCCTTAATGATCCACATCCAAAATTACATTGTCTCCTTATTTCTTGAATTTCCTCTTGCTTCATCATCATCCCTTTCACTACGATTTCTAGCTTTCTGCTTGTGTTATGTAAATATGCAGCTCTAAAATATCTATTCAAATCAGGCAATCTTAAACCATCTTGTTCTACTGGAAGGATCAACATATACCACTTGACCCTTGCCCTCTTCCCCTCCCACATAAAACCTTTCAACTCTTTAGTAATTCCAGTTCATGACTTATCCTCTGGTTGATAAACATACACCTGACCTTTATAGAAAAGTAAAGGGAATAAAACCACTTTCACTGCTTGTATCTTGCTATCTATATCCATAAATGAGAGCTTCCAATTTCTCAGTTTTTGTATTATCTTTTGTTTAATCTCTTCCCACATATCCTTAGCTGCCACAACAGAATCCTTTTTAACCCACACTCCTAAATACTTATGTCCCCATAAATGTGGGTACTGCTGAACTAATTAATGTAGTTTACTGCCATAGCCTTTGTTTCGTCTTAATTTTATACCTCAGGGAGACCTGAAACTGTCTCAGAATGCTCCACAACACTGAGGTGTCTGTTTCTGGTTTTATCCGCAACAAAATAATACTGCCTGCAAAGAAAGCCAAGTTTCTTAATTACCAAACTTATTATATCCATGAATTTCTGAGTCCCTTATTTTCTTTACCAATGGCTCTAAATATAATGCAAATAACAAAGGGGAAAGAGGACACCCATACTTGGTTCCTCTGTTCAAAGGCAACTTATCAGAGGAACCCTCCCACTTTAATTTTTTCCCTCCAATCTCTCATATATCCTCCTCATTAACCTTATTATTGTATCAAGAAAGGCAAATGCTTCATGATAAAATTAAGTATTTAGGAGTATGAATTAAAAATATTCCAGTGTAGCAGCCTAGAATATGTGGGAAGAAACTAAAAAGATAATAGAAAAACTGAGAAAATGGAAGCTTTGGATATGGATATGGATAGTAAGACACAAGCAGTTAAAATGTTTTTAGTCCCTTTAGTCTTATACACAGGTCAGGCATACTTTTATCAACCACAGAGAAGTTGTGCATAGCAATTAATAAAGACCTGAAGGATTTTATCTGGGAAGGGAAGATGGCAAGAGTCAAGTGGGATAAGCTGATTCTTCCAGCTGAACAAGGTGGATTGGAATTACCCAATTTGTAGGGGTATTTCATTACAACACAGTTAAACTCCTATACATAGTACAAGCAGAAAACTATAATTCAATGTGGAATGGGATGATGACGAAACAGGGGGGAGCTCAAGAAACAAGGAGAGATTAGGATTTTAGATGCAGACCTTTAATGAGAATAACAATAATCAAATAGAATATTATATTCTTAAAATAGCAGAAAATATTCTAAGAAATAAGCCAACACAGGAATGGAGAATGGAGATTCTGCTGATAGGGGTGACTGCAATTAGGGATACAGTAGGAAAGAGGGGGCGGGAATTTATTTGAGAAAACTAGCTAAAGTGCCAATGTATTGGGAGCAAATAACTAGACAGGGAAAAAAATACAATGGGAAGACACCAAGAATTTATTTGGACTACAGGTTAGAGATTGCCTTCCCTATCGATGATTGATATCAGAGTACAGGCAAAGAGAAACAGGGGGCCCTAAATGAAAGACCAGCACTGGTAGTGTTTTTAGTAGAATCTACAACAGAAGCTGCCATTAAAAAGGGAATAATTAGCAGAGCATATAAAATATTGCATGATAACTATAAGAATCAATCAGAGGAGGTTAGAAAAGATTGGGAAGAGAGACTGGATAAGCAATTCACAAATAAACAATGGGTAATATATGTATGTCTCCCAAACATACAACAAAATCTAGAAGACTTAGGATTTTTGCTTGGAAATGTTTACATAGATATTTTTATACCCCAAGTAGACTACAGAGAATTTTTCCTCAGGTAGACAGCAAATGGTAGAGGTGTGATGGGGAAGAAAAAGGTAATTGGGAACATGTGTTCCGGGAGTATAATGAGTTGGCTGACTTTAAAGCTTCCTTGCAGAGTGCTTTGTGAGCAAATTGGTGTAACTAGGGAAATAATTTTTCTGAGCTATGATACAGAATCAAAATTGCCTAGAACAGTAAGGCTTTGTTGAGTCTAATTATGATGGCTGCCAAAAAATGCAATTACTAGAAAATGGAAATCAAAGTCTAAACCAACTGTACTAGTAGTAGTAAATATAGTAAAAGAGATAAAAATAGCTGGAATTGGGATCTTTAGAAAAGGGTATGACCAAATTACATAGGAAAAATGGGAATTGTGGGAATAATATATACAGGGGAGGAATGAGGTTTAAAAGAAGGCAGGTCTTGAATGAGCTATGTAACGTTTGACTGACAATGATTGGGTAGATTATAAGTGATATATAATGTTTGCAACTAGGATTATGTCAGTATGGTTTGTGACGTAAAATGCTTACAAGTGTGATTATATCAGTATGGTTTGTTTGCATATATATAAATATACAGCTGTCTGTCATAAGTGATAATTTAATAAAGATGCTTCTTGTTTTAAAAAAAAAGGAATGCAAATGCTTCCATTGCCATACTCAAAATCCCAATTTACTTTGTTGAATGCTTTCTCTGCATCAAGACCTACCAAGAGCAGCAGTATTTTCTTACATTCTGCATCTCTCTGGATCATGATTGTGCTGTTAATGTTGTTAAATGTTTACTTCCCTTACCCAAAAAGCACTTTGATCTCATTTTGGCAACACCTTTGCCATTCTTTTAGCTGCTACAGACATAACCACTTTTTAATCACAATTTAAAACTGAAATGGACCTATATGAAGCTAGGTCTGATGGGTCTTTACCGTCTTTAGGTATTACAGCCACCACAGCTTTCTTCCAAGATGTTGGTACTTCCCATCTTTTAAAATAGAACAAAACCAAAACATTCCAGATCTTTATCACTTTTTTCCCTCCTAGCTATTCCTGGAGACATTCCTACAGATTGATTATATACCACTGTTTTTAGCTCATCTCCCTCACTTTATATATATTTTCTTAAAACTAATGGAGAGACAGAGTGAAAAGCAGCTGTTTAGTTTCCTTATCACATGTAGCAATCATTAAAAATATTTATTTATTTACATTTGTTTACAGGCAAATTCCGACTGGACGCAGGTCCTTTTTCAGCAGATGCCCGGGGAGAAAAGCTCCACATCATGTACATGATAGATACAAAGTTGCAGCAATAGTAAACAACATTATAGGTTGTTGGCTCTAATACAACAACAAGATATTGATTATCAACAGTATATACAGAAAATGTTGCAAGTTAAGATAGTTTCTTGTCATAATATTAGTAACAAAGTTGTCAGACAAGATGTTGAAGTATGTATAGACATCTAGCTATTTCTGACTGTGGTTAGTAGTGGCGGTAGTATAGTTGGGTTAAGTCTAGGTGGGGGGGATAAGAGAGGTGTTAGTCTGGATTAGAAGCCAGTGCAAATTTAAGTGGAATTTGAGCGCAGTCTTGAAATGTCTGCTGGACGGTATTATAGAGGGTGGAAGATTGTTCCAAAGTTTAGATATGGTACATGAAAATATGGCTTCTCCTGCTGAGTTTTTGGGTTTGATAACAGTGAGTTGATTTTTGTTGCTTGATCTTAGGGGGCCTAGTGGGGTGATAGGGTTGGAGAAGGGTTTGAAGGAAGGGATGTTAAGGGGGTGGTTAATACGTTTATAAGCAAGGGTGAGTTGATTAAAGTGAAGGAGTTTAGTTCTTTAAGGGAGATACAAGGATGGCTGCAGTAGGAGGTTCCAGTGGCAAATTTAGCAATTTTATTGTAACAAGCATCCAGCTTGTGTAGGTCTGTCTGTCTAAGGTTAGTAAGTATCGGACATGCATAAAGTACGATGGAGATTAGCTGGGAATTGGCTATGGAGATTCTAGCTGCCTTGGTTAGGAATTGGCAGCTTCAATATAATGCACCAAGTTTCTTGTGAACTTTTTTATTGTGAGAGATATGTGGGTGTTAAATCTAAGACAGATGGTCAGATTTTCTAGAATTATTAGTGAAGACATTAATTTTTACAATGAGATTAAAATATTATCAGATATGTTTCTGAATAGAGGTTATCCATTAGAATTAATTGTTAAAGTTAGTGAAGAGATTTATATTAAAAGACATCAAATATACAAACCTATATTAAAGTACGGTTTTGACAACAGTATATCTAGGACTAATAACACTACTAGAAATGACACCTTTATTATACCATTTAATGATATATCACCCAGGATAGTTAATATAGTACATGAGACCTGGATAAGTATTCTCCATAATAACGGTGACCTTATTGATAATTTAGGGACTGGGCCCAAGGTCACTTACAGTAGGGGGATGAATCTTAAAGAACATTTTGAGGCAGTTAATAATAAGAATATGTTCAACACATCTTCAATGAGCAAATGTGGGGCATGCCATACTTGTAAATTTATTAATGATGGACCATATGTTGCGGTACAAAATTTTGGCAAAACAATTAGATGCCCAGGTCATTGTAATTGCAACACAAAAATGGTGGTGTACCTAGCTATATGTTCATCATGCCCAGCCTTTTATGTTGGCAAAACAATAAGGAAACTTCGAAAAAGGATAGTGGAACATGTTAGAGACATTAAACAGAAAAATACTAGTTCTCTTTATATGCATAGTCTAAGATGCCAGAATTTTAAGAGATTTGTATTCTTTGTTATTGACAGAATTGTATACTACAATAATAACAAAGGTGGTGATGACAACACCTTACTTGAGGCTAAAGAATGTTTATGGCAATTACGGCTAAATGCAAGTTCTAGCCCTGGTATTAACGAACATATTTCTATATCAAGTATACTAAAGTACAAGTCTCAATTTATTTGATCTTGTATGTATTAGGTTAACATCTGATAATTTAATGTTTTAAATATTTTGTATAACAATATGAATTTTAATGTTAGGAAATTTTTTAATGAATGATTTTATGCTGGATTGTATAACAATTGTTTATATTTAATAATTATTTAGATTTATACTATTATCTAGATATTTATATATGTATTTTTACTTTTATTTATTGGTATTACATATACATAGTTTTTGACAAGTATTACATTTACAAATTAACAAGTTTGCACAAGTCCTGGCTGTTTATGTTCATTTTTGCTGATTGTACCTTTAAGAATTTTTAGCTGCATAGGTAATAATTTGTTTAATTGTTTAATTGTTCAATTATCTAATTTACATAAGGATTTAAAAAGAGGTTCAACACAAGGATTGTCAGTACTCTGAAGATGCCCTGATGTGTGTGGGTGAAAGCGCTTAGTACAATTTTGGTTAAATAAATAAATAAATCGGTGGTCTGCAGTTGTTCCTGGTTCGCCTTTTTTGTTTTACTAGTTCTGGAAGTTTGTTTTTAGTACTTTGTTGGGCTTACCATTACGCTGGTGGACTACTGATTTAATATCATTTATATTTACTTATTTTCACCTGGACTATTGTGTTTTCATTATGGAGCAACTTTTTCTTCAATATATTGAGACTACGCAGCGTCTCATTAAAGCTCTACAGGAGAAAGGGCACAATACTCCTGTGGTTACCAATGGGGCCATTACGGAGTCTCAGGAGCAACTTTTTACATTACATTCTACACCCGGATCGAGTCCGGTGCAACCGTCAGCTAGTTATGGTTCGGCGTGTTATATAGGAGGAGGGGCCAACGCAGGAAATGTTCGGTCTGGGAACCCACCTTCGAACAAAGCATCGAACACTAGGGATGGCGTTACTAGAGACACTGTGGCACGAAAAAAATTGTTGATGGATATCAAAGACATTTTAGCTGCTCCAGTTTTCCAGGATGGCTCACGGAGCAAAAACAATGACCTAGGTAGTTTGAACAAACAGTTGTCAGAGTTTGAAAAGACTCTGAGATCTTTTAAAACTTTACAGATGGACAACGCTTTCTGGAGAGGTCCCTTGAGCTTGGTCAAGTACCTAAGGGACTTCGTGTGTTCAAACTTCCGTTTGGATTTGTAGAAGGGACAGAACTATTTGATGAACTGCTGCAACTGTTCGATAGAACAGGTATAGAACTGATTAAATTAATTATTCGTAACAATAATTGTAAACTTGCTGTTTTAAATGAACAATTGGTCATTTTAGATAAGAATATTCGCCAGGACTTGTTATTTGAATTTGATAGATTTCGTCTTGATAATATTATCAAAGATATGGATAGATTTACTAGTAAAGGGCTAGAAACTAAGAATCTTAAATTAATAAGGGACACCAATGATTATAAGAATAAAAAAGTGTATGTGCATTTCAAAGAGTTTAAAAGCATGAGGCGGTTATTCAAACAGCCTGTGGCCGATTCAGTTGCTGAGAACAACTTGAATACCACTAACAGCCACTCCAGTTTACAACAGAACTACAGAGTTAATAATGAGAATGGAGAAGTTGTTTTTTTAGAGGAGCCGACACTGAGAAGGTCAGAGTGGCTCCGGGACTGATATGGGGGTCAACAATATCAGCAGAATCGACCATATTACAAGACAACACACAGAACCAATTCTTGGTACCGCTAAATAGTAGTCACAGTAGTAATAATATAACATGTATGAGTGAGGCACCAGTTTATCAAACTAGTCATTTTATGAGTGATATTTATGACAGTGTCACTTCATGCCACAATTATATGGATAGTGGTGATAGACTGCCATATTCTATGGTATTTACACAGGAGAAGGACACTGATAACACTGACTGGCACTGTTCTGTTATTACAGAAGGAGGGATTAGTATATACAATTATACCGATACTTGTTTTAATGCTGCCTATGTTAAACTTTTTAAGAAGGGTTTTAGATTTGTCCCTTCATTTAAATTAGATGTTGGAAGAATTTTGATTAATTTAAAACTTTACACTAGAGCACTTAACCTTAAGCTGTTTTTTGTTAACAACAAATGTAACCAGAGAGACAATACTAGTTTTACTCTAAAAAGGAGTAGTACTTTTATACCCCCACAGAACCCAATGATTTATTTGTTTGAGAGATTATGTGAAACACAAATCAGAAGAATATTAAAGAATGAAAAAATGACTTCTGATAATTTGACTTCCGCTGAAAAATGTTGTCTTAAGGAATTAACTTCTACCGACAAATATAGGGTAATGAAACCCGATAAAGGGGGTGGGGTTGTTATTATGAGCAAAACAGACTATTTGAACAAAATGACAATAATGTTGAGTGACAATACGACGTATGAAAAAGTGTCAAAACATGAAATGGAAAGGGCATATGTTAAGGTGGATTGGTATCTATTTGAATTTGTGATGGATGGAGTCATCACCAAAGATGAATATAATTTTTTATTAGTGGATCATCCAATGACGCCATCCATTTTTGGTATCCCCAAAATCCATAAGGACATACACAATCCACCCTTTAGGCCCATAGTCTCTGCCAGGGGTTCAAAGACTGAAGCCATTGCTGCTTATATAGATTTGCATTGTAAGGGAACTTTAAAACATCTGCCTCATATATTAAAAGATTCCTGGCATTGTCTAGAAATAGCTAGAGAACATTTTGTTGATATTGAAGACGATATGACAATGGTAACTATTGATGTTGTCAACCTATTCACAGTGATTCCTCATGACTTAGGTCTTGAAATGTTTGAGACAAGTTTGCTGAAATTTAGTGAGTCTAATAAGGCTAAATGCAAATTGTTACGTGAACTGATGGCTATTGTACTTGAAAACAATTTTATGTTTATTAATGGTGAATATTATAAACAAAGTACAGGTGTGGCCATGGGGGCTAGATGCGCCCCCATTTATGCCAATTTGGTGTTAGCTTTATGGGAAATAGCTTTATGGGAAACACAAAGTGTTTTTACTTCTAGTTTCTGGCCTAACATTGCCCTTTACTTAAGGTACCTGGACGACATTCTTATTTTTGGAAGGGCAACAGAGAAATGCTTATTGAGTTTGAACATTTTCTAAAAACGACATCTAGTTTTTTGAATTTCACTTTTAAGATCTTTGACAACAAGTGTGAGTATTTAGATATTTTATTCTATAAAAACATGGGCAAGTTAGAATCAAGTATTTTTAGGAAAAAAACTCATTCCAATTCTTTTTTACATTTTGATAGTTGCCATCCCTATTACCAGAAAAAGAATTTAGTAAAGGGACAGATGGTCAGATTTTCTAGAATTATTAGTGAAGACATTAATTTTTACAATGAGATTAAAATATTATCAGATATGTTTCTGGATAGAGGTTATCCATTAGAATTAATTGTTAAAGTTAGTGAAGAGATTTATATTAAAAGACATCAAATATACAAACCTATATTAAAGTACGGTTTTGACAACAGTATATCTAGGACTAATAACACTACTAGAAATGACACCTTTATTATACCATTTAATGATATATCACCCAGGATAGTTAATATAGTACATGAGACCTGGATAAGTATTCTCCAGAATAACGGTGACCTTATTGATAATCTAGGGACTGGGCCCAAGGTCACTTATAGTAGGGGGATGAATCTTAAAGAACATTTTGAGGCAGTTAATAATAAGAATATGTTCAACACATCTTCGATGAGCAAATGTGGGGCATGCCATACTTGTAAATTTATTAATGATGGACCATATGTTGCGGTACAAAATTTTGGCAAAACAATTAGATGCCCAGGTCATTGTAATTGCAACACAAAAATGGTGGTGTACCTAGCTATATGTTCATCATGCCCAGCCTTTTATGCTGGCAAAACGATAAGGAAACTTCGAGAAAGGATAGTGGAACATGTTAGAGACATTAAAAAACAGAAAAATACTAGTTCTCTTTATATGCATAGTCTAAGATGCCAGAATTTTAAGAGATTTTTATTCTTTGTTATTGACAGAATTGTATACTACAATAATAACAAAGGTGGTGATGACAACACCTTACTTGAGGCTAAAGAATGTTTATGGCAATTATGGCTAAATGGAAGTTCTAGCCCTGGTATTAACGAACATATTTCTATATCAAGTATACTAAAGTACAAGTCTCAATGTATTTGATCTTGTATGTATTAGGTTAACATCTGATAATTTAATGTTTTAAATATTTTGTATAACAATATGAATTTTAATGTTAGGAAATTTTTTAATTAATGATTTTATGCTGCATTGTATAACAATTGTTTATATTTAATAATTATTTAGATTTATACTATTATCTAGATATTTATATATGTATTTTTACTTTTATTTATTGGTATTACATATACATAGTTTTTGACAAGTATTACATTTACAAATTAACAAGTTTGCACAAGTCCTGGCTGTTTATGTTCATTTTTGCTGATTGTACCTTTAAGAATTTTTAGCTGCATAGGTAATAATTTGTTTAATTGTTTAATTGTTCAATTATCTAATTTACATAAGGATTTAAAAAGAGGTTCAACACAAGGATTGTCAGTACTCTGAAGATGCCCTGATGTGTGTGGGTAAAAGCGCTTAGTACAATTTTGGTTAAATAAATAAATAAATCGGTGGTCTGCAGTTGTTCCTGGTTCGCCTTTTTTGTTTTGTTAAATCTAAGTTTATTTCCACGACAAGTAATTTTGTGTGTTCTGATGGAGAGATGATTGTATTGTCTTTGGCAAGAATGTTGAAGTGGGGGGTGTTTTGGTTGGCTTTGGAAGGTTGGAACAGGAAAAGTTTTGTCTTACTTGGGTTGAGTAGGAGCTGAGCATTGGATAGCCAGCTTTCTACAGAAGAGAATTGTTTCTGTGTGATTTGTTGTAGCTCTGGTAGAGTGGGGGCAGAGCAGATGAGAGTAGAGTCATCTGCATACTGTATAAGAGATGCTTGTGTGGTGGCAGTATGTAGGTTGTTAATGAAAAGTGAGAATAGCAGAGGGTCAAGGATAGACCCTTGGGGAACTCAGAGAGTAACTGGGAGGTGAGGTAATGTGTTTTTGTCCCAGATTACTGATTGCTGGTGTCCGTGTAGATAGCTGTGGAACCAGTTGCAGGCTGGTTGTGAGAAGGAGATGTTGGGAAGAGTAGAGAGTAGTAGCTCATGAGATACCATGTCAAAGGCCTTTGAGAGATCTAGAAATAAGGCAGTAGAGAAGAGGCCATTGTTTTTGTGATGAAGTATAGTGTTGGTGAAGGAGAGCAGAGCGGAGGTAGTGCTGTGATATGGCCTGAAACCATGTTGGGTTTTGGAGAGGAGATTATTAGCTAGGAGGTAGTTGGAGACCTGGGTGTTGATACATTTTTCAAGTATCTTGGAGAGAGGGGAGAGGATAGCAATGGGGTGGTAATGGAGAGGTCAGTGGAGGGGGTGCCTTTGTGGAGAGGAATGATGTGGGATATATTCCATATCGAGGGAACATAGCCTTCTGTTATGGAATGATCGATTAGAACTGAAACTGGGTAGAACTGAAACTGGGTAGGCTAGTGTATCAGATGCAATTTTCAAGTATTCAGAGGGGAGGTTGTCAGCTGCGAGTTTAAGTTTTGACAATAGTCTTTTTATGTTGGAGGTAGGTACTGAGGTGAAAAAGAAAAGAGGAGTGGAGGGTTTAGGGTTAGGAGTTGGGGGCTGTTGTAGGGAAGTGTTGTTTGTTTAGAGAGGTTATAGTTTCAGTGAAGTGTTTGTTGAAGGATTCAGCAATACTGCTGGAGGAGGGGAGAATGGACGGCTGGGGGTATCAACCTTCCCTGGGTGGAGGATATTAATAGTGGACCAGAATTGCTTAGGGTTGTGGTTGGTAGAGTTTAGGGTGGATTTATAGTACAGGGATTTGTCTAATTTTATAGTTTAGGGTGGATTTATAGTACAGGAATTTGTCTAATTTTATATGCTTTTTGGCTTTTTTGTGCAGTTCAAGGAATGATTGCCTGAGTCATTTTTTGTTAGTTGTCAGTGCTCCCAGGCCTTATCTCTGGATTCCATTAGCTTTTTGGTGGTCTTTTATAACCATGGGGCACACCTGAATCTGACTTTGGCATTTCTTACAGGAGCATGGGTGTTTAGGATGGAGAGGAAGGTACTGTTGAAGAAGTGGACAGCCTCATCTAGGTTGAGGTATTTTAGTGGTGACAAGTTAACTTTTTGCAGGGAGGAGATAAAGGAGTTGGGGTTGAAGTTGGACTTGTTCTGTATTTGCCTGTGGATAATGAGCTTCAGATTGTTTGTGTGGTGCCGAATTACGAAAGTGTGGGAGTGGTCACTAAGACCGTCAGGTAAGCAGCCTGCTAGGCAAGAGTGAGGGGCTTTGTTGACTAGGATCCAGTCAAGTAAGGTATGATTGTTAGGGTTTTTGTTGATTCTAGCGGGGGATTGAATGAGTGGAGACTGTTATTACAGGATAGCCAGTTGATGTTAAAGTCACCGAGAATGATGGCTTCCTCGGGTACAGACAAGAGTAGCCCAGCTCAGGAGATTTTCTAGGGGTGAGACATTTTGCCCTGGTGGGAAATACCATCCTATGATATTGATTGTTTTGTTTGGGTTTAGTTTGAGACTGGCATAAAGGATGTCTTCATTGTTGTGGTGAGGGGCAGAGGAGTTCAGGAGTTGAATATCAAGGTGGTGTTTAAATATCAATGCTACACCACCTCCTTTTTTGGACAATCTGTCTATGCGAAGGATGTTGTATTCAGGTGGAAGTATTTCCTCACTTTTGATTTGAGGTTTGAGCCAGGTTTCAGTTAAGAAGAGAATATCTGGGGAATATATGCTTATGCTGGCATGTAGTTCTTGGATTTTATTGCATATGCTTCTGATGTTTAGGGACATTATAAGTAGGTATGTTGTTTTCTTGTTGGCTAGGAGTTGAGTTGTGGGGGGTTGCTTGGACTAGGGTTTGTGGTCGGGTTGGATTTGGGAGGACCAGGGTTTGGATGGATGTCTCCAGTGAGGGCTAGTTTATAGAGGGCGTTTCGGATATGTTTTATATACATAGTAAATTGCTTCTGGTATCTTAGGGATATTTTATTTTTGAGTGCGTTAGGTGTTTGGTAATGGAATGTGTGTATTGGGAGTGTAGTTATAGTGTAAATGTTTGAGGGAGGGTGTTGAGAGAGTACAGTGGAAGTTGTTGGGGCATGTGACTGTGGAGCCTTGGTAGGATGTAATGTGAGCTAGAACTATGTAGGTTAGGATTGTTATTATATTAGGTAGTAGCATGATTGTGTTGGGGTGGGGGTGAGTAGTGGTGTAGCCTAATTGCTGGCAATTAGGGGTGGGATTAAGGCTAAGAATAAATGTAGAAGTACTAGGGGCCGGTGGGAATAGGGGGAAGGGGAGAGTGAAGTGAGCGTAGCGAATGGAGCGGGCTAAAACTCCCCAGGCTAAAGATTGCAGGGTAAATGTCTAAATAGCCACTATTTTACTATACTTGTAATTTTACACCATAAAATGTTTTACACATATACTGTTAACAAAAATTGTTTTGCTTACACTTATTTTCTGTTTTTAATGCCTTTGCAAACATTAATTACATGAAGTGGACCATATGCCTGTCAGTCCCCCAACTAGAGTTCAAAGTCAACAAATACCTAATTTTCCCAGACAGTTTTTCTTCCATATTTATAAATGTGATTGATGTTTTATAGTTTCACATTTTTTCACTAAGTTCAGTGTTGCTGGTCTTCTTCCTGTTCATCTCCATCACCTGACCTCAGACTCCGGTTCAAGTCCAAATAACTCCAAAGAACTCCCAATTTTTCAGTCTCACAAGCATTTTCCTTTGAATCACTGGAGCCTTATCAGAAGAATGAAAAGCAGAGTCCCCTTTCTTTTGAGGGTTCACCCTCGTGCATTTTCTCCTCAGCCTGTTCTGCATCAAAGAATGTATTTTTCCCACAGGAAAAATATTCTTTAGACAGCTAGATACAACAGCTTGAATCTCACACCTGCCTCTTAACATTCCCGGACTGCTGGAATAAGTTTGCTTTTCTTTTGCCTCATGTACAGTGAAAAATCATTTTCCACAAGACTCTGCTGTCTCCAATTTTCAATATTTTGTCCTTCTGCCACACTTTTGTCAGGATCAACTCTTTCTGCTGATTTAATTAAATCTTTTCTAATACAGGTCTTGGCTGCTTTCTCATGGCCAGGTTTGGCGCGCACACACACTACATGCCCTTTCAATTAACAAATCCTGTTGTGGAACACCAGTCGAGTTACTTATCTGGGCTTTCATAAAATTAATACAGTCTATTCCTTCCAGTTACTATGGTACAGTAAATGAAAACTCCAGCAAAGCTAGAACTTCCACTGAGTGACCTCCCAAGCCTCTTGTATCAGAGGCACATGGGACATATGCAAATGATCCTTATGAACATCAGATGTTTCAGCTAATTGACAATTCTGAATGCCCATGACTTGTTTTGTCATTTTAATGGATGATTTCAGGTCAATAAAGCCAAACCCCACTAGCTGTGGATATGCATATTTCGGCCTTGTTATGACCTCATCAGCACAGCACAATTTTTAAATACTGTTCTTATAAACTTAGTAAGCTTGTAGAATTGGTTTTGTGTTAGCATGCATTTTCTGAGAGATATGAAGTCTGAAATCTTGAATGTCTATTGTTTAATGTCTTCTATCCTCAACGATTTGCCAGAAAAACACTGACCAAAATTTTGAGATAAAAATCTGAACATGCTGTGAAAATCTGGACAGCTAACAGGCATAGGCCTGAGGAGAAAAGCTTCATTACTTTAATGTTTTCCTTTTTAAGAATATTGTTTTCAGCACAATTACAGAGCAAATATTTACATTCATGAGTTACAGGAAAACACAGGCTCGATAAATGGCAGGTTTATTTTATTTGGAAAATAACTTCCTGTGATTGATAAAGGACAGTTTGATTTAAAATGTAATTTCCTGTAACAGATTTTATACAAGCAGCTAGGATCTTTACATTAAGATAACACATTGACTGATGTTTTATACTACTGATGTAAATAAGACAGAAATATATGTTTGAGTATTGAGCCTGAGAGTTGCTGAAAGGCTTGAAGTTTCATAGAGAAACTAAGGTAAGGGATTTTGCCAAAAAGTGCTCCAGAGACAGAGTGCAGGTAAGGTGAAGGAGATTGAAAGTGGATTTAAGTTGTTGATTCGAGGCACAAATATAAGTATTAGTGCTGTATTAGGTTACAGAAAGACACAGATTGGAGAAGTGACATTCAAGGCATGAAGTGAGATGAATAAATGTCAGAGAGGTGTAAAAAAAGGGGAGGGGAGTTATGTAGGACAAAGAGATGGAAGTACTTCAAATGATAATGGAAGAATGTGAGGCCATGGGAGAAACAGTCTGGAGAGGAGCATAACCATGTTCAGGACTGATTTAGGTACTGTTTGAGCTCCATTCTGAAGCAGTTTAGTTTATCAATGATTTTTAATTTAGTGAACACATAGCAGGACTACAGAGAGTCTCTGGATGAGCTGTTACATTTAGTAGTAATTAGAAGGAATTTTACAACTGACTAGAGATCCCGTGCATTAGTGTAAGGCCGTGCATTAGTGTAAGGCAGTAGTATATTTTTCAATGATGGGCATTTTAGGACACGTATTAGTTTATCCACAAAAGTACCTGAGAGAATGTAAAATAGTTTTTAGTTCTAGCCAATTCAGCTGTTTTAGGCCTTTTGGTGGTGGGTTCTATATGTAGTATTGGCAGAAAATGTTGTAACTTTAGTATAACAGGAGGCTAGTTTGGTCTTTAGTGTAGCACTTGAATTACTAAGTCTAGGAGATGCATACAGAAGGGATGGGTAGTAAGTAGGTTGAGGCTAGAGTTTTTTCTTTGTACATCAGTTAGGCACATTTGACCCTGTAGAGGGAACCTAGGTTTTGGTGTGTGTGTGTGTGTTTTTTAAACAGTTTGAAGTATATGTAGAGTGAATTTAAAGTTATTGTCTATTTGAATACTCATTAATAAAGTATGGGTTACTAGTTCAATTCTAACGTTATCAGGTGTTACTGTAAAATAATGAATTTGTTTGAGATATTGTTTTGGAGAGAAAGGCACTAACTTTGTTTTGTTAAAACTGAAAAGGAGTTTTGAAATGCTTAACCAGGGTTCAATATAAGAGAAGGAAGCTTGAGTGACTTCTTGGAGTTCAGGTAATGTTGGTGTTGTAATGTCGCACCATTTGCATATTTTACAATGCTTGCCTTTACTACAGAAATAAGGAGTTTGTTAATGAAGATATTAAAGAGATGAGGCCCTTGTATGGAGCCTTGTGGAACTCTTACTGTGACTGGAAGAGAGGAGCATCGTTTCCATTTAACTGCTTGTTGTCCATCTGATAAATAACTAGGGAGCCATATAAAGGAGGACTGTCGGATACCTATGGATGTAAGTTCATGAAGTAGTTGCTGGTGAGATACTGTGTTGAAAGTACTAGATACATCTAGGAACATATCTGACACTAATTTATGGTTGTTTCTGTAATTATTTATAGTACCTGTAAAATAAAGGAGGGCAATGATTATGCTGTGCTTTGTTTCAGAGATTAGGGTATATGTCTTTAGATGTTGCACAAGTTGAGCATGAATGCATTTTTCTAGTATTTTTGATAGGTTGGACAGGATTGCTATGGGCCTGTAGTTATTGATGTCTATGAATGTACCACCTTTATGTAGTGATATGATGAATGATTTCTTCCAGACAGATGGGATGTAATATTCAGATATAGCTAAATTTATTAGAATGGAGACAGGGTAAGTAGTAGCTTCAGCAGCCATTTTATTCATAGGGAGTTGTTGGCTTTAGATTAGACAGAAGCCGATAGTGGAAGTAGGAATGGGACTAATGTTAAGTTGTTGCAAGTAGTTTGAATAGGGTGTGGGCAATGAGTGGATAGCCAAGGGATTTATGCTGCTCAGAGACAATACTGTTTGTAAGAAGTAGAAATAGAAGTTAAATTGTTCGAGGATTGAGTCAATGGTGTTATTGGTTGTAAGGGTAGGGGTGGTAGTTTGGCCTTGGTATAGTAGTCTATTTATGGATGACCAGAAAGGTTTGGAGTTATTTTTGGTGGTAGTTACAGTAGTTTGTTTTGTCTTGTTTGATGTGGCAGTTTGTAGTATTTCTTAAATGTATAAAAATTGGTGTGCGTTTTCTGTTCTACTTTTGTGCAAATCTTTAATAGACTTTGTCACACTGTAACATGAGTTTTTGGTTTCCCTCAATCATGGTAGCTTTAACTCTTTTGTTACATACTGGGGCATGATTATTGAGGATTTTTTGGAATTTATTATTGAAATGTGCTAAGGCAGTGTACAGTAGCAGGGACTTGATTACATTCCAGCTATACTGAGCCAATGTTTGGGTGAAGGTTTAGTTGTTAAAAGTTAGTTGTATTGCAGAATTGGTTTAAGTGATTTGTTTATCTTGAGTATTCTAACATCTTACTGCATATATGTTAGAAGGTGGTCACTTATGCTGTCTAGTACACAGCGGTGTGTGTTTATTACATTAACAGTATTAGTATCTAATCAAAGATAGACTGTTTGCACATTTGTAGACTATTGTAGTAAATGTGATTAGAGGTGTAAAGGTTTAAGGAATCTATTGGAGTGCTACTGTTGATGATATTCCAATCTATATTTAGGTCTCAAGTATTGTTTCAAGATGGACATGATGTTTACCTTTCTATAATTACTTTGTCTTTTCCATACATTTTTCCTTTTCAAATACATCCTTTTTTCTGCACAATCAAACTAAAAATAGTGTCCTTCCCACACACTCTGCATTCCATTTTACATTTGCTTACTCTATGTCAAGTTGCTACCACCCCGCCACTGATTGCGCTGCTTTTTTATGTTCTTGAATCAAATGTTCTGCAATTCCACATAACTAGCAAGATTTTTGTGGTCCTTGGCATTTTAATGTACCTCTGCTGCTCCACACAAAACTTACACCAGGCAAACACAGAATTGTTTTTTTCTTTTACATTTAACACAGTCATCTCCCATCCCATATTCCATACATGTATTTCACTTTTTATACTTTCAAACTTATCACAGTATTTTCCATTTTTACATCTTCCTGTTCTATACTATCCGTTCTAAATTGCACAATAACCTGATTTTTTCAGATTCAGTCCAAGTCCCGTAAAAATAATTATTCCATGGATAACCATCCTCTTTCAGTTCATAATTATTCAGAAATCAGTGTAATAAAGTGTCCAATTTAAAGGTAAAAATCACAAAAAAAAAAAAAAAAAAAGACCTGACATCCCTTACAGAAAACCCCCTAAGGGTTTAATCAAATTGTCCCAAACAAAGTTCAACAGCAGTACCTTTTTGGCTTATCCTCACCGTATGTTTGTTTTTCTTGTTTTGATAACATTTTGCAATATAAACGTCTTGTATCTTTTGTTTACTAACCATCTTAGCATAAGTTTTGTTTCTGCTTGGAAATACAGCTTTCCCTTCAGATTTCTTCATAGCTGCCTATTCTCTTTGCTCTATATTTTAACCAAATACCTGGTCTGCCATCTCTCCCCATGATGTTGTGGCCTCTTCTGGTTCCTCTTTCTCTAACAGTGTCAACAGCTCATTATTTTACTGTCCATCTATTTTTGATTCTGCTAGCTGAACATTCTCTTGTAGTGCATCAACCTGTGGCACAGCTAAATACTGCCCATTTGTAATAGCCACCCAACCTCAGATGACCTCCTCACACCTCTGCTGCACTACTGGCCAATTTCTTGCAAAGCAATACCACATTTTCCTGCATGACTTTCTCAGAGATATACAAACTCCCTTCCATACTGCTACTCCTCATAACTACCTACATGCCCAGACTGGAAGTGATGCAGCATCACAAAAAGAAAAGGGAAAAAGTTCCCCTATGCCCTGGCCAAATTACCCACCTACTAGTATAAACAACATCTTAGGTCTCCCTGGAAAAGAGACCACTAGTCTACTAGGACTAACACAGTCAACAAAGGAGAAATATAAAGTAGTGAATCCACGTATTCATATAATAAGCAGTCAAACTTAGTCCCAGTACTTTTAGTTCTTGATCCTCACTAAATATGAAAGAATCAAAGATTTTTGATGACTTGCCTAGAAAAAAAACACACCTGTGTCCCCAATTTTGAGGATGAATGGTGAAGCTGATATTACAAAATAAGTAAAAGATACAGATACAAACAGCACTAAGGATGCACTGACATTACATTTTGATAAATTTCACCATTATTAAAGCTATAAAACAAAGAAATTGGAGGATTTTAAACAGTATATACAAACACAGAAAACCGTGTGGGGGAATTCACAGTTCTGGTTTTGTTGATATCAGAGTGGCTAATTTAAAGCTCACTTTTAGATAAAAGTTGACAAGTTATTACTGTCTAACAAACTCAAGGGTTCCAATCTTTGGAATATGCGACTTATAACGTGCATTTACCTGACATGGAAAGGACCTTCTCTGCAGGTGAACAGTTTGTATTTAAAGAATGGGCTTAGAAAATGAACGATCTCCATTAGCAGCTTGATGTTCTAGAGCAGGGTATTAATGTACAGGTAAAGCCTAGTTAAAAAGTAGAGCATGTAAAACAACACAATATCCCAGAGCTCATAATGACATCTTCTTTGGGAGACCATTTCCTTTCCTGCCTCACTAACTGAGGCTCTTAAAAAAGGAATAAATACAAAGAGGGACAAAACAGAGTTCAAGCAAACTGCAGCAGCAATTACAAGGACCTGCCTTTTTCTTCCCCTTCACTAAAAGAGGCTGTCAGAAAGTCATGGTTAGTGAGCACAGAAATAAATAAATGCAAGAATCTAACACAAGTAACAGCAGCAGCAGCAGTTACAAAGATCTGCCCCTTACTTTTCCGTTTGCTAGCAAGGCCATTACAAAGCTGTGATAAGCAGAGGAAACATAATTGAATAAACAGATCCAATGCAAGTAACTGGAGTAGCAGTTACAAAGACAGGTCCATGTGATTGTGTGTGAGAGGGAGGAAGAGTTTTAATCCTCTGTACTGTAACTGACAACAATGACCCATAATCTGAGATGTACACAGTCAATAAAGTAGTGGGTACATTTAATACCTGTGTGTGTGTGTGTGTGTGTGTGTGTGTGTGTGTGTGTGTGTGTGTGTGTGTGTGTGTGTGTGTGTGTGTGTGTGTGTATGTGTGTGTGTGTGTGTGTATATGTGTGTGTATATGTGTGTGTATATGTGTGTAGACATGATTAAATGCTTACATAAAACATATTTTGGATGTAAATACCACCTCCAACAACAATTATGTGTGCTACAGCAACTTTGAAACATTAGGTGGAGGAATTATTTTACATCAAAAATACAAAAAAAAAAGTGTACATACAAATAAAAAACGAATAGAAAATTATGTAATTCTCGCTCTGAGGACATAATAATGGATATTCCAGGAATGGTGAGGCCCTCTGCCTAACAATCCTGAGTGGTCCATTATTTCCCTGTAAACCCCCCCCCCCCCATTGGGCATTATTACTGCTTGCACAATTCTTGTGGTCTTGTTTATCTGTTTTGATGCTCTTCTATGAAGCTATAAAAAGCTGTTGCAACTGATTCTCATCACTATGTCATTAGGTCTAAAACTTGAATGTGGCATATAGGCATACTTTGATGTGTCAAAATTAAAAAAAAAAAAAAAATATATATATATATATATATATATATATATATATATATATATATATATATATACACACATACATACATATTTTCATACTAGAATGCATCAAAATGGATAACAGTGAAGATTATTATAACAGAATTTTAGGATCAGTGGAATTAGTCTGGCAAGTCAGACTAAATGCTGATCATCCCCCATGGCTTAAATGTAATTGTGTCAATTAAAAGTGCATTAAGATTACATCCCCTTAAGTTTTCTTCACGTTATTCCTTTACTTATTAAGTTCATGGTTAGCAATTTCATATCATGTCATTATTTACATCATTTACATTGGTGTGTCTTTTAGTAAGTGTGTATTTTTAAGAAAACTGTGCTTGTTAGTTAAAAACAGACACAATATATTTAGTATTTAAATGAGGTGCCATACTTGGTGTTCGGTGCTTAAGACCTAAGTGTTGTTTTTTTAAGAATGTAGAGGTATAAACTTGCAACACCCAAGTGGATACTTTGCTACACATAGCCAAAATACCACAAAAGGGAAACAGAAACTGGGCAATGATGATTTTAATAAAATAAAAAGAGAAACAAGGGACTTCATCAATATCACCTGACATCACCACCAGTACTCATTTATGTCTACTCTATTTTACTGTACAGGATCCTTTGCAGTGACTTGACTGTTGAGTAGAATCCCAAGCAGCATTCCCAAATCTGAAAAGGGTAGGAAAGCAGAAACCAATAATAAAAAATAAAAAAAGAAGTTATGTACTCACCATAACGTTCCATGTTGGTAGTCCATCTCATCCTTCAATTTTACATATGGGTTCGGAGCCGAGGATCGGCTGATTTTCAAGCTCGAAGACTTCTGGATGGCTCATGGCTAAACAGGTATCCCATGGTGCACCCGTGCAATCCCCAGATCTTGTCTGCTGCTCACTAGAAACAGAAAAAAAGAAAACCCCCTAACCAACAATCCAATAATAAAGGGTCACCAACCAAGAGAATTACGTCCAGATCTTCCAGGATGGGGGCGGGTTGGTAAAAATGAAGGGTGAGATGGACTATCAACATGGAACGTTATGGTGAGTACATAACTTCTTTAGGTTAGGTAGTCCAATCTCACCTTCATTTTTACATATGGGACAGCGTCCCTAGCGCCTTATTATTGGGTGGCTCATTGGAAAATACTCCTGAGCACCGTGGAGCCAAAGGATGCTCTACCCCCGGATGCCAAATCCAACTTATAATGAGTAATAAAGGTGTGAGGGGTAGCCCACGTAGCTGCTGCTGCACAGATATGATCAAGTGGTACCCTGGCCTGAAAGGCTGCAGAGGTAGACAGAGACCTGGTAGAGTGAACCTTGATCCTGTGGGGTAAAGGTCTGCCCTCCGAATTGTAGATGAAGGCTATGCAACTAGAAATCCAATTAGACAATGTCACCTTAGAAACTGGTAAACCCAATCTGGAGTTGGAAAAAGAAATGAATAACTGGTCTCACTTCAGAAATTCTTTGATCCACTGCAAATAAAAACGTAGCTGTCTATGAACATCCAGCTGGTGGAAACGATATTCAGCTGCATTACAGTGATTGGGAAAGAAAACTGGAAGCTCAATGGACTGATTTAAGGTGGCAGTAAAACAAACTTTGGGAACAAACGAAGGATTGGTATGTAAAGATACCCTGGTCTTTATGAAAGATTAAATAAGGTGGCTTAATAGACAGGGCTTGTAGCTCAGATACACGTCTGGCTGACGTAATAGCTACTAAAAACATGTGTTCCAAGACAAATATTTTAAAGAAGATGAGTGAGAAGGTTCAAAGGGAGGGGATGTCAATTTGGACAACACAAAATTTAAGTCCCACGAAGCCACAGGTTCTTGTAATGGTGATCTCAATAAAGTTGCTCCTCTCAAGAAAGTCTTGCATAGCTTATGAGACATAAGGTTGGCATTTGGAGACCCTAAATAAAAATGAGAGATTGCCACCAAATTGTACTTTGACGGTGGCCGCGGCAGATCCCTGCTGAAAAAGCTCTGAAAGGAATTCCAGAATCACGGGAATGGGAGGATCCACATTCATTTTCTGTGCCCAAATAGAAAACCTTTTCCATTTACTGTCATACAGCCTTCTGGTTGAGGGTTTATGCGAGGATAAGAGAATATGTGACACTCATGAAGAAACATCATGAAGCCTGACTAGAGATGGAACTGGAGCAGCCATGCTGTCAATTTGAAGGTGTGGAGAGCGGGATGTAGCTAATCCGACATTTGGGTCAATAGATCTGGAACTGGGTCCAGAATCCAAGGATCGTCCAGGAGAAGAGGCTTGAGGAAGAGGCTTGAGGAAGGGGAACCAGACCTGATGAGGTCAGTAAGGAGCAAGGAGGATCAACTTGCTTCCCAGCTGATTGGGGATAAGAGGGAATGGAGGAAAGGTATATAGAAGTCCCGTGGGCCAATCGTGGACCAGAGTGTCTCTGGGTGTTTCCCCAGAGGGAGAATTAGGGAAAAATAACTGCTGCACTTGGCATTGACTGGGCTGGCAAAAAGGTCACAGCAAGGTTGTCCCCATCTCTGGAAAATCTGTTCCACTAATTCCCCATTTCAGAGACCACTCGTAGGTTGTCCCCATCTCTGGAAAATCTGTTCCACTATTTCCCTGTTTCAGTGACTACTCGTGAGGCAGTAAGATTGCGCGGCTTAGCTTGTCAGCTATCATGTTGGTTCTCCCCGGAATGTGCGTTGCCACCAGAAAGCGCTGGGAAGAAATCGCCCATTCCCAAACTCGCATGGCCTCTCGACAGAGTGGGTAAGATCTGGTACCGCCCTGTTTGTTGATATACCACACAACCAACATGTTGTCCGATTGTATCACAATCGTCCCTGGAGGAAGAAAGTCCTGAAGTGCTTGCAACGCCAGAAACACCGCCCTCATCTCCAGAACACTGACATGCAGATGAGCCTCGTGTTCTTGCCATGTGCCGTGGACAGTCCTGCCAAGATAATGCCCCCCCCCACCTGACCTGGGAGGCATCCGTGGTCACAGTGGCAATGGGTTGGGCAGGCACAAGGGGAGCTCCCATGAACAAGTTGTTGGGGGGTTATCCACCAATGAAGGTCCTTTTTGCATGATTCTGTCAGCAGGATAGGGTGACTCAGCAGTAGATATTGGAATGACCACTGGGAAAACAGGAGCCATTGGAGAATTCTCATGTGCAACCTGGCTAAAGGTATTAACAGAATGGTTGAGGCCATCGTACCGAGAAGTTGAATAATCCATTTTGCTTTGACCTTCCACAGCGGAAGAAGATGCTGAACTTGTGAGATGAGGTTTTGTGCTCTTTCGGCGGGGAGACAAACTGTCATATCCACTGTGTCTACCTCTATGCCTACAAAAATTACAGATTGCGAGGACAGTAATGCAGATTTTTCCCAGATTATAGAGATCCCTAGTTGAGGACAAAGTTGAATGGTAGTGTCCCTGTTCTGGATGAGTAGATGCCTGGTGGGGGCGGTCAGGAGCCAGTCGTCCAAATACGAAAACACCCGGAATCCCTGACGTCTCAAATGAGCTGTCACTACTGCCATGCACTTGGTGAACACCCTGGGGGCTGTGGTAAGACCAAAGGGCAGAGCACGAAATTGATAATGACTGGCTCCCAGCCGGAAGCGCAGATATCTCCTTGATGCCTTGTCCATTTTTATATGGTAGTAGGCATCTTGGAGATCCAGAGAGCACATCCAATAGTCTTTCCCTAACAACGGGAGTATCGACTGCAATGTGACCATCCGAAACTTGTCCTTCACAGATTCGTTTAATCTGCTGAGGTCCAAAATTGGCCTCCAGTCTCCGGTTCGTTTTGGGACTAAAATTAACCTGGAGTAAGTTCCGGATCCTGTCTGGTCTGCTGGGATGGGCTGGATGACTCTTTTTAAGAGCAACTTGTTGATTTCCACAGTTGCCTGATCCATGTGATTGGGTGGAACATCTGGGATATTTTTTGGGAACAAACGGTGGAAGGGAAAAGGGTATGATATAGCCTCTGGTAACAACTCTTTGTACCCACTTGTCTTGGGTGATATTTAGCCAGGCTTCTGAATACAAAGAAATGTGACCCCCAACTGGCCCCAGAGAAACGCAGTCAGGCCCCACATCAGGAGCGCTGATAAGGCCGCCCTCGAAACGAATCACGGCCTTGCTGGTATTGTGGACCGCTCCTGCCTCTAGGGCGACATCTACCTCTGAAGGAGGATTCACTCTGTGTGTCCGGAAAGACCCTCTGGGACATTTTGAACCACATTTTACCTCCCCTTTGACCTTTGGGGTATGGTCAAGAGGGAACAGTAAAACAGACTCCCACGGCAGAGAGAGTCTTTCCTTCCTGCTCACACCGAGCAAGTATTTCTTTCACCCTGGGACCAAACAAGGAGGAACCATCAAACGGGGCATTGGTGAAGGTGGACTTGAATGGCTCCGCAAAATTACACAAGCGCATCCAGGAGTGGCACCTAAGGGCCACTCCTGAACCTGCTGCTCTGCTCATTCCATCAGCAGGATAGGAGATAAGCCACATGGAGGAGTTAACTACAGAATTTAGAGTAGACAAATGAGCAGAGATCCTATCAGGGACTCCCTCAGGACAAGCACCCTGTATGGAATCTCCTAACTCCTTGAGGAGATCCCTCTACAACCTCGTGAAGTGGGTAAGACAGTTCAAAGATTGGAGTGTAAATGCCACTGAACTAAATACACGCTTCCCAAATCTGTCCATCTGTCGAGACTCCTTGTCTGGCGGATGAACAGAGGAAGAAGTCTCCGCCAATTCCTTCTTTGTGGCCGCCGCCGCCACCATGGCATCTACGGGAACGCCCTTAGACAAGAACTCTTTTCCAGGAGGGGCAGACATGAACTTATTTGGTCTCCTGGGAACTGGCTCCACGGCATCGGGAGTATCCCACACCTTCTGACTAACCAGATCCATTAGTTCATCGAAAGGTGGAGACACCCAAGAAGCAGACGGTTGAGACCCGAAAGCCTTCAGGTACACAGACTCCTCATCAGAAGGGTTGACAGTGGGGCAGTCACACCTCTGTTTAAGGATCTTTAGGATGTCCACAAAGGAGACATCATCAGAGGATGACTTGTGGGACCCTTGCAACTCCTCGAGGTCAGTGTCCGATGTCATGAGACTCATCCTGGAAGTCAATATGCTTCCTCTTGCATACCTTCTTCCGAGGGGGCTCCTCGAAGGGACCTTCTGGGGAGGCCTCGGAAGAGTGGGGACCACCAGCCGGTGGCTCCTGAGGTTGCGGGTCTTTGCTGTCTCCGGAGAGAGTAGATACTGAGACTGAAGTGGGAGCCCTGGGGGGAAGAGTGCTTGTACCACTGGCAGGGGCTATAGATTGAGACTGCACGCCCCTCATCACCTCAAAAGCCGACCTCTCTGGCTCCGAAGACCACCTCCGCTCCGAAGAGACAAAGGTTGGCAACGGAGCCAGATCCGAGATAGATGCAGGGTCCGAGCTCACCCTGGCGGAAGCACCGAGAGGTAGGCTCGGAACCTAAGAAGATCGATTCAAACCCTCCCCATCGGCACTGACAGAAGAGCTTCGGTCCCTGGACACGATGGACAGAGCCGAGCATGTGGGAGCCGAACTCTGCTCCAATGCAGCAGCAAGGGGAGCCAGAACCGAGGGTTCCTCCATTGGTAACAAGCACTCTGGCTCCGAAAGGCCAACATGACTAGGAGGAGGAATCACAGACTAGGGCAAAACTGGCTCGAGTGGCTCCGAAGCCGACTGGGTCAGAGCAAACAAAACTTTAGGCAGAGCAGACGACTTCAGGAGTCTCAGTACTACCCTCTCCACATCTTCTTCCGAAAGGCTCTTGGAAGATCTGGAAGATAGGGTAGGGGATCTCAACCTAGCAGGCATTAGCAAAAAGAGACCGGTAGGGATTCTACAGACCGGCTCCGAGCAGTAGAGTCAACTGCTATTTCCAAAGGTTCAGAAGTCGGCACCGAAGCACCTGTGATGGACTCCGATACCATGGTGCTCTCCTTCGGCTCCGAAGACTGAGGAGTCGAGGAGGCAGATTTTGGTAGTTTGGAAGGCAGCTCCAAGACACCAGCCAGTGCCGAAGAAGGCCTTTTTGAAGCTTTAGATTTTGAGTCAGATCTGGATTTTGTAGACTAGGAAGAAGAAGCAGACGAACTAGATAAGGCTTCCTCAAAGGTTGGTTTCAGAAGACCTCTGAGTATCAGCTTGTTCTTTCTCTCCTGCAACACTCTAGGAGAGAAAGCATGACATACCTCTTACACTGCTGCAAGATTTTAATAGTCCTCAGTTCAGATATCAGACCTAAGTAACTCAGGTAAATTATTTCTTGCAATCAAAATTGTACCATACTTGTTTCCCATGCCTTTATTTTCCCACCTTCTTCAGCTGATCCCAATATTTGGGTTATTTAATTCTTATCCTCTAAATTGTGGAGGCCCTAGTATAACTACTGCATACCTGACTGCTTGTAAGTAATCTATGGTCTTAATCAATGTCCCCATTTCCTTCTTTTGCATCTGTATGCTCCTCTTAAGTATTTATTTTCAAGTGTTTCTTCCTCTCTGTTCTCCATGAGTTTTCAGATTAATCTGGTATCATCTACTACACCCCTCCCAAATTTTTCTAGTAGGAGATCCTCCCACTTGGGCCTATAATCTTTACATTGAAGAAAATACAATAATCTTAACTGCATTGCCCTAAAGTACAGTTCCAGCGCTGGTTACCGAGCCACATTTCTCTTTAGATAAAGTCAACTTATCCCACTGTACTCTTTCGTGTTTTTCCCAAAATATCTTTAATGCTTTCTTGACTCTTGACCATAACAGATCATGTGGTTGATAGTAATATGCCTGCCCTACCTACATAATTAAAGGTACAAAAAACATTTTACTGCTTAGACCTTATTCTCTTTGGCCAAAAACAGTGTATAGTATGATTCTTTAATATTTTGCTGCACTTCTTTCCACATTGCATTACCTGCTTAACCAAACTCCCACCTCAAATACTGATTAATGTGAAGGGACAATTTATCACTGTTGCCTTTGTTTTTGCTTCATTTGCCTTGTACCTCATAAGTTCACCAAATTCATGGAGTTTATCAAATTACGTTCTGACTTCTGCCTCTGGATTAGTTATATATGGTATGATATTGTCAACAAACAAGAATATCCTTTTGTACTTTCTCCCCCGGCCCCCATCTATAACCCTCTATCTTATAATTTTTAATATGTTGTGCCAAAGACCCCAGCTACAAAGCAAATAAGAGTAGAGAAAGACATTACCACTGCCTGCCTGGTGCCTCTTGACACAGTTATGCCCTTTAACAATCCATCTTCAAGTTTTAATCTATTAGTAGAGCCTATACAAATCTTGATTACTGATACCCATTGTTTTAGCGGGTCTATACTGAATAATCGAAAATTGAATTCACTGAAAGGTATTTACATCGAAAATACCGTTCAGTGAAATGTTAACAGTGTGATCACAGTAGAATGAAGATAGGAAAATTTGCCCTTTCATCACTGTAGTGCGATCTCAGAGCTGGTATATATATATATATATATATATATATATATATATATATATAATTAGCGGGGGAGGGGGGGTGCAGCCCCCCACGTGAGCAAATTCGCTGAACAGTATTTTTGATGTAAATACCATTCTGTGAATTCAATTTTCGATTATTAAATATAGACCTCGTTTTGGCAGACCAAAGGGCTTCCCTTAGGAAAATCCAACTTACTTGAGAGAATGATTTTTTTTAGATCCAGGAAATTAACATCAGATGTTTACTATTTTCTATAGCTTCTTGCAATTCAATTAATGAATGTTGTCAAAAGTCTGCCTACATTCTATAAAATAACACTGGTCTAAGTCTATAATTTTGGTCAGTACCCTTGTCAATTTATTTGCTAATATAGTAATGAAAACCTTGTAGTCCTGATTTAGTATGGAGATGGGTCTGTGTGATCCGGGGTTTGTGGGGCCTTCGCCCTTCTTCAGGATTAAGTATATTTGTGGCAATGTTCAAATTCCACACAGATGAAGTAAACTTTCACTGTTTAGGTTGTTTACTGCCTAGGAAGCAACAACTGGGCTGCTTCAAAAGTTCTGGTGCATTTCCACACATTCCCTCTGTCTGCTGACTGGCCAGCACCAATCAGATAAATAGCACCCAGAATTTTATTTATTTACATTTGTTTACCGGGAAAGTCTGACTGGGCCAGAAGCCCATTTTCAGAGGAGGCCCGGGGTGAAAAACTCCACAGAAATATAAGTAATACACAATCATTTGATAGTACAATAGTATACATACAGTAAGATGCAGAATACACATAATTTAGTTGGTCTATACAAAGTAGTATTCAATAGAGTTTTCTAGTAGATACAGGTTCAAAAAGAAAAACACAAGTATTTCAGTGAATATCACGATGAGAAAAATAAAGTTAGTGTGTACATATTAAATAATAGTTATGAACAAATGAGATTTCCTTTATATATATATATATATATATATATATATATATATATATATATTTTTTTTTTTTAGTAGTAATAAACATTGAGGAGAGTGAGAAAATGAGGTAAGAAGTAGACAGTATGTTGAGATAGTTACAGATATCTTGTCAGTCAGGTTTGGCGCAGGAGCAAAAAAAAAAAAAAAAAAGAAGAAAAAGTGACTTCAGGACTTTCTTCATGAGAAAAATAAGAATCAACCTTATACTGAACCTCTGATTAAATATAAGCACAAAAGCAACTGGAAAATCATATCCACTTGCCAATATATGACTTCCTAGTAGCAGGTTTTCTTGCCTCCTTTAGTACCTGCCGCAAGTCCACATGAAAGAGGTGCCTAAAAGTTATCAGAATTGAATCATCCAGGCAGTCATTTGTCGCAGTTTGAGAATGTGGTGTATTAAACATCCCAGGTCTTGTGTGAATATATCCAGTCTAAGAAGAAGATTGTAACAATTGCCCTGGCCAATTTCCTGTCCTGTGTCTGGGGCAGGGTTAGAAATGTGGTGTCAGGAGTAGGGGGAATGCAGGTATAGTGATTCTAAAGGTGTAGATTGTCCCCTTTTCTGAAAAGATTCCTGTGTTTTGTTAATGTTGATCCCATCCTTCTATCTCTTCTTTGTGCCCTGTTTGCCAGGAATAGGCAGGGACTGTTTATATAGTTTTCTGAAGGGAATCGTTTGGGGTTGAGGTTTGACATAATTGGTTATGGTGTTTGCCTACCAGACACAAAATACACCTTTGAAGGGGAAAATTGGCTAGGCTTAAAACAGCCAACAAGGGCAGCTAGCCTAACTATAAACCTTTGAATAGAGGACCTATTTGATTTATAATGTGGGATCGGAAAAACGTTTAACTCCTCAAAAAGTACAGTTGTGTACCTACCATAAATGTCGATGTTCGAGTGTATTCACTGTTGCAGTCATTACACTTGGGTTATCCTGCTGGCAGGCTACCCGCAGTCGGCCTGAATTCCAAAGTCCTGGTCTGGCGTCAGCTGCTGTCGCCTCTTCCCTGACATCAGTGCGCCAGAGGTATACAAGAAGCAGCCAATGCCATTTTCTTCCATTTTTCTTGCCCCAGATGTCAGGTGCCCCCAAAAGGGTAGGCTAAAAAAACACTGCTCATAAAAAACACACACTAAAATAAACAATACCTTCATCTACAAGCAAACACACCACATAGGTTGTATAGAATAGAGAAGTATTAAGTCCCAGCAAAGAAAGGGGGATGGTGGGTGGGTAATCTGGACTGCAACAGTGAATACATTCAAACATCTACATTTATGGTAGGTACACAACTGTACTATGTTCATCATGTTTCACTGTTGCAGTCATTACACTTGGGTTAAATCCCAAAGCTGAGGTTGGGCGGCTGGGTCTAAATAGAATTAGGAGTGGCTATGAGGCCCTGCAGAACTGCAGTGGCAAAGCCTGCTCTGGATTTAGAGTAAAGAAGTAAGTGGTAGTGCTTGGTAAAAGTGTGCACTGAACTCCAAGTTGCAGCCTCCAAAATTTCCTTGGTTGGTACTCCTCTGAGAAAGGCTGCTGATGTGGCTGCTGCCCTAGTCGAATGTGGCCTAATGCCCTTAGGCACTGATTTTCCATGCTATGCATAGCAGAAACGGATGCAGTGTCTTATCCATTTTGAAATAGTCTGCTTTGAGATAGCCTTTCCTTGTGATCCTGCAGCATATGCCACTAAAAGTTGCTCAGTCTTTCTGTAAGCTTTAGTTTTGTCCAAGTAGAAGCATAGCTGCCCGTGTAAGTCCAAAGAATGCAGAAGTCTTTCCCCTTTATTCTGGGGGTTGGATAAAAAGTAGGCAAATGAATGGTTTGGTTAAGAGCCACACTGGATACTACCTTTGGCATAAATGTTGGATTTGGCATTATAGAAACCCTGTCTGGATGGAAAATGATAAAAGGTTCCACTGCCAATAATGCCTGTAACTCTGAGACTCTTCTTGCTGAAGTTATTGCTAGGAGCAGAGCTGTTTTCCATGATAAGAATTTTATCTCAGCTGTATTGGCTGACTCAAAAGGAGGTAGTGTGAGCTTTTCCAAGACAAAATTGAGGTCCCATCTAGGTATCGGTGCTCTCCTTGGGGGTCTTATGTTTTTGACCCTCTGAGGTACTGCCCTAGCAGAGGATGTGAAAAAATAGGAGGTTCCGTATTGTAATGAGCTGAAATGACAGAGGCATGGATCTTAATTGATGAGAAGGATAGGCCTTTGTCCAGCATCTCAGTTAGGTATTGTAAAATTTGAGGAATATTTGGAACAAGCGGTTCAATTCCTTGTGCCTTATTCCAAGCACAGAATCTCTTCCATTTTTCTGCATAAGATTTTCTGGTGCTGGGCCTCCTGGCTTCCAAAATGACATCCATAACTGCTTTAGAGAGAGGTGTGTTCTGAGTGGTTATATTATTCGCCATGCAGCCAGATTTAAGGTTCTGAGTTGACTGTGCAGGATCAGATTGTTTTGTTGGGTCAGAAGATGAGGAATTTGAGGTGTTGGGTCAGAAGATGAGGAATTTGAGGTAAAGTCCAGGCTGGACCTTCAGACAAGCTCTTTAGGATTGGATACCAGTGCTGGTGTGGCCAGTCTGGGGCAATTCTCTTGTCTGACCTTTAGGAGTACCTTGGGGAGGAGAGACAGTGGCGGAAAGGCATAAACTGTCAAGGTTTTCCAGCTGAATGATAGAGCATCCACCTTCCATGCTTGTGTGTGTGAGATAGGTCCTTGTGCAGAATCTCTGTAGTTGGCAGTTGTGAGGGGAGACAAATAGATCTATGCCTGGGCATCCCCATTTCCTTGTGATCATGTTGAAGACTTGTGGATCTAGTTTCCACTCATGAGGGTCCATGAGGTTTCTGCTTAGTTCGTCTGCCAGAGTATTTGTCTTTCCTGGCAAGAATTGTGCCTGCAGATGCACTTGATAAGTCAATGCTGTGCTCCACAAAGTCATGGCTTGCCTACAGAGGGGGTAGGAATGTGTGCCCCCTTGCTTATGTACCACATGACTGTAGTATTGTCCGTCTTTAGTAATAGTTGTCCTGGATGGAGTAGATCCTTGAAGGCTGTCAGGGCATTCTGTACAGCTAGCATCTCTCTTTGATTGATGTGATGATGCATTTGGCTTCTGGGCCACGTGCCCTGAATACATTTTCCCGCCATGTGTGCCCCTCAGGCATAATCCGATGCATCTGTTGATAGTGTCTGCCTGGCTGTGGGTAAAGTGAACGGCTGTCCCTTGTTGTGGTGACAGGCCAGTGCCCACCATCTAAACTCTTGTTGCAGGCAGGGAATGAGAGTAATTATTGTTTCCAGGCTGTGGCAATGGAGAGTCCAAACACTTTTTAGATACCATTGTAACTTCCTCATATGCAGTCTTGCATATGGAATTAGCAGAATGCAGGATGCCATGAAGCCCAAAGCCTGCTAGAATTTTTCTTGTAGGTAACTGGGTTTTTGTTGCCATCATTTGAAAGTAATGAGTCAGTTGCCTTTGTTTGTCTGGCGTGAGATAAGCCATCTGGGCAGTTGTATTTAAGCTTGCACCCAGGAATATTATCTCTTGAGAGGGCACTAGTTTTGATTTATTTTCGTTTACTGTGTACCCTAGGCAAATTAGTAATCTTTTTACAAACGCCAGATGCTTTAGTAGAATGTCCTTGCTCTCTGCCTGAATAAGGCAGTCATCCTAATAGGGATATATTTGAATTCCTTTTTGTCTGCAAAATGCAATTACTGGTGCCCGGCATTTTGTGAAGACCCTGGGCGCAGTAGATAAGCCAAAGGACAGTGCAGAGAATTGGTAGTGCATTGAGCCAGCTATGAATCTGAGGTATCTTCTGCAAGATTGTCTGACTGGGACATGCAGGCATGCCTCTTTGAGGTCCAAAGTTACGAGCCAAGCCTTCTTGCCCAGCAATGGGTAGAAGTTGCTGCAGTGTCAACATTTTAAATTTTGGAACGTCCAAAAAAGTATTTAGAGTAGACAGGTCCAGTATTGGTCTCCAGCCTTTGTCCTTTCTGGGTACCAAGAAAAGTCTTGAGTAAAATCCTTGCCCCTGCTCTTGCTGTGGTACTCTTTGAATAGCCCTCATGTCCATGAGAGATGAAATTTGCTTTTGTGCCTCTGCCCATTGATTGTGTGGCAGGTCTGGCATACCTTTTGCCCTTGGGAGGGTGTGAAAGTGTAACCTGTAGCCCTGAGAAACAATATTCAGTACCCATTTGTCCTGGGTGACCATGTGCCAATTTTGTGAGAAAAGTGCTAGTATTCCCCCCAAGGGTGCTGCCAAAAGGTAAGAGCTTGGCATTGTTAGTGGGAAGTCATTGGGACTGTTTCCTATATGGTTGTGATTTGTCTTCTCCGCCTTTGGAGGTTGAAGCACCCCATTGTTTAGGCCTGTATGAGCCTTGGGGCTGAGATCTGCCTCTAGGGTGTCTATCTGCCTCTTTGTGGCCTGTCTGACACTGGAAAGGACCAATTTTTAGAAGGCCAGTTCCTGCTAAATCTGGGTGGCTGAACCTATTAGAAATCCTTTACTGTCTGCATTGATTTCGCTTTATCCTCCATTTTCTTTAACACTCTTCTGCCTTAACACCAAACAAAGTATCATGCTGTAATGGAGCATCCAATAATTTTGCTTTAACATGATTGGGCAGACTCTGTTCCTTTAACCAAGCATGCCTTCAAATGACAGAGCCTGTAACTGCAGCCCTGCAAGAAGCCTCTAGTGAATCAAAACCACATTGCCAAGTATGCTTTCCCACTTGTTCAGCTGCATGCAATAAATCCTGCATTTCCTTGTTTTCAGGACATTCAGAGTTAGTCAGCATTTTCTGTTTTATAAGAGACATTAGGTATTGCTGATATTTAAGCATGTGAAACTGGCAGTTTAAAGCCCTTACAGCTAAAGTAGCAGAGGTGTAAACTTTTTTCCCCCATCTGTCCAGTGCTCTAGAACCCCTATCAGAGGGAACACGTTTTTTTGCAGTAGAAGCCTTGACCCCTTTGGGACCCTGAGATATAGTTTCTGGGTCAGCAGCAGGATTTTTATAAAGAAATTTATGTGAATCTGGAACCCTGTAGTACCTATCTGGCTTAACTGGTGCAGGGGGTAAAGAATCAGGAGACAGACTGGACTCAGAAAATACATCATCTACAATGTCTAGCACAGGAGGAATAGCAAGAAGTCTCTCAGCCTTTTCTTGGATTCTGAATAATCTTGGTTCTCCCAGTGGAAATGCTCCCTCATGGTGTGCAGGGTTTGCCCAAAAGAGTAGTCCTCAGGAGGAGAGGCTGAAGGGATAGATTCTTCAGCATCAGAGTCCTCATAGGGAGGAAGAGAATATCCCTGTTCTGAAGAGGAATCAGAAGAAATAGAAACCTGGTCAGAGGAATCGTAGTCAGCGTCTTGCCTAGGCCTTTTATCAGGACGGGGATGGGAACCCCTGATCAAAGTAATTAGGTCCTCGACCATTTTAAGCATCTGTTTCTTAGGCATGGATGACTGTCCAGGAGAATGCTGTACTTGTTTCTTTGTCTTTAAAGGTGTTTTAGACTTTGCCTTGGCTGCTGAAGTGGTCTTGATAGTAAGCTGTGTAGGTCTGAAAACATCCTCAGAAGCCGATGCCTGCTCACCGGCTTCGGACCCATCTGAGGGAATAGTTTCCATAGGCCCAATACCTTGAGTTTCCAGAGGCCTAGTTGTTTCCACGTAGGAGTCGGAGGCAGCCTGTGGATCTGAGGTAGCGGGTGTCAGGGGCTCCGAAAGCGCCTCACTGAGAACCGGCGACTGGCCTAGAAGAGGCTTCGTTGTCGGTTTTGGACCTCGGATGCCTGCCCTTTTCTTTTGCCTTGCGCTTTTTATGAACTCCGGTCGTCAGTTGTTCCGACGGCATTATATAGTTAAACCTTCGGCCAAAGTAATGTAAAGCAAAATCGAACCGACGCTTAATAGTGCGTTGGTTAAATCTAGCACAAATCCGACAACTAGCAACGTTGTGGTCAGGGCCTACGCAAGGAATACAGTAAGAATGAAAATTCTTATGAGGTATTTGCTTCCCACAAGAAATACAATTGTTAACTTTTACTGACATCGGTCTGGAGCAAGAAAAAGTTTCCCCAACGGGGTACTTAGCTTTTTTGAAGACTTCAGATCTGAAATTCAATTTCGAAAATCTCAGGAGTTGGCTAACCGGCACTTGCGAACTGCTTTTACTTCGGGCACTGCGCAGCAAGAAAGACTGAAGAAAATGGCTTCGGCTGCTTCTTATATACCCCTGGTGCACTGACATCAGGGAAGAGGCGACAGCAACTGACGCCGGACCAGGACTTTGGAATTCAGGCCGACTGCGGGTAGCCTGCCACCAGGATAACCCAAGTGTAATGACTGCAACAGTGAAACACGATGAACATCACAATTTCTTTATCTAAAGTGGAATTCAAAATTTTTGATTTAACTTCATCTGCAAACCTTTGGTTACAACCCAGGCATACCTCCTTAAGACAGTAGCAGTAGCAGTAGCTGTGGTTGCGGCCCTACAAACAGTACCCTGCACAATTATACACACTCATTAGGGCATGTTGAGACTCGATGAATATTACAAATAACAGGATTTAGAAAGGATTTATCCTCTGAAAGTAGATTAGCAGAGTATTCCCTTAAAATTTCAACACAAGGCAACACACATCCACATACCATCCTACTAAGTGAGAAATTTAAAAGCCAAAATGGCTAAAGAGAAAATTCTCTTCTCAAATTTATTCAACACCTTAGCTTTCTTATCCCCTGGAGTGGGGTTAGGATTGACCAAAAGTGTATTGCTAGTTGTAACTGAAGCAGATATGTTTGCAGGATTACACTAAAGATGAGAAAACGATATGGTAGCCTGTGAAACTCCACAAAGTCTATCAGCCATTTTAGAGGCTGAAGACTGAGAATAAGGATTATTACTGGTGGAAATAAAGACATCCTCCAAGACTGGAAAAATTGGGAGGAAAAGGAATAACATGTAGAACCTCTACTTGTAATAACTCATAGTATATCCTCATTTCAGGGAGAACCTCTATTTGTTCCCACAAAAACATATCATTCATCCAGGAAACAGACTCATAAAAAGAAAACTCCTCCAAGGTAAAAGGGATATATGTGCTTTCTCCAGAATCAGAGTGCTGGCCTAGTGAATCCATAGGAGGGGGAACTTAACCAGTCAAAAGAATCTGACATTAACAGAGGCAATCCTCAGGATTTTCTGTATCAGAATACTGCTTAGGTAAAGATTTTGGAATTCTAGGGCCAACTCCCTGCAATAAACTCAAGGGTACGTTAATATCATCTTTCTGTGTCATAAGTGTATCCTTAAATGAAAAATATTTAACCTTTTATTTCTTTTCCCTAGGTTCCCTGGAGGAATGTCTTGGGGGATGGCTCTTTATCCTGGGTAAGAGACACTGACTGAGCCCACAGTGACTGCAAGGATTCGCTTTTAGTAATTTTGTTTTTATTTTTCTATTAAGTGTGGGTGAAGAGCCAGCAAGTTTGTAGTGAGTATCCAAGCCATGACAGAAGAAGCATAATTGCTGGTAAGCAGTACTGAAAAGAGTCAGTCGGAAGGCAAGTTGCCATAGAGTGATCCCTCACAGCACACACGCACACACTTACACTTCCCCAAAAAGTCCCAAAACCACATCCATGCACAAGCAGTACATACAAATCCTTGACTGAACACTAATTCCTTTTCCTGCAGTGTTGCAACTTAAAACAAATGCTCAAGTATGACATCATGAAGTGCACAAACACTCCAAACAATGTCTGTAGTTTTAACACACTAAGTAATACACCAACACCCCAACTCAAAGGTTGTAAAAGCAGTGCACTTTTAACACAAAAAAGTCCCTGAGAAAAGAAATTAGCCTCTAAAGCTAATAAGGCAGTTCCCATCTGGAAACTGATATTTAAATAACTACCGTGTTTCTTAAACACACAATGCCAGTTTCAGTCAAAAAATAGAAAAAAATATGTCCTAATCTCAAAAAGGGCAATGGATTCTGTATGGAAGGGTTCCCCAAGGGGACTTATCTGCCAGAAAATAAGCTGTAGATCAATTGCTAGTCCTGAGAAAACTCCTTAGCTGTTTCCTGTGAGGCAGTAAGAAAGTACTGAAGTAATTTCCTTCTGGCTGCTATTTATCTGATTAGTACTGGCCAATCTGCAGACAGAAGAAGGTGTGGGATGGAGCCAAAGCTTTTGAAGCAGACCAGTTGTTGTTTCCAAGGCATAAAGCAACTGAAATAGTTAAAGCCTTCTGTAGCAGTGGGAATGATGGATGTCTACTAATACTGCCATCTGCTAGGAGAATGCAGCAATCCCCCCACCTTTTTTTAAGCACTGTTATTGAATTTTTTTATCACTTGTGACGTAGGTAGGCTTACATTTATATAAAAGTAATCAAATCATATTAGCAAGTTCACATTTACAAACATTATAAAACACATACATTGTTCTACACCACATAATCAAAGAAACATTACACAAATTGTTCAACTCCTGCCTTCTCTTAAACCTCACTCTTCCTCCGAAATATTTTTCTGCATGTATTGTTGCCACAATTTCCATTTTTTTCTATGTAATTTATTGATACCCTTTTATAAAGATCCCATTTCCTGTTCTTTTATCTCTATTGCAATATTCACTACTTCAAGTATAGTTAGTTTAGACGTTGATTTCTATTTTCTAGTAATTGCTTTTTTTTTTTTTGCAGCCACCAGAATTCAGCTTAACAAGGCCTTACTGGGTGTAGGCAATTCAGATCCTGCATCGCAGCTAAAAAAAAAAATCCTTAATTACATTTGCTCGCTCAGTATTCCTGACAGAGTACTCTGTAGGGAATTTTTAAAGTCTGCCAATTCATTACACTCTGAGAACATGTGCTCTCACGTACCACCTCCTTCCCTATTGTACCTAAATATTTTGTCATCTACTGGAGGAAAAATTATTTGAAGTCTGCATGGAGATGAAAGTTATCTATGCAAACACTTCCAGACAAAGATCCTAAATCTTATAGATGTTGTTGCACATTGGGGAAGCGCACATATATCCTCCCATTGTTTCTTTGTAAATTGCTTATCTAATCTCTCTTCCCAGTCATTTGTTACTTCCTCTGATAGATTTGTATAGTAATTGTGCAATATTTTATATTTCCTACTATTTATCCCTTTTTTAACAACAGCTTCTGTTCTAGATACAATTAAAAACTCAAACAATGCAGGTCTTTCATTTAAAATTCTCCTATTCCTTTCTCTCTGTCTGTACTCGGATTATCAATCCCTGACAGGGAAGGCAATCTCTAGCCTGCAATTCAAATTTATTCTTGGCCTCTTCCATTCTATTACCTTTCCCTCTCTAATTATTTACTCCCAATAGCTTGATTCCTTTGCCAGCTTCCACCAGTAAATTCCAGTCCCCTCTTTCCTATTCTTTGTACCCCTAACTGCAGTCATCCCTACTGGTAGACTCTCCTTTCTCCATTCCCTTGGTGGCTTAGTTCTTAGTATATTTTCTTCTACTTGAATACAATATTCTGTATGACTGTTCTTATTCTCCCTAAGGATGCGTCCAAAATCCCACTCTTTTCTTATTTATTGAATTACCCCTTGCTTTATAATCATCCCTTTCCACTTTGAATTGTAGCTTTCTGTTTGTGTTATGTATAAGATCCTTACCTGTGTAGCTCTAAAATGTCCCTTCAAATCAGGTAATCCTAAACTTCTTTGTTCTATTGAGAGGATCGACATATCCCACTTGACTCTTGCCCTCACAGATAAAATCATTTAATTCTTTATTATTTTCTGTCCACAACTTCTCTTTTGGTTGATAAAAATTTGTTTGACCTGTGTATTAAAGGGTCTAAAACATTTTTGCTGCTTGTAACTTGCTAGCCATATCTATAGGTTAAGAGCTTCCAGTTTCTCAGTTTTTGTATGATCTTTTGTTTAGTCTCTTCCCACATACACTTAGCTGCCATAACAGGATACTTAGCTGCCTAACAGGATCCTTTTTAACCCATACTTTTAAATACTTAATTCTATCATATCTCTATAAATGTGGGCATTGTTGAACTGATTCATGTGTGGGTACTGAGTTTGCAGCTATAGCCTTTATCTTCATTAGAACCATACCGATTATATCCTTGAATTTCTCAGTGCATTATTTTCTTTGTCATTTGCATTATATTTAGAACCACTGGCAAAGGGAAAAGACGACACCCCTGCCTGATTCCTCTCTTCACAAGCAGCTTACCAGACAGGAACCCTCCCACTTTAATTTTTGCCTACAATTCCTCATTTATCCTTCTAATTAACTTTAATATTTATTCAGGAAATGCAAATACTTCAATTTCCCTACTCATAAAATCCCAGCTTACTCTGTCAAATGTTTCTCTGCATCAAGACCAACCAACAACAGCTGTATTTTCTTACATTCTGCTTCCCTGTGGATCATCATCGTTCTATTAATGTTGACAAAAGTTTGCCTCCCCTCCGCAAAGCCACACTGATCTACATCCATCAATTTTGGTATCCCCTTTGCCATTCTTTCAGCCATTACAGACACTTTATAACCATAGTTTAAAATTGAACTGGGCCTATAGGAAGCTGGATCTGATGGGTATTTACAGTCTTTAGGTAATAAAGCAACCACAGTTTTTTTCCAGAATGTTAGTGCCTCCCCTCCTTTTAATATACTGTTAAACCAAGCCCTACAAGATCTTTATCACTTTCTTCCCTCCTAGATTCCACACTTTCACCGGAATACCATTCTTTTAGACTTTCCTACAGATTGGTTGTACATCACTGCTTTTATCTCTTTTCCTCCTATCTTAACTGTTAATTGCTGAGCCTCATCTACCTCTAACCTTGCCATATTTAAGTCTTCCATAAATATTTCCATTTGTGCTTTTTCTTGAAATTTCTACTTCTCTGCTTTATACAGAATAAATTTCTGAAATATCTCCAATACCTCTACAGGATCTCTGGTTATTTTATAGGCTCCACAACATTGACAACAACTCTTTCTACTTTTCGTTGCATTAAGTCGCTGTGCCAAAAGTTTTTACGCTCTGGAGTTCTGATAAAAAAACAGTTGCCTAACAGCAATCTTTATAAACTCATACATATTATCCCGGTAACTACCTTATGTTATCTTTAGCACTCAGCAATAGTGCCTCTTCTTTTTTCTGTGAGATTCCCCTTATTCTGCAATACTTAAAACTTTGGCAGCCCCTCTAAATAATTCTTGTTACTTCTTATGCAGATCTCTTTCTCCTTTTACTTCTACACTATTTTTAAAATACACTTTCAATTTATCTAGTTATAACTTATGGAATAATTTCTATCTTCCCTAATAACTCCAGAATAATTTCTACTTCCCATTCCTTAAATCCTTCTCTTTTTAACAAGTAGGTGGGGGAAGTGCCAGTGTCACATCTTTACTTCATTACCATGCATTTTTTCAAACACCTTTATTGAATCACTTGTGACATAGACAAATTTATATTCATGCATTTTTTCAAACACCTTTATTGAATCACTTGTGACATAGACAAATTTATATTCATATAACCGTAATCAAACTACATTAACATAACAAACATTACACTTCATATACATTGCTATACATCATATAACCTAAACAACATTACAAATTATTAAATTCCTTCCTTTTTTTAAACAAGGCACATCTTTATTAAACCATGGCTTACTACACAGGCAGTCATACGTATTTATGTAAATGAAAACAAACCACACCGACACAATCCTAGTTGCAAGTATTTTACATCACAAACCAATACTGACACTCCCAGTTGCAAACATTATACATCACTTGTAAGCTACCCAATCATTTTCAGTCAAACATTCTATAGCTCATTTAAGTCCTACTACCTTTTAAACTTCATTCCTCCCTTGTATATATTTTCCCACAATTCCCATTTTTTCTATGTAATTTGCTCCTACCCTTTCCAAAAATTTCAATTATAATTGTTTTATCTCTGTTACTATATTTACTACTTCTGGTATAGTTAGTTTAGATTTTGATTTCCATTTTCTAGCAACTTCTTTTTTGACAGCCACCATTATTAAACACAGCAAGGCCTTACCATGTCTAGGCAATTCTGATAAAGTATCATAGCTCAGCAAAATCATCTCCCTCGTCAGACCAATCTGCCTACCCAGCATCTCTGACAGTGCATCTCGCAGGGAATCCTTAAAATCCGCCAACCCACTGGACTCTCAGAAAATATGTTCCCAATTACTTCTTTCTTCCCCTTCACACCTCTAACATTTACTGTCTACCTGAGGAAAATTTCTTTGGAGTCTGTTTGGGGTATAGAAACATCTATTTAAACATTTCCAAGCAAAAATCCTAAATCTTCTAGATTTTGTTGCATATTTGGGAGACATACATATATCCTCCCATTGTTTCTTTGCATTACCATGCATTTTTATCCTAGTAATTATTGGCCCATGATTTGAAATAGTTATTGGATTTGTGTCAAAAATTCTCAATTAAATGCACATGCTCCTATCAAATATCATTTCTGTCTAGTCTAGCCTAGTTATTATACCTTCAGGAATAATGTGTAAATTCTCTCTAAAGTCACATCTTTCAGAACAAATATTGTAATAACTTTCTTCAGAAATCTACCTTATTTTATTATATTTTTCCTTCTACACCCCCCAGATACTTCCTCATTGTTGCAAATCAAATTCCAGTCCTCATCTATAAGTAATATTCCTTGCTGAAAGCCGATTATTTCTCCCAATTTTTTTTTAAGATCCATACTTGCAGGTTTAAGTGGAATATAAATACATGCCAGCATAACAGTCAGCCCTTGCCAGTACCCATTTACTACCACAAATCTGCCATTATCATCTTTTTTCTCTCTTCTGTCAATATCGGTACTCCTCTAATAATCAATACAAGTACTCCTCTTTTCCTTTGTCCCTGATATTCTGCTGAATATCCATCCAGAAATAATTTCTTCATCAAATTCACATGCTCATGTTTGTCCAAATGCATTTCTGTGACATTGCTATTTGCATTCTGCATTTCTTAACATAATTTAATACAATTTCCTTTTTATCTCCTCATGAGGCCATTCACATTCCATGAAAATACTGAAAGTGTTGCCATTATAGTAAGACTTATTGCCACATTATATATATATATATATATATATATATATATATATATATATATATATATATATATATATATATATATATATACACTTTGATTCACTGAAAACTCATTTCACTGAATTTCAATTCACCCTCAAAAAATCGCTGAAAGCTCAAATCACTGAAAACTCATTTCACTGAATCACACTTCATTGAATGTAAGTACTGTTGGGCAAATAAAATGCATATGCCCTTTTCCCCACTATCCTGGAGTTAGTATATATAGTTAGGGGGTGTGGGGGCACAGCCCCCCACAGTGGGGGTGTATGGGGCTTAGGCCCACACCTACTTAGCTTTTATATTTATGAATCTCATTTCACTGAAAGCTAATATAAAACCAAAAGTAGGTTGGGGGGCTGTGACACCCATACACTGGTCCAGTAATCAAGGAGTCTTAATCCTCACCACTAGCACCAGAGTGGGATGCGCACATGTGGGGGATAACAAGTACACACACAGTAAAGTACAATTTCCCTTACGAGTACATAGAGATCACAGTCAGTCTGGGGTTGGTTTCTCCCTTTCTCTAGAGATCCCCAATAAGACTCCCCACTAGCACAGATATAGGGTCCAGATCTCAGCCTAGTGGTCAAGCTAAAACCTCCAGAACTCTCTCTGTCCAACCAGTGCTTCGTGTCCCTGCCCAAGTAGCTGACATACACACACACTTTAAGACGATTTATATACAAACACACAGACACTCCTGGGAAAAGCTGGCGCAGGTTCTCCAGCTATGCCCCTTTCTGCCCAGATTATAAGGTAGTACTGACTGCCACCAACCACTAATAACTACTATAAGGCCCTTCCCAAAGGGTGACCAATTTCACTGTGAAATGTTACTGTTATCCAAATACTAAGTGTGCCGAACAGCAAGACTATTGGATTGGTTTGGACAGTATCATCAAATACATGCAATGTACTCTAAGAGCTTAAATTATCTCTACACAAAACAGCCACAGTTGAAAAGTTTAAAAATATTTAATAATAAATAAAAACACAAGACAATACTCAGCAATTCAACACAGTGGTAATCAAGAGTTCAGAGATCACAGAAAACATTTAAAACTATATTGTAGGATAGTCTGACATACATCTAGAAAACAGCTATACTATTCTGGCTATATTCTATCTCTAAGAGAAATCATGGTTCTAAATACTACTTACATACAGAGCAAGCAAGTGCTGGTGAGCTGATGTGTTCAAGTTCAGACAAAATTCAAAATGCTCAATCTTTCTCTCAGAGAAAATCTTAAATTGATGATACCCAGCACTGCTGAGTCATTTCACATTACATCATTTTTATCACTTCTCCTTTAGTTCCCAGGCTAACAGAAACTCAAAATTCAGAATTCTCTGTAAGCTGCACCAGGCCAAGAAGCCACAGCAAAAAAGACACGTTTACATGTAAAATCTAGCAATTATCTCTGTGCTAACAACAGAAATAATTTGCTAGTCCAGCCATCCTGTCTCCAAGCTTGAGATCAAACACAGTTGTAATTCTTTACTTAACAGCTTTCTTGTAGCAGGGTGCACTGTGGTTACATTTTTGAAGTATAACACCATTTTCTTGCATTTAGTTTTCTTTACATTTGTAAAAACAAACCTGTGGATTATATTAATATTTACAATAACATAGAATTATCTACAAAATTTTATCTAGCTAGTCTGGCAGCCTTCACAGGGGCTACGACCCCCACACCTCCCAATGTTGGGGGCTGTGCCCCCAACTATAGATACTAACTCCAGGATCACACTACAGTGAGGAAAAGGGCATATACATTGTATTTGTCCAACAGTACTTACATTCAGTGAAATGAGTTTTCAGTGATTTGAGCTTTCAGCGATTTGGTGAGAGTGTTTTGAAATAAAGTGAAATGAGTTTTCAGTGAATCAAAGTCGACCCATATTTATATATATATATATATATATATATATATATATATATATATATATATATATGTCTATTTCTAGCTTTTGTGATATATGCACCCAGTAATGTTTGGCAGGTTAATCCTGTATACATTTTTTTTCTTATCATCAACATTGGAACCTATATCACATTTTACAAGATGTTTTGTTTTAATAAAACCCCTCAAAAACACAACCTCAGAACCTATTAACATAATACAAATACACATAACTATGAACATATTCAAATAGGTTTAATCCTCCTAATAGAAACATCCCTCCTAATAGAAACATTTGTCCCAAATAGACAGCTGCTAACAAAGGCATTAATTAACCTGGAACTAAGGTTATCCATGTTAAGATGCATGTTATTGCCTGTGCTTCTGCTTACACTAATTGGTGTCTATTCTTTTTTTGTCACTTCCCAACAAGATCTGAAAACAATTTGCAGGTTTTCAGAAAACATTAACTTTTAGCCTAGCAGAAACCAGTATTCTGTTTCATTGCCCTGTTATCAACTTGTCATGTAAACGTAGGAGAAAAATGTAGTCCCCTGCTGCAGCCTAAAAGACAAGCTGAAATATTTACTGCTAAATATAAATGTTTCATTGTATTCAGTGTTCATTTGTTTCCACTTAAAACTTATTAGATTATGCCAAGGGTCTTACCCCACTCATTAACTTACGTGAAAGTAAGAGAAAAACATCAGCTCTACTTATATTATGATCTGTGTACTTTTGCATCCAACTCCCATCTCAACAACATAAAATTACAGCCTATTAACTTTAACATGCTTTTTGTCTAGCCTTTCTTCTCTTGTTATACTGTAATGCCTAGATTTCTTAATACAAAAAGAGAAAGAAAAGAATCTGTTTCCTATAGTAACTTTATCACATACAAGAACTAAGAATACTTTACTATGAAACATGCAATTTATATTGTGAATTTTTTTTATAGAAATTCTGTTAACAGAAATTGTTTTAGTTACCTTTTTCCGTCTTCCCCTCCCCTCAGTGTCCTTCCAAACATTAGTGTCATGAAGTGAGGCAAATGCTTTTCAGTTGCTCATACGTTTAACAAAGTCAACAAAAATCCACTCTTTCCACTTCTTCTAGTACAGCCGTACTTCACAAATGTGAATGATGCTTTTCAGTCTCACATTTATAGGCTCATAGGAAGTTACTAGGTTATTGGCCTTGAGGCCCTTATAAGCCTAGTCAAGAGTTTAGCCCATGTTCAGATTCACTAGTTTCCATGCTGCTGGTTTTCTTCCTGTACATCTCCATCTCCCAATTCCAGATTCCTGTTCAACTTATGTGCTTCTGTCTCTTAAGCATTTTCTTTTGGAACAGTGGAAAATATTTCACTAGTAAAAACTCTCCCTGTGCTTTATTATCAGAATAATGAGAAGTAGAGTCCCCTTTTGCTTGACTGCTCACTTTTTTGGACAAATGTTTGTATTCTCCCTTAGCCAGTTCTGCATCAAAAATGACTTCCAGCCTCCAGAAAAAAGTATTCTGAATACAGCTGGATACAGCAGCTTGACTCTCACACCTGTCTCTTGACATTCCCTGATTACTGGGATAAATTGTTTCACTTCTGCCTGGTGTACAGGGAATAATAATTTTCCACAAATACTCTGCTATCTCCAACTTTTAATACTTTGCCCTTTTGCCACAGTTTTGTCAGTATCACCTCTTTCTGCTAGTAGTTTTGCATCTTTACTAATACAGGTCTTGGCTACAAACTCATGGCCAGATTTGGAACATACATGTTGTACCCTTTCAATTTACAGTTCTGTTGTGGAATATCAGTCCAATTGTTTATTTGTGCCAACATAAAATTAATACACACTGTTCTATCTAGTTTCTCTAATTTAGCAGAAAATCTCAGATTTTCCTTGTGTGCTCTGTAATCTGATTCTATCATTTTTGAAACATTTCTTCTTGATCAGTCTCATACTTCCTTTTCTTCATTTTGACCTCCGATTTTTAGTTTTATCAGCTCATCTGAATACCTGTTTATGCTTCTTCCATTTTTCCAGCCTTTTGTTAACTGAGTTGATACATACCTCTCAAGTGTACCTCATTATGAGGAATGTTCCTCATTTGGGGTCTTAAAACATTCATGTTCCTCGAAGTTCCACACTGTCACACATTCAATGTTAGCAAATTTTTAACAGATATCCATAATAAATAGAACTGAATCATGCTAATTTATTTAAAAACTATTATATAAGTAGGAATATCACATTTAACCATCATATGAGCTTCCTAGACGAAGTTGTTAATAAGTGTTCCAGATTTGGCCAGTTGTTCCATATTATGAAAGGTAGTCTTTCTCATTTTGGAGATGGAAAGTTGAGAGCTATGAGTTGATATACTCCTTCAGAGTTTCATTTATTTTAATCAGCTCAGAGCACATTTAACTTATTTTCCCCTCTAGATTACTGGAAGCCATGTCTTGCACCAAAACTGGAATGTGAACTGCTTTTTGCTTTTTCCTGGATTTCTGTCTGTTTTTGGCTTTAATGACTTCCTCCTCTTGTATCTCAGCTTGTAGCATTTCCTTGATTGCTTGAACAAGCAGAGGCAGATCCCCCCCCATCAGAATATATCTTAAGGTGTTCTGCTTAAGTCCCTTTCTCACTGTTCTGTTTATATAGAGTCATATAAAATTCTACCATAACTATCTCTTCTGGATCTGTTTCTAGTTTTCCTACAGTAAGATTCCTAACTTTGGTTATTAATCTTTCTACTTTTTGCTGTCCGGTCCCTGTGTCAGTAGTTTCATTGTTTTAGAATTGGTTTCAAAAGAATTCTTACTACATACTCTAAATTATACTCATTTACACCACCCAGGTATTCTTCTATATCCCTTTTAGTGGTCTTTAACAATGACTTGCCTTGTTGCTTTTCATCTATTGATCTTGTATGCTCTTAAGTTAAATGCTGCCAAATATTTCCCCAAGTTTTAGGACCATATCAGATTAAGTTTCCACCAAGTTTCTTAATCGTCTTTTACACTCTTCACAAACATTCACCGTTCCGCTTGACAAAGGGTCCATTGCCCAAGTATGTTCAATATTCTTTGATCCACCCCATTCTCTAAATTTTCTCTTTCCCCAATAAGTACAAGGGAAAGTGCCAGTGTTTTTCCCTTCTATTCCATACATCTAGCCTAAGTGTACCTTGAATCAATGCATGGTCTGAGATGACTATCGGATGTGTGAAACTATCATCCACCAAATACAGGTTCTCCTTAGTAATGTAACATCTTTCAAGCCTGGTCTAGATATTGTACCTTGCAGAGTGATAAGTAAAATGTGTCGGTCTTTGCCCCAGCTGCATAACATCAACCATTTCAAAAATACTCGTTTCCAAATATTTATCTGCAGTTGTGTTCCATTTCTAGGACCTCACGATATCTCTCATATACTGCTATGAATGTTACTTCCCCTAACATTTGTTTTACTTCTTTACCTCTTGCTCTAGGTGGAATATAAAAAGTGAAGCCAGCAGGAGTTTCTTACCATGCCTATTTGCCTTTAATAATGTATCTGCCTAGCTTATCCACTTTCTGCTCTTCTACTTTCAGATAACCATTTTTTTCACCAACACCAAAATGCTTAGTTTGCCTCTCCCTCCAACCCTTTAAAAAACCCTCCATATCACTTTTCTTAATTAACTTCCATGTAGATGAGCTTCCTGCAGCAACACTATTTGCATATTGGTCTTGGCCAAACAGGGCACTACCCTTGCTAATTTTGTTGCATCTGTTAATCCATAAACATTCCATAAAACTATATTCATCAAAATCTGAGTTAATGATAACACTCTCAGCTCCTCTGGGAATATAATTCTCCCATCCATGGCTTTTATAGGAAGCCAAACTGGTCAATATCTCTCTTTACCTTTGTCACTGAGCCACAGTGTATTTTTATATCCTAATAATATATACTGATTACTCCAGTTTCCCCACTAAGTACAAAACAAAGTACAAAGTTTTATTAACTCCTACTATCCTCAACTGTACAAACATTCAACTACTTATAAAGTACAGATGTGTACACTTACCATAAATGCAGATGTTAAGAGTGTATTAACTGTTGCAGTCATCACATTTGGGTTATCCCTGCCAGGGTAGCTCTCGTCCGACCCAATACCAGAGGCGTAGTATTTCTGCATCAGTTGCTGTTGCTTCAAGACTGACATCAGGTTGTCAGTAGTATAAAGTAAGGCAGCCGACGCCATTACATCAGTTTTTTTTGCCCAAACCTGTCAGGAGCCCCCAAGTAGGAGCCAGGTTCTGGTGGAAGTTCCCACCAGTAGAAAGTAAATACCAATATGTCCCTTGTAAGGAAAGAGAAGAAAAAAGGGGGGTGGAGAGAGTGAAACCAGGACTGCAACAGTGAATAAATTTGAACATCTACATTTATGGTAAGTGTACATAACTCTACTATGTTACTCGTGTTTCACTGTTGCAGTCATCACATTTGGGTTGATTCCCAAAGCTGAGAAAATGGGTGGAGGCCGTCAAGGAAACTAGGGGCTGGCTAAGATGCCCTGCAAGACTGCAGAGGCAAACCCTGATCTGGATTTGGAGAAGAGATGCAGGTGGTAATGTTTGGCAAAAGTGTAAACAGATGTCCAGGTAGCAGCTTCCAGGATGTCCCTGGTGAGGACTCTTCTGAGGAAAGCTGCAGAGGTGGAGGCTGCTCTGGTGGAGTGAGTCCTGACCCCCTTGGGGGAGGCTTTCCATGTTGTTTGTAGCAGAAATGGATGCAGTGTGCTATCCATTTGGAAATGGTTTGTTTAGAGATGGCTTTGCCTTCTGCCCCTGTAGCAAAGCTAACCAGCAATTGATCAGACTTTCTGAAGGATTTAGTCCTGTCTAGATAGTATCTGAGCTGTCTAGAGAGAGTGCAGGATCCTTTCCTCCTTGTTCTGGGGATTAGGAAAAAAGGTGGGCAAATGAATGGATTGCTCGACAGTCACACTGGACACCACCTTGAGCATGAAGGATGGGCTAGTCCTGAGGGATACCCTGTCAGCATGGAAGATGATGAAGGGTTCCACAGCCATGAGTGCTTGCAGCTCGGAGACTCTTCTGGCTGAAGTGATGGCCAGAAGTAAAGCTGTCTTCCAGGAGAGAATTTTTAGCTCTGCAGCAGAAGCTGGTTCGAAGGGGGGCAGGGTGAGCTTTTCCAACACAAAGTTAAGGTCACAAGCTGGGGTTGGTGCTCTTCTGGGTGGCCTTAAGTTGCTAGCCTCTCTTAGGAACTGTTTGATCAAGGGGAGTGAAAAAAAGGGGCTGCTCAGTGGGAAAATGAGCAGAGATAGCAGAGGCATGAATTTTAATAGAGGAAAAAAGAGAGGCCACTGTGTAGTAGGTTAGCTAAGTAATCCAGGATGAGAGGGAGGGAGGGCTGTGCCATATTGGCTCCCTTAGCCTGAATCCAGTTGCAGAACCATTTCCATTTGTCAGCATAAGACTTTCCAGTGCTAGGGCATCTGGCCTCACGTATAACATCTAGTACCTGTTTAATGAGGTTGGCAGATTGATCTGGGGTTAGGGAATAAGCCAAGCTGCCAAATTGAGTGTCTGCAATTGGGGATGCATGAATTCCCCTTCCCTCTGGGTCAGGAGGTTTGGAATATGAGGAAGATAACATGGTGGCAGTGTGGATAGGCTGCACAGCAAGGGTACCAGTGCTGGCGAGGCCAGTCTGGAGCTATAAGAATTGTCCTTGGTTTTTCCTCCTTTATTTTGAGCAGTACCCTAGGGATGAGAGGTAGGGGAGGAAAGGCATAGACCAAAAGATTGACCCAAGGGAAAGACAGGGCATCCACTTTCCAAGCCATGCAGTGACGCTCCCTGGTGCAGAATTTGCTGAGCTGATGGTTGGTGTGGGAGGCAAAGAGGTTGACCTTTGGGGTGCCACATTTCTGAGTTATTAGGGTGAAGGTTCTTCTGTTGAGCTGCCACTCATGTGGGTCCAGAAGATTTCTGCTTAATTGGTCTGCCTGAGAGTTGAGAGAACCTGGTAGGAATTGTGCTAACAGGTGGAGTTGCATGGCAGAGGCTGTGCGCCAAAGTGTCATGGCCAGACTGCATAGAGGGTAGGAGTGAGTCCCTCCCTGCTTGTTAATAGACCACATTACAGTGGTGTTGTCTGTTTTGATCAGGAGAACCCCTGGGGAGAGAAGGGGCTTGAAAGCTATCAAGGCGTGCTGGACAGCCATCATCTCTTTTTGGTTAATGTGCAGAGGGATTTGCTGAGGGCTCCATTGGCCCTGTATGCACCTGCCATCCAGGTGTGCACCCCAGGCATACTCTGATGGGTCTGTGGTGAGGGTTTGGGCGGCGGGTGGGTGGTGAGAAAGGTAATCCCTTGTTGTGGGAGCATGCTGTTGCCCACCAAAGAAAACCTTTTCTGAGGCAAGGAATTATAAGAGTCTCCAGGTATTGAGAGTGTTGACACCAAAGGCTTTTTAGGTACAACTAAAGTTTCCTCATATGCAGTCTGGCATATGGAATGAGTAGTATGCAAGATGCCATGAACCCCAGAGCTTGCAGGATCTTCCTTGCAGATAGCTGAGGTCTGATGGCTAGTTGAGAAAAGTAGGCTGTCAGGAAATTTTGCTTTTCTGGTGTAAGGAATACCATCTGGGATGCTGTTTCCAGGCTTGCTCCCAGGAAAATAATACTTTGGGTGGGCACCTGTTTGGATTTCTTTTCAATGATTGTGTGCCCTAGGGAGGTGAGTAGGGACTTTACAAAGGCCAGGTGCTTCAGCTTTTCCTGGATGTTTGCCTGAATTAGGCAGTTGTCTAAGTATGGGTAAATCTGGATATTTCCTTTGTCTGCAAAAGGCAATGGAGCCAGACATTTTGTGAAAATTCTGGGAGTAGGAGATAAGACAAAGGGAAGCGCAGAGAACTGAAAGTGCTGAGATCCTGCCCTGAAACAGAGATATTTCCTGCATGATTCCCTGTTAGGAAATGTGGAGGTAAGCCTCTTTTAGATCTAGGGTGACTAGTCAAGCATCCTTGGAGAGCATGGGAAGCAGCTGCTGGAGGGTGAGCATTATGAATTTTGAGATCACCAGGAAGGTGTTTAGAATGGATAGATCTAGAATGGGGTGCCAGGTGCCCTCTTTTCTGGGTACGGTACCAGAAAAAGTCTGGAGTAGAAACTTTGGCCTCTCTGTTCTGCAGGAACGTGTTCTACTACCCTCATAGAGAGCAGGGAAAGGACTTGCTTTTGCGTCTGCCTTTGGAGGTAGAGCTGGGAACCCTTTTGGAGTAGGAAGGGTGTGGAAATAAAATCTGTATCCCTGGGACGCTATGTTGAGAACCCAGCAGTCGTTGGTAATGGTGGCTCAGATGCTTGCGTAAAAGGAGAGTTTCCTCCTAGGGAAAGGAGAGTTTTCCTCCTAGTGGTAAGTGAAGTGGGCAAAGGGAAGGGGTGGGGGAGGACAGTCATTGTGAGTTCTTACCATAAGGGGGTGGCTTAGAAATCCCTGGTTTTGAAGTGCAGGTAGTCCGCTGCTTAGATCTCTGCATTCCCCTGTGGCTGCTGTCTGGGGGGGTCTGGTTTCCCAGGGTCTGGGCTGGGCTGGACTGGCTTAGTGGGAGCAGGAAAGGACCAATGCTTGGTGGGACAATGCCTGCTGAACTTGGGTGGCTGGACCTGTAAGAACTTCTTAACTGTTTGCATAGAGTTTGCTTTTTCTTCCATCTTTTTTAAGACCTCTTCTGCCTTCGTGCCAAATAAGTTGTCTTTGTGCAAGGGAGGATCCAACAATTTAGGTTTGACATGGTCTGGCAAGGGCTGTTCCTTAAGACATGCCTTCCTTCTAATGACAGATCCGGTAACTGGTTCCCTGCAAGAAGCTTCTAGGGCATCAAAACCACAGTGCAAGTTGTGTTTAGTTACTTGACTTGCAGAATGCATTAACTCTTGTAACTCTTTAGATTCTGCACAAGCAGGAAAGGAAGACATTTTTTGTTTGAGGCGTTCCAGGGTATGTTGCTGAACTTTTAGCATATGGAACTGACAATTTTGTGCCCTGACAGCAAGAGTAGCTGAGGTGTACACTTTTTTACCCCATATGTCTAGTATGCAGGAATCCCTATCTGAGGGGGTGGGATTCTTAGCAGAGGTTGCTTTAATCCCTTTAGGCCCTTGAGAAATTACCTCAGAGTCAGCAGTAGGATTTTTAAAAAGAAATGTGTGCGAGTCAGGGACTCTATAGTACCAGTCTGGTTTTCTGGGTGCAGGAGGAAGGGTGTCAGGAGTCAAGCTGGATTCCATGAAAACATCCTCCACAACATCCAAGACTGGGGTGATGGCCAAGGGTCTGTGCTGTGGAAGATCTAAGAATTCCCTGAGTCTCTTTTCAGACTGAGGGTAGCCCTGACTCTCCCACTGGAAATGCTTTCTTAAGGTATGAAGGGTTTCCCCAAAGGAAAAGTCCTCTGAGGGAGAGGCAGAAGGGATGGAATCCTCTACATCAGAATCATCATAAGTAGAGAAAGGTTGCATGTCTTCATATTCATATGCATCAGAGTCATCTGACCTTGTTCAGACAAAACTACAGGGGACAGATCTCTTTTCCTTTTCAACGGGGTAGCTTGGCTTCCCCTGATCAGCATGACAAGGTCTTCTACCATTTTAAGCATTTAAGACTGAGGCAAGGAAGCAAGTGCCTGAGATTGGGTCATCAGTTTCTTGGGTGTGGTTCATACCCTGGGGCTAAGAAACTCGGTCGTTTTCAAAAGAAAGGTAGTTGCGAAAGAAGACGTTGGTTTGTGTCGAGAATCGGTAGTGCGAATAACTTCCTCGGAAGCCGGTGCCTGCTCAGTGGCGCTGGACCCATCCAAGATAGAGACGACCACAGGATCCTTAGTCAAAGAAGAGTTTTGTGGCATACCAGACTCCGAAAGGGTCTCGGTAGCGGCCTGCGAATCCACAGAAGCGGGCATTAGGGGCTGCAAAAGCACCTCACTGAGGACAGGAGAACTGACGACTAACTGAACGGAAGCATCGTTGGTAGGTTTGGACCTGTGCAGTCTGTCTCTGTCTTTATCTTTATATTTTTTCAGAAGATCTGCTGTCAGATGGCTTACCTAAGCCATATCGGAGTTCGAGGATTGCAAGTGAAAATATCTAGCTACAATAAGGGCATAACGATGGATAGTTCTGGCGTTGATCAAAGCACAGAAGCAGCAGCGGGGGACGTCGTGGTCTGGGCCGAAACAAGTGATGTAGTAAGAATGAAAGTCTCGGTGTGGTATTTGCTTTCCACACACGAGACAATTGTTAACTTTTTCTGACCGGTTAGTGTAAGAAAAAAGAATCCCCAATGGGGTACTTAGCTTTAGAAGACTTCAGCTTCAAATCAGTAGTCGAAACTCGGGTAGCAGCCGACCGGCACTCATGCGAACTGCTTCTGCTTCCACAGCAAGAAAGACTGATGTAATGGCGTCGGCTGCCTTACTTTATACTACTGACAACCCAACTTCAGTCCTGAAGTAACAGCAATTGATGCAGAAATACTACGCCTTTGGTATTCAGGCCGGCCGAGGGCTACCCTGGCAGGGATAACCCAAATGTGATGACTGCAACAATGAAACACAAAGAACATCTATAATTTTAACAATATACTGTGCTGCTTAGTGTCTCTCCATGACTGACATTGTTTTTGTTTCATTAGTCAACAGGCTGTAAATAAAACACTCTGTATGAGTTTACTGAGTTTGTGTGAAGAAGCCCTTTTGATTAGGATAAGTGCTTACATCTTTAGGTTCAAAAGTGCTTACTAGGCTGACGACCATAAGTGCCTTTTTAAGCCTAGCCATGCATCCCAAATCTCTGACAAGTTCTGGTCCCCTTGATAAGTGTAAGCAGGGACTTGGGAGATGAAACATTTACAAACAGTGGCCTGGGAGATAAACCATTTGCAGGTTGCCTGTGTCCATTAGAGACATAGGTGCCAAGCCAGAAGCATAAAGTTGTTAGCAAAGCAATGCTGAATGTAGTAACGTCAGATGTATAAATGCCAATGAACAATACTGGAAGACAGAATTGTGACTGTAGTATAACAGTGATTTTTTCATTAAGTAATACCAACTTTAAGCATTCAAATGTGTGTAGTCTGGTTACATGCTGGGTATATGCAATGTGAAGTTAACATTTAAACTGTTTTTTCCAGCTGCACAGTTGAGGTGGTTTTGTGGAATGCAGTACAAACTATTGCACTGTTACACAAATGGAGTTGCACGTTTTTTTTTCATTACTGACCATTAGCAATCTCTACTATAAGTGAAAGCATGTGTGTGTTATACCATGGATATCATCTCTCATGCCTGCTGTTCTGCAACTGTGGAGTTAGAATACATAAGTAAAGGGTTGGGGATATAGCCCTCCATCTAAGGGGGAGGTTGTCCCCTGTAAAAATACTTTATATTTGGATCATTATTTAAATTTTAGTACTTTGTGGAATCTGTTTTATATATGTATGTGTGAATTTTTTACATGCAGATATATCTATAAATTGAGAGATAGATGTATATATCTGTCTAGTCTTTTAGGTCAAACAGCTGGACTATCAATGTTCTTAACACTGATGCATTTATCCCTGTGATTGGAGGATCAACCTTGGGGCAGGAAAATAACAGACATCATTTTCACAGGGGGCGGGCCCAGTGTACCCCACATCCTGTGCTAATGACATATACTAACTCTGAGATCAAACAATCCCCAGAGTAAGGGCTTATTCCCTTACCCTTAGGACTATCAATCTCCAACACCCATCAACCATGTGTTCTATTAACCACAGGTGTGTCAACATTAGAGCATTTCACTCTAAATTATCACTTATATATATATATATATATATATATGTGTGTGTGTGTGTGTGTGTCTATATATATATATATATATATATATATATATATATATATCTATATCTATATATATATATATATATATATATATATATATATATATATATATATGTGTGTGTGTGTGTGTGTGTGGATATATATATATGTGTGTGTGTGTGTGTGTGTGTGTGTGTGTGTGGATATATATATGTGTGTGTGGATATATATATAGATATATATATTTTATTTATTTTTTATTTTACATTTGTTGACCGGGCTAGTCTAGCTGGATATATTTCCATTTTCAGTAGAGGCCCGGGGAGAAAAGCTCCACAGTATATATAAAAAACATACAACATTTGAAGTGTAATACAACAAAAACACCAGGATAATTGTAAAGACAAAAAAGAAAAATTAGCATGCAAAAACAATTTACTAATAGGAACTAATATCATTACCTATAAACAAACTAAACTACAGAGAAGCAAAAATCAGGGAAAGGTGAGTAGGGAGGAGAAGTGGGAGGAAAGTAAGAGTAAAGTAAAAAAGAAAGGATAAGGAAGGATTAAACAAATTTTCAGTGAAGAGGAAAAGAGGTAAGTGAAAAAAGATAATTGTTCAGGGAAGAGGGAGAGAGATGCGGGGGAAGAGACGAGATAGAGAGGGTAGAAATTTAGTCAGGTTTAGTGCAGGAACAGAGCCAGTGACTTTTCAAATGTTCTTTTATTCTTTGTTTGAAGAGGGGCAGTGATGAGATTAGTGTTATGTCACTGGGTAGTAGATTCCAGTTCCTTCCTACTGTACTAGAAAAAAGAGAGTCACCAGCTGAGTTATTGGACTTTGTTAATTTAGCCATAAGTTTTCTAGAAGAACGAAGGGAGTTAAGATTATTGTATGGGATTAAAAGTTCTGAGAGTATAGGGGTGTTTGAAGGCTGGTGCAGTATTTATATATATAAGTGTGTGTGTGTGTACATATATATGTATAGTGTGTGTGTACGTATGACAGAGTAAAAAGTGCAAGAAAGACATAGCCAAGCTATTGTCTTCATTGTGTAATACCTTAAACCTCCTGTAGTGGAGGCCCATGGGATATATGAAAATCAGCCCCTGAAGGACATACCACAACCACATGGCTTCTGAATACCCATGACTTTTTACTTTTTTCAGTCTTTATGGGTACAGTCAGGCCAATAAAGTCAAACCCCACTAGATGTACACATGAAATGTTCTGGACTTTTTTATGATCTCGTCAGTACAGCACACATGCACACACTCAAATATATAAACATAAATAAAGATATATAGATGTTTACCTACAAGTATGTCAAATATCACACTACTGAAAACAGTAAAACGGTATTTAACTATTATGTTTTTATTTCAGTAAGTCAAAAATAGTTGTGTAAAATCTTACCATAACCACAGATGTCATTCTCTTCTATGTTGCAGTATTCTTTACACATGGGTTGTCTTCCGCCCAACGACCCTATATCCGGCCTGTATACAAAAGCTTATAGCCACTGCTAGTACATGGGATGTCGCACGTGGGTTCTGACAGCTTCAGCCATAAAAGGGATGTCAGCACGTACCATCCTCAGAACAAGGAAACCCCATGAGGAAGAATAGTTCTAAGGCAAACAAGGAGTCATCCTAAGAAGGGACAAGTTGCAGGGGGAAGGTGGGAGGGACAGAATACTGCAACATAGAAGAGAAAGACATCTATGATTATGGTAAGATTTTACACAACTATTCCATGTCCTTCTATTCAATGTTGCAGTATTCTTTATACATGGAAGAGTGCCAAAGCTTAGTGGGAACTTAGGGAGGAGGAAGGAACAGAAGAAAGTGAGGAAGAATTCTCCACAACTCCATGAAGAAAAGCTGTAGAAGAGCTCTAGCAAATCCTGCCCTGGACCTAGAAATAGCGTCCAGCTTGTAATGTTTGGTAAAAGTATGGACTGAAGACCAAGTAGTCGCCTCCAAAATGGAATTAGTATCAAATTAGTATCCAGGCCTCTAAAGAAAGCCCCTGACGAAGCAGCCGATCTGGTGGCATGGGCTCTGACAAAAGAAGACAGTGATTTTCCATGAAAAAGATAGCAAAACACGACAGTCTTAGAAATCCAAGATGAAATGGTTTGTTTAGAAACAGGTAAACCCAGAGCCTTGGGATAAAAAGACACAAAGAGCTGATCTGACTTCCTTATAGATTTTGTTTTGTCAAGGTAAAATCTGTGTTGTCTGTGTACATCTAAGGTACACAAAATCCTCTCACTAGAGGACAGAGGAGAAGGGGAAAAGGTGGGCAACTGGATAAACTGATTAACAAACAAGTCATTCACCAATCTAGGCATGAAAGTAGTATTAGTCCTCAAAGATACTCTGTCCTTGTGAAGCCTAAGAAAGGAGGGGATGCCATCAAGGCCTGAATATCAGAAACCCTCCTAGCAGAAGTTAAAGCCATCAGAAGCACTGTTTTCCAAGTGCAAAACTTCAAAGGGGCGGAGGCCACAGGCTCAAAAGGGGCCAGAGTTAACTTCTCCACTTCTTCCTGCACTCCTCCGTTCTTTTGATGACTTCCTGGACCTCTGCATTCCACCACCAGCTTTCCTTATGTACCTTATTTCCATACCTGGCTCGGCCACATATCTTTTCTGTAGTCCTAACACATGCTGTTTTTAGGCACTGCCATTCTTTTGCAACGCCACCTATTTTCCCCTCTTCTTGGGGTGCTAGAGCCCTGAGTAATTCCTTGAACTGTTGTGCTTTCTCTCCAGTTAACTTCCAGGTCTTCAGCCTGGTCTCTGTTGACCTTAGAGCCTTCACTGACCACTGCTTGCAGCTGATTGTGGCAATTAGTGGTTTATGCTATGGGCAGACTGTTTCGCTGGGGATGACTTTGCAATCATGGATTCTACCCCAGTGCCTTTTCCTTACTAGGAGGAAGTCTACTAGAGTTGGATGTTGACTACTCTTGTATGTGATCTTGTGACTGTCTCTCTTTCTGAACTATGTGTTGGCTACTATCAAGCCATTTGCCAGACAGAAGTCTAGAATGACTGTTCCTCCTTTATTCCTGTTGTCCCACCCATGTGGACCCAGGCAGTTCTCATAACCTGTTCTGTCTGTCCTGATATGTGCATTCAAGTCACCCATTAACAACACAAATTCATGTTCTCCTGCTTTATCTAGTGGGTCCTGCAACTGCTGTCTGAATGCATTCTTTTCCTCACTATCACAGCCCTGCTGTGGTGCATAGGCTGAGATTATGAATATTGCCCTATCATTTCACTGGAGTCTGACTGCCATGAGTCTGTCATTAATTCTGATGATCTCCCTTACTGCCTTCTGAAGCCTCTCTCTCACCACAATTCCTACACCATTTCTAGCCTGCTCTCCACCTGAGTAGTAGACTCTGGATTCCAAGACAAGTGGCTTTGCTGCACTGCCCTTCCATTTCATCTCTTGGACACATAGGATGTCCAGCCTCCTCCGTATCATCATGTCATCCACTTCCAAGCTGCCTCCTGTCAGTGAACCTACATTAAGTGTAGCAATTCTCAGTTCATGTTTGGCAAGTTGGTTTTACGTCTAGCTTTCACTCAACAAAGCTATCCCAGGAAACCCAGGCTGGGCAACTAGACACTGGCCAGCCAGTAGCTTATTGAGCCAGGGCTACTGGGCTTTATGGTGGGCACACACTGGCCAATAGGGGCACATATACCCCTCCCACCATTAGCAAGGGTCCCTGGTGTGGGTCAGAGTAGGCTGGGTCCTGCTTATCACCGGTAAAGTACAGTTTTGTACCTACCATAAATGTAGATGTCCGATAGGTATGCATCTGCAGTCCTAACATATGGGTTGTCCTGCCTCAGGCAGCCCTTCGGTCGGCCGGATTCCAAAGTCTGGGTCTGGCCTCGGCTGATGTCGCACTTCACCCGACGTCACAGCTGCTGGGGTATAAAGGCATCAGCCGACGCCATTTTCCTCAGTGTTTCTTGCCCCAGATGCCAGGTGCCCTCTAGGAAGGCTAAATTTGGATAAATGCAAATAATTCCAAACAGTAGAGAGCAAAAAAAATATATATATATATATATATATATACATATATACAAACAAATACACCATAATAGATTCCCCCAGCTAGCTAAAAGAGGGGTAAATACCCTAGGAATACCACAGAGGAGAAGGAGGGTGGGTAATCCTGACTGCAGATGCATACCTATCGGACATCTACATTTATGGTAGGTACAAAACTGTACTATGTCCTTCAAGGATGCATCTGCAGTCCTAACATATGGGTAGAATACCATAGCCAAACTGGGGGAGGAGGCACTAAGATAAAGATGGTGTAGTCAAGATCCCTTGCAACACAGCATTTGCAAAACCTGCTCGGGATCTGGAGTATAAAGGAAGGTTATAATGCTTGGCAAATGTATGCACGGAGCTCCAAGTAGCAGCTTCTAAAATGTCTTTGGTAGCCACTCCTTGTAGGAAAGCTGTAGTGGTGGCTGTAGCTGTTTTGGAATGAGGTCTGATATTTTCAGGAGTTGTCTTTCCATGAAAAGAGTAGCAAAATCGAATGCAATTTCCTATCCATTTTGAGATTGTCTGTTTTGAAATTGCTTTTCCTTGCATTCCTGTTGCATATGCTACCAGAAGCTGGTCAGTTTTTCTGTTGGTCTTAGTTCTGTCCAGATAGTAGCGTAATTGTCTGTGCACATCCAAGGTATGTAGCAGTCTTTCCCCCCTGTTCTGTGGGTTGGGGAAGAATGTAGGTAAATAAATCGCTTGGTTCAATGATACTCTGGAGACCACTTTTGGCATAAAGGTAGGGTTAGTTCTCAGAGACACTCTATCCTGATGGAAGATAAGGAAGGGCTGTACTGCCATTAATGCCTGTAACTCAGATACCCTTCTTGCTGAAGTGATTGCTAGCAGGAAAGCAGTTTTCCAAGACAAGAATTGTAAATCTGCTGTTGCTGCTGGTTCAAAAGGGGGAAGTGTTAACTTTTCCAGCACAAAGTTGAGATCCCATGTAGGTAAAGGTGGTTTCCTTGGAGGCTTTACATTTTTGATTCCTCTCAAGAACTGCCTGAGTAGAGGATGAGAGAAGACAGGAGGATCCATGTTGTATTCTGCTGAAATTGCTGATGCATGAATCTTAATGGAGGAGTAGGACAGGCCATTGTGGAACAGTTCTGCTAAGTATTCCAGGATGTGTGCTATGCTTGCCAATGAGCCATTTTCTCCCTTTGCTGCACTCCAAATGAGGTATCTTTTCCATTTTGCTGAATAAGTTTTCCTTGTGGAGGGTCTGCGAGCCTCTAGGATAATGTCCTTAACCCTCCGAGATAAATCTGGGTTATTTTGTTTTATGCAATATTCCAAGCAGCTAGCTGCAGTGTTTTCAAGTTTGGATGTAGGATCTTGTAGTTGTTCTGTGTTAGAAGTAAGGGACATAGAGGTAGAGGCCATGCGTGTGTCCGAGACATGCTTCTCAGTAGCGGTACCAATGTTGTCTCGCCAGTCTGGAGCTATCAGGATTACCCTTGGCTGATCCTCTTTGATCTTCAGTAGGACTTTGTACATCAAAGGAAGAGGTGGGAATGCATATGCTGTCAGGTTTTTCCAGCTGAAGGAGAGGGAGTCCACCCTCCAAGCAAGTGGGTGGTATGCTCTTGTGCAGAATTTCTTCAATTGGTGGTTGTGTGGGGAGGCGAACAGGTCTATCTCTGGTAGTCCCCATTGCTTTGTTATGGTTTTGAAGATATCTGGATGCAACATCCATTCGTGAGCATCCGTGGTAGTTCTGCTTAAGGTGTCTGCTAGTGAATTTTCTTTTCCTGGTACAAATCTGGCCTGAAGTTGAATGTTGAGATTCAGGGCCACATTCCACAGGTCCATTGCCATCCGGCATAGAGGATATGAGTGTGTACCTCCTTGTTTGTTGATGTACCACATGACTGTGGTGTTGTCCGTCCTTATCAGTAGGTGACCTTGTTGAAGGAATGGTCTGAATGCCTGGATCGCCTGTTTCACTGCCAGCATCTCCTTTAGATTTATGTGTAGATTCAGCTGGTCTTGGGTCCATAGGCCTTGTATACACTTGTCCACCATGTGTGCGCCCCAGCCTAGGTCTGAGGCATCCGTGGTGATGGTCTGGCTTGGATGAGGTTTGTGGAAAGGCAGTCCTCTGTTCAACTGACAGGCCTGAGCCCACCACAGGAATTCTTGCTTCAGGCATGGAATTATTGGAATCTGGGCTTCTAGACTGTGCTTGTGTTGAGACCATACATTCCTTAGGTACCATTGCAACTTTCTCATATGCAGCCTGGCATGTGGAATCAATATTATGCAGGATGCCATGTAACCCAGGGCTTGCAGGACTTTCCTTGCAGTAAGCTGAGTTTGTGTTGTTAATGTCATGAAATAGACTGGTAGTTGTTTTTGTTTTTCTTCTGTGAGAAACGCCATCTGAGTGGATGTATCCAGTTCTGCACCCAAGAATGTTGTCCTTTGGGATGGTACTAGTCTTGACTTTTGCATGTTGACTGTGTATCCCAAGGCTTGCAACAGTTGTATGACCTTTTCCAAATCTTTTGTTAGTTTTGCCTTGTTGTCCGCTTGCATTAGGCAGTCGTCCAGGTATGGGTAAATTTGAATTCCTGAAGCCTGCAATGAGCAATTACTGATGCCAGGCATTTCGTGAATACTCTGGGCAGTAGATAAGCCAAAGGGCAATGCTGAGAATTGATAATGCTCTGATCCTGCAAGAAATCTGAGGTGTCTTCTGCAATCTGGTCGTATAGGGACGTGCAGGTATGCCTCCTTGAGATCTAGAGTCACCAGCCAAGACTCCTTGCCCAGCATGGGAAGAAGTTGCTGGAGGGTCAGCATTTTGAATTTTGGAACAATGAGGTATGTGTTCAGAGCGGACAAGTCGAGAATAGGTCTCCATTGATTTTCTTTTCTTGGTACAAGGAAAAGCCTGGAGTAAAATCCTTGGCCTTGTTCCATAGGGTACCTTTTCTATAGCTCTCATCCTTAGTAAGTTGTTGATTTGTCTTAGAGCGCCTGTTTTTGGCTTGGTGGTAGGTTTGGCATTCCTCTTTTTGGTAGAGTGTGGAAGTGAAACCTGTAGCCCTTGTCTATTGTTTGTAAAGTCCATTTGTCTCCTGTAATGTAATGCCAGTTGTTGGAAAATAAGGCTAGTTTTCCGCCCAAGGGTGCTTCCAGTTGTTCCCTGGTAGGCGGAATCAGAGCCAAGTCATTGAGTCTGTCCTGTGGAAGTGGTTGTAGTTGAATCTGTGGCAGTACTTCTCTGGTTGGTAGGTTGCCACTGACGTCCCCTGTAGGCACCCCTGGATTGACCTCTGCCTCTTGGGCGTCTATTTCTGCCTCTCTGTGCTCTGGAGGTGTCTGGAAAAGACCAATTCTTCGAAGGCCAATTTCTGCTAAACCTCGGAGGTTGGACCTGTAAGAAATCCTTGACTGTTTGGACAGATTTTGCTTTTTCTTCCACCTTCTTTAGAACCTCCTGTGCAGGAGAGCCAAACAAACTTTGTTTCTCCATAGGAGCATCTAGGAGTTTTGACTTAACATGGTCTGGTAAGGATTGTTCTTTTAACCAGGCATGTCTTCGAATCACTGTTCCAGTCATAGCTGATCTAAAGGAAGCCTCCAGTGCATCATAGCCACATTTTAAGAAATGGTTACTGACCTGCTGAGAGTTATGTACCAAATCCTGAAGGGACTTGCGGTCTATAGGTTCAGGAGAGGACAGATTTTTATTTAGCTGGTCTAACAAAAATTCCTGGTACTGAATCATGTGAAATTGACAGTTTAAGGCCCTGGCTGAAAGAGTAGCAGAAGTATAAACCTTTACCCCATCTCTAATGCTCTAGATTCCCTTTCAGAGGGGAGAGGGTTTTTGGCAGAGGCAGCTGCCACACCTTTAGGGCCCTGTGAAATGGTTTCAGGGTCTGCAACAGGAGCCTTATACAAATGGTAGTGTGTGTCCGAGACCCTGTAATATCTGTCAGGCTTGGCAGGGGCCGGAGGAAGAGAATCAGGGGCAGTACAGGCATCATTATATGCATCATCAACAACTGTTAGTACTGGAGGAATGGCTAAAGGCCTATGCTGTGGTAAGTGTAAAAAAGTCCTTAGCCTTTTCCTTGAATCTGAAAAATCCTGGCCCTGCCATTGGAAGTGTTCCCTCATAGCATGTAAGGTTTCCCCAAAAGAAAATTCTTCAGGAGGAGAAGCAGAAGAAATGGAGTCTTCTGCATCAGAATCCTCATAAGGAGAATATGGGCCTTCCTGAGGGTCTGAAATATCTGAGTCATCCGAAGAATAGTCTGTAGAGACAGGTTCTGGGGGTTCAGTCCTAGGCCTCTTATCTGGAGGAGGTTGAGAGGCCCTGTCTGGGTGAGGTTGGGATCCCCTGATCAAAGAAATGAGATCCTCAGCCAGGTGAGCATTTGGGAACTAGAGGTAGGCCTGTGTGAGGGAGTTTTAGCAGGTAAGGCCTTAGAAGATTTAGCTGCTTTAGCCCTGGAAAAGGCCTTGATAGACATAGAAGCAGGGGGTCTAGCAGCCCCACGTGCAGGGGTAGATATGTCTAAAGGAATAGTGTCTGACAAATCCTGGGTGCCTGCTTCTGCAGGAGTAATTTCAGTAGCAGATTCAGCCAAGCTCTGTGAGGCCTCGGCTATCGGAAGCATGCTTTCGGCCGAAGGAGGAACCGAGGACTCTGTTTCAGCCAAAACCGAGACACTCGCAGTTGGCCTAACCGTGGTTTCAGCCGAAACCGCGGACCGCGAGTGTCGGTCCTTTTCCTTGCGCTTTTTGGCTAATTGTGTAGTCGGAGTCTCCGACGGCATTTTGTATGCAAAAGCGGGACCAAAAAACTCCTCTGCAAACTCCGACCGACGTCTAAGCGTCCGTCGGTTGAAGGAAGCACAGGCTAGACAAGCTGATACATCGTGGTCTGGGCCTAAACAAGGAAGGCAGTAAGAGTGGAAATCCTTATGAGGTATTTGTTTCCCACAAGTTAAACAATTATTTACTTTGTCTGACATCGGCTGAGGCAAGAAAGAGTCCCCAACGGGGTACTTAGCTTTTTAGAAGTCTTCGGTAGTAGAAATCTCTGGATCTGACCGACCGGCACTTGCGAACAGCTTCTGCTTCGGGCACCGCGCGGCAAGAAAGACTGAGGAAAATGGCGTCGGCTGATGCCTTTATACCCCAGCAGCTGTGACGTCGGGTGAAGTGCGACATCAGCCGAGGCCAGACCCAGACTTTGGAATCCGGCCGACCGAAGGGCTGCCTGAGGCAGGACAACCCATATGTTAGGACTGCAGATGCATCCTTGAAGGACATCTACCTATGCCCATTTTTGGCGACATTAGTCAACATGACGAATCACTTAGAGCCATACTGTACACTGCTGAGTGGCTAACCCTGCCACTGTGCACAGTCCCTGATCCGTGTTCTCCTATCTTGAGGATACTGTGCACCACAGTAGATGCCCAAAGCGGTTGGTCTGTACAAAAAAGCAAAACTGGACATGTTTAGAGTAAACCACGAGCACAAGAAAAAATACATTGGGCATGAAAAGGGCTTAAATGTGCAAAACGAATATAATAAGGGTAAATGGGCACATTAAGCTAAAATAAAGCAAGGGGACTGCATGTGTTTTGGCAAAGTGCTGTGTTTTGGCAAAACTATGACTTCGTATTGCAACAAGGGCATAACTAAAGTTATTTAAAGTATCTCAAATTGCGTAAAATTGCTTACAGTGTGTGCTTATTACTGTGCATGTATTTTAAAGAGTGTATTGTGTGCAAAGTGCAACTACTTTATGAGATACAGTCAAAGTATTGCCATTTCGAAAAGTTTCTTGTGCTGGGTGTGTCTATTCACACAGTGCTGCCATTACAGAGTGTTTCTTGCACTGTAAAGAGTTGCCTAGCAAGGTACTGCTATTTTGGGGACATTTCAGAGTGCTGTATGCAGTTATTTGCATGGTGCAACTACTTCAAAATGTTACTGAGTTTTGGGCAAGAGGGGTCCAGTTTGCATCATGTAGTTATTTGATATGTTTCTTACACTAATAAGAGGTCAATTTACTGCAAAACAATATTACAAGAGTATTACAGTGCCCAACAGTTTATTTCACTCATATCATGAAGTTGTTTGAGATGTTTCTTAAAATGATGATAACGACTTTAGCATTTTACAAGAGTGGCCGAGAAGTTTATTTCGCAAAGTCTAATTATTCAAAGGTACTACGAATTTGTTCATTAGCATTATTTCGAAAAGCCCAAAAGGTATAAATTCAGAAGCACAAACAAATATTGGCATAAGTTGCTGGCATATGTGCATGACAGTATGTTTGTGCTTATTTGCAAAACCCTTTACTGGTATGTATTAATATTGCAGATGGATTTCGAAAGCCCCTACCACTTGTGTTTGATCAGAATATTGCAGAGAATTGGAGAATATCTGAGCAAGAGTACAATATTTTTATTCAAGCAGCTTATGCAGATAGAGATGCATACACCAGGGCATTCATTTTGCTAAACCTAGCTGGGTCGGAGGCCATAGAATGAGAGCATTCATTTGTGCATGCATCTGCAGTACATGAAGGAGAAGGTGAAAACCATCATATTGTTGTATAGGCTGAATCAAGAGAAGATCCAGAGTGTTTGAAGCACAAGTTCAGAGAAAAGTGTTGCCCCCAGACAAATATTACATTAGAGAAAAGCAAAAACGGCTTTGGGTGCAGTAAAGTACAGAAAAAATATGTGAACAAACAAAAAAGTAACTGTGGCCGAACTTACACGAACCAACAAAGTTTATTAAAGGACTAAAACTGTAAGCGCTTTCACGATCGTTAATATCGCTTCATCAGACACTGAATACAACTGCATCTCAACTTATATAGCAAGTCAGCCGATGGAGACAATCATCAATTGAACATTTAAAAATACATACACAAAAATAAATTTAGATAAAAACCATCACTAAATCTGTATAAAAAGCAAGCTGCAGAGATAATTAAAAAATCTGAAACAGACTATTAATAAATAACTGCTAAAAAGTGACTTTTCAAGTGTGTCAATACATATACATTTTAATGTTTTAGGGGGCGTGACTTTAAAAAGGGTTTCAGATATGTAATCCCATTTAAACCTGGAGGTTCTCAGCATTCAAAATGAGAATCCATTTCTGCTCTTCACTTTCTGTGTGGTTCTCAATATCACCTCCCCGGATATTAGGATGCATGACTTGAATAACCAGAAATTTAAATGTATGTGAATGATCAGTCTGTCTCACATGTTGGGCTAGAACACTTCTATCTTTCTGGTTAATAATATCCCTTCTATGCTCAAGGATCCTGTGCCACTAATAGTGAAGTGTCGTGTAGGTAGTGCCAGTATGGATGTATGAGCATGCAGAGCAGCGTCTGCAGGGAAACGTGCCAATGCGTGAAGAGAGAAATGTTCTATTAGCGGTTGTTCTGTTGCATAAGTGTTGTTTTAAGCACTTATTATTCCTAAATGAGAAAGTAGGTGCATCTCCAATCTTAAGTAGTCCTGGTACTACATGCAAAATATTCCAATTCTTTTTGATGACAGAAACATACTCCGTGATATCACTAGAGTATTGGAGGACAACTCTAAAATCATTTGTAGCAGGGATGGACTCAGATGTATAGGCTCCACTGCCAAAATAAGACCCTCATCTACCACTTCTCTGTGACCATGCTTCATCAATAGTAGCAGTGATCTCTCTCTCTTAGGAGTATCCCCTAGCTAGAAATTCTTTTTGGACCTCATCAAGGGCCTGGTGTGCCTCTGTGTCATCATTATGCAACCTAAGCACCCTATACAATTGTCCCTTCAAGACATTCTTGGGTATATTTCTGGGATGCATGCTATTTTTTGTGTAGTAGAGCATTCTTTCTAGTAGGTTTCCTATAGATGCTGCTCTACAGCTGATGCGAAGTAGATCTCTTGACTACCACATCTAAATAATTCAAATCAGTAGTAGAGTATTGATAAGTGAACCTTAAAAAACTAGTGGTAGTGTGCATATAGCTGACAAGCCTTTCTAATTTATAGATATCTCCCTTCCAAAGCAAGAAGATATCATCCACAAAACAGACATACCACAAAATCTTATCAGAAAACTCATTCCTATCGGATAGAAAGCAGTTTTGTTCCCAAGATACTAATGCTAGATTGGCGTAGCTGTTGGCACAAGCTGTGCCCATAACCACGCTATTCTTTTGAAGGTAAAACTGATTGTCAAATACAAATACATTGTTTTCTAATATATCTAATAGAGTACAAACAAGTGAAATCTTATTACTGTCAAAGCACCTGTTTAGGGTTAGAAAATCTCTCACTCTCTCTATACCACATGTATTTGGAATAGAGGTAAATAGAGATTCAATATCCATAGTTATAAACATGTAGTCACAATCAACAGTCGTCATTCTATTGTGTAATCTTTCCAAAAAAGTCTTGGTGTCTTTGAGAATGGTATGACAGTCATCAAGCAATTTGTGCAATTCGCCTTCAACAAAAATAGATAATGGTTCAGTGCACCAGCTGCACCAGAGACTATAGGTCTCATTGGTGGTAGCTTATCATTTTTATGAATCTTAGGTAGACCATATACCCTAGGGATTAATGGAGACTCAGTATTAAAAAAATCTAAATAAGTTTTCGTCTATCAGGGCTGTCATCAGCAAATCAAATATTTGGAAAGACACTCTTTCAATAATTCCATTCACAATAGTTTTAGAAACACTCTGGTACGTCTTAGAATCCTGCAACAACACATACATCTGTTTCAAATACAGGTCCCTATCCAATAAAACAATGCCCCCTCCCTTGTCTGCTTGTTTGATTTCTACAGAACACATAGATTTTTAACTCATTCAGTGCTCTATGATCATCAAGGGACATATTATGGAAGCTGGATTTTGTGCCTTGCGTAAACCAACTGTCTACATTCAGTTTCACATATGTTTACAAAAGTTTGAATAGCAGGATGCATAATGGGTATAAAAGTACTAGGTCTTTTATACTGGGATGCAGTCTCATTGTGGATGCCAGTATTTGAAAAAAATGTCTTTTCAGAGATAAACTCCTGCCTAGTAATCTTAGGTCTTTAAGCATATCGGCTTGGTCTGCCTTTCTGGAAGGAATAAAAGACAGCCCTTTATTCAAAAGTTTAATCTGTTCTTCAGTAAGTGTAATCGAAGAAATGTTGAATACTGAACCTGAATTTAGAATCTCCTACGTTTGTAATTTTGGAGGTTCCGTTCTGCGCGCCAATGTCTCTGAACTTTCCCTGATCTGGTCAGGCTCCTGGAACGGCTCTTGATGGGCAGTGGATGTTTCAAAGTAAGGCTTGTAGTTGTTCGGTCGTTGTTCACTAAAAATGCACCATCATTATGGACTGTAGCATTCCTCAGTTGTTCTTTAGATGTAACGTTCTTGTCATCATTAGAACTGGAATCGCTCACAGTAAATGAGGAACTATAACTAGTAGAAGCTTGCTCCAAGCAGTCTGTTGGATTCATTTCAGCTTGCTTAACACACATAGTGGTTGCTTCCTGTTGTTGTACTGACGTCAGCATGCTATTTAAAGTGGTAGGATTAACTTCAGACTGGTCTATAGTTGGGCCAATGCTCCCATTCATCATGCGTTCCCTGGGCCACGAGAATACATGATTATTTTCAAAGTCTCTCATCTCTTTGCAGCTTTTTCAATTTGATATTCATTAACCTGTTTTCATAGGAAGAAATGTTTTCTTGCAGTCGATCCATTCTATCATTAGTAATGTCAATGGAGAAAGCAGATTAAATTTTCTGTTCTAATGCAACGATGTCATCTTACATTTAAATTTCTGGTTATTCAAGTCATGCATCCTAATATCCGGGAAGGTGATATTGAGAACCACACAGAAAGTGAAGAGCAGAAATGGATTCTCATTTTGAATGCTGAGAAACCCCCAGGTTTAAATGGGATTACATCTCTGAAACCCTTTTAAAATTATGCCCCCTAAAACATTAAAATGTATATGTACTGACACACTTGAAAAGTCACTTTTTAGCAGATACTTGTTAGTAGCCCGTTTCAGATTTTTTAATTGTCTCTGCAGCTTGCTTTTTATACAGATTTAGTGATAGTTTTTATCTAAATTTATTTTTGTGTATGTATTTTTAAATGTTCAACTGATGCTTATTGTCTCCATCAGCTGACTTGCTATAAAAGTTGAGATGCAGTTGTATTCAGTGTCTGATGAAGCGATATTAACTATTGTGAAAGCTCTTACATTTTTAGTCCTTTAATAAACTTTGTTGGTTCGTGTAAGTTCGGCTACAATTACTTTTTTGTTAAATATTACATTAGAGAGGCATTTGTTTTACATGAGAGATCAGAAACCAGGGGAAACATTTGCAGCTTATATAACTGACCTGAGAAGCAAAGCTAAAATTTGTTAGTTTGGTGACTTAAAAGATGAGATGATAAAGAACAGCTGCTGTGAGAAAGATTTTACTTCGTGACAGTGATTTGAACAAAGCCATAGAAATTTGTCAAATTGATGAGGTGACAGAAAAACACACGAGTATGCTTGCAAATAAGAGCAAATGTAGATAGTATGCAACACATGGCAAACAGAAGTATGCCTAAGCACATGGCAGCCACAAACCCTGCTGGTTCACCATGGAAGCTACGTAGCTTTCCAGTAAGTTCTAAGAAAGGAGCATGCTCCAGTTCAGTGCAGTACAAGCATAAATCAGCAAAACCTAAGTCTAGCTTTATTGTTAACTGTCGCAATTGTGGTGCAAATCATGAGTCTAAAAGAGAGAAGTGCTTAGCATTTGGTTAGCAATGCTACAAGTGTAAAACCTGGAACAACTTCCAAAAGTTTTGTAAATCAAATAAGCCTCACACAGTTGTTGTAAAGAAAGGTCACATAAAGAAGCAAGTTGATCAAGTAGAGCCGAAGCAGACAGATTTCTATATAGATGGTGTATCAGTGCTTAATAAAATAGCTGATGCATTAAGTTTATTAACAAGAAGTGAGGTGTTCTGTACTGTCCGGACTAATGGAAAATCCACAGAGCTCAAAGTAGACACTGGTTCAAAGTGTAATGTTATATCAGCAGACACATTTGCTAAACTGAGAATTAATGAACAACTCAGCCAGTAGTGCGAGACATGTTGCTTATAGAAGTGAAATTCAAACCGAAGGTTCAGTGATGCTTTCATGTTATTTGGCTGAGAACTGTTACAAATTGTTATTCTATGTAGTCCGAAGACCGATGCAATCTTTATTGGGTTTCAAAGATAGTTTAAGAATGAATCTGCTTTCTTTTGCTACGTAAGGCCATCATATGATGATATTCTTGGCTCACCTGCTCAAAGACTACTTTCCAGACAAACTAGAACTACGCCACCCATTACTTCCAGTTTATTGAAGCCTAAACCTAAGAACAATAAAACCATCAAGGCTCAAATGGTTAAGAAGCGCAATATCCAGAAATCTAGTTATGACAGATTGAGCAGATTACTTCTTCCAGTGAGGGAAGGAGAGATGATACAAATCCAGACAACAAAAGGTTTTGATCGAATTGGAAAGATTACAGGCATCTGTGCTGAGCCAAGATCCTACCTGGTAGACTCCGAGGGTGTGGAACATAGGATGAACCGTGGCCATCTTCCTGTACCAGAATCATCATCACAACATGGTTTCTGTGATGCAGACTTCAAATCTAAGAGTGAATCAGACACAGTTTCCATACCAGAATTTGTTCAAAATTCTGATTCCATTCCAGAAAATGTTCCAGACATTCCACAGGTCAAACATTTTGTAGAGACAGTTCCAGTTGCTAAATCTAATTCCCAGTTTTATGACGCACAATATGGACGAGTATCAAAGCCTAGTGTGAAATATGCAGCAATGTGGACTTGATTGTATATATGTGTGTACTTACTACTGTGTAATGCATGACAAAGAATTACCTGTGATTTCTGTATGCTAAAAAGACTCATAGCGTTGTATGATCTATGTCTCAAACAGGGAGGATGTAGATCAGAATGCAAGTGAAGTGTATCTTTAAAAAGCATGTCAGGGTTGTACGTGCACATATAAATTCCAGACACCTGCACTCCCTAGTGCCATTTTGTAAGAGCAGCCAGAGTGAGAGCATGCATGATCGTAGTTGTTAGTTTGATATGTTACTAAAGTTAAAGTCAGTAAACTTCTATACTGATGTGTTTGTATAAAATAAAGTTGCTTGAACAGAACCCACAAAGACTCTTCTGTTGTGTACAAAGTAGGAGAGTGACAACAGTGTGTTACTAGGTGAAGAAAAGTGGAATACTGAGTTGGAGAGAGGTAAAGGAAAACTAAATTAAAATTTCTAGCAGTGCAAGACTGCCAGTATTGGATAAGGACATACTACTATTACTTAATCATTTGTTGGCTTGTACAGAATAATATTAAGCAGTGAAAAAAATGGCAGTTGGAAACAACTAATCCCATTCCTGAACAGTTAAGCATTTATTCTAATCAGTACCTAGAATACTACAGGCTGATATCCTTAAGAGACTATGTATGAGCCCACTACCAACCCTTATATGCCAGTATTTGTACCTTATCAAAATAAACTCATGGCAGGAAAACAGAACAAAGGGGCCAAGCAGTCTTGCTGTTACAAGACATCTCAGTCTAATACCAACACATCCTATTACCAGACATGGCCAACTGAAATGTTTTGTGAAACTTAAATACAGAGAAGGATTGGCCAGACAGCAGAGTGAGTAGCAAACCTCTGAAACACTACCTACATCTAGAGTGCTCTAGAACATTACAGCTTCAGTGGCCAACCTGCTATTGTCTTTAGGAGTTCTAGCTCCATTCATGTACATCAGCTTAGACATTGGGCTTACTATACATCAGGGTGGAGAATGAGTGTTCTCCAGCAGAGTATTAATGTACAAGTAATGGCCACTGGCCACTGAAAAAACAGTCTGCCGCATCATGGCAGCTTATCAAGCTGCCGTGTAGCATGGACTGAGGAAAAACGGAACGGCTGGCATTATTTTACACTTGCTAAGTAGCACTTTTGCTGTTTTAGAGACTGTAAAATAAAATAAAAGTAAAAAAAAAGTGTGTGTATGTGTTTGTGTGTGAAATTGCATGCGTATACGAGTGTGAGAGACAGATCGGTTGAGCTACTATTTTACACCCACTAAGCAGCACTTTTGCTGTTTAGCTAGTGTAAAATAAAAAGTGTACATGTGTGTGTGTGTGTGTGTGTGTGCGCGCGTAAAAGAGTGTGTGTGTTTATGTTGCTGTCTGCGCGAGTGAACGTGTGCATGAAAGCAGAAGTGTGTGTGCGTGTGTGAGTGAGAGAGACAGAGAAAGTGAAGAGTGAGAGTGGTCAACCATACTTCTCAACCACTTAGTGCAAGAAATCTGGACAAACCCAACAAAATGGGGGAACAAAGGCCTAAAAACAGGGACAGATATTAAAATATTGCTCTTATACACTTACAAAGTTGCTAGAGCAATAGGGATTGTTTTAACATACATTTTCTGACGGATTTGAAGTCTGAAACTCAAATGTATACTATTTGTTTAGTGATTTCAATCCTCAGATCATCCCAATAAATTGCCAGAAAAACACAACTTTTATGAGGATCAGATCAAAAATAGGAGTCAAAAATCTGGACATTTGAGAGGTATGCCTTCTTGGCACAAATAACGGGGAAACAAAGGGCTGAAAATAGGGATAGATTTTAAATACTGCTCTTATAAATGTAGAAAGTTGCTAGAATAACAGGGTTTTTGTTAGCATGCATTTTTTTTCTGAAGCAGAGATGTGTGTGTGTGACTGTGCGTGAGATGACTACTGGTGGCAGCAGCAGAAAAGGGGTTTACAAACCTCTGCATCTTTCAGATGAAGAAATATGGATAAAGCCTAAAATAAAGGGGGAAACAAAGGCTGTAAAATATAAACTTAATTATTTCTCTTATAAAATTACAAAGCTGCTAAACTAAAGGAAATCTGAAGCTCAAATGTATCTCATTATATAGTAACTTCAATCTCCAGTGACTGCCAACCAAACTATTTAGGAGTAAGGGACCAAAGAATAAGGTAAATAACCTAGTGACATTTTTAAATGTTATGTTTTGGCTGTAAAATGCTTCCTCCAGCACCATTAACGTACACTACAGGAAGTTTGAAACATTAGGCGGAGGAACTATTTTACATCAAAAATATATAGTGAGAAAAAATATATATACAAGTAAGTAAAACACAACAGTTTTACAGATAGCCTGCAGCATCAGCCTCATAAGACCCCTGGTGGGAGTTAATTACACATTATACCATGACCCCCCCAAAACGTGCACGCTGATTGGCCAGCGTGCCCGTTGTAAATCGAGTTATACTAATGGAAAAGGTCCGTCGCCCGGACTTTTTCCATTAGTATAACTCGTTTTAAAACTGTCTCGCTATGTTAAATGGGTTTAACATAGCGAGACAGCTTTAAAATAAGCAACGGAGATCTCCGTTGCTTATTTTAAGCTGTCTCCATGTTAAACCCATTTAACATAGCGAGACAGTGTTTAAGCAGGAGAAAGCAAGATCTCCGTTGCTTTTTAGAGTTAAGCTATGTTAAATGAGTGTAACATGGCAGTTTTAAAATAAGCAACGGAGATGTCCGCTGCTTATTTTAACTGTCTCGCTATGTTAAACTCATTTAACATAGCGAGACACTAAAAAGCAACAGAGATCTTGCTTTCTCCGCTTTTGCCCACAGCTCTGATGTACTGCGCAGGCGGCAGGCGCGCAGTACATCAGAACTGCCGCGGATGCCAGACATTTGCAGAAGGGCAGTAAACAGGCATTATACTATGCCATTATTTAAGAAAAGTAATAGTTTCTTTTCTTAAATAATGTCATAATATAATAGCAATAACCACTTCTGGGTGTGGGTAATGCAATTTACCACGGTTGGCTTTGTTTGGTCCGGGCCGCCTCGGGACCAAACCACGCCAACCGTGGGTAAATTTAGCATTACCCACACCCAGGCGTGGGTTATTGCTATATTAACACACACCCTGTTGGACATTATTGCTTGCTTGCTTGTACTGGAGCTTCCAGGATGGAAGTTCACTGAACAGGCTTACTGTACTGTGTTCATTCCAAAGTAGTAGATCTCATCCCATTCATAAACTCAGGGTGATAAGGCTAATATTTGCCTAGTTATCAGTGAAAGTGACGTATGAATGCTGACTGGCCCTCAGCGAAAGTAACAGATGAATGTTGACAGGCCAGAAGGTGTCTGAAGTAGTCCTGCAGTGCGAGCGAGCTAAAATACCATTAAACAGATATGTTATAGTAATCAGCTGACAGTTGAAAAAAGCAATATAATGAAAGATGTGCAGCAGTACTGAAGCTGTTTAGTGAAATATTTTATTTGTTGGGAATTTAACTTGCAGTTAACTGGTATAAACATGATGATCATCTTTAGTTTCAAGGAAATGTCCATTAAAAAAATTTCTAAACATACAAGTCTTAATGATAGTGTTCAACCCATTAATGGTAATCTTACTATTCCGATGTTGAGTCTTGACACAAAACTGCTCCACTTTTTCCAAACGTTGAGCCATAATCAACTGTTTATTAACCAAAATAACCTCATTTAGGTCTGGCTGGAATTCAGAGGATGGATACTGAGGCCAAAATTACATTTTCATATTTCTCATCAGTGCAAGAACTTCCAAAATGGACATAATGAAATAACATTTAAAAAAAAATGCCTGAAGGTGATTCCATGTTGTATACAATCCCAAACCACCCCCCCCCCCAAAAAAAAACAAAAAAACACACAAATAACACTACCAGTCTACCACAATGTACTTGAAGAATGAGAAGGAAACCATAATCGCTAGGAAAAAAAACTTTATGCTTAAAAATAACTATTTTATTAAAAAAAAATAAAACTGAGTAAGAGCTTTCATCTCATATAACATCACAGTGGATATGACGTGGAGGATCGTAGAGCTATTAAAAATAAGGATGTTCTCAATGCTTTATATAAAGTGTGTTGGGTTTAATAAATTAATAAGCTTCTTTTTATTGCATTAGACTTGGTAGTAGAGAGATGACCATCTTGAATATTTGTAATATAAATAGCAGATTGTGTTAGATGCAAAGTACAGTTGTGTACACTTACCATAAATGTAGATATTTGAGTGCATTCACTGTTGCAGTCATCACACTTGGGTTATCCTGCCAGGGGTAGCCCTCAGTCGGCCAGAATACCAGAGGCTTAGTATTTCTGCATTGGTCGCTGTCACTCCAGGACTGACGTCAGGTCGTTAGTGGTATAAAATCAGGCAGCTGACGCCATTACATCAGTTTTTCTTGCCCCAACTGTCAGAAGCCCCCATATAGGGAGCTAGGTTATGGTGGAAGAACACCACCAGTAGAAAGTAAATACCAAAAATTCCCTGTAAGGAGAAAGGAAGAGAGAGGGGGGGGGGAGAGAGAGAGAGACAAGGGGGATGGAGGGTGGGAAAAGTACAGTTTTGTACCTACCATAAATGTAGATGTCCGATAGGTATGCATCTGCAGTCATAACATATGGGGTTGTCCTGCCTCAGGCAGCCCTTCGGTCGGCCGGATTCCAAAGTCTGGGTCTGGCCTCGGCTGATGTCGCACTTCACCCGACTTCATAGCTCCTGGGGTATAAAGGCATCAGCCGACGCCATTTTCCTCAGTGTTTCTTGCCCCAGATGCCAGGTGCCCTCTAGGAAGGGCAAATTTGGATAAAAGTAGAAAATTCCAAACAGTAGAAATCAAACAGTATATATACATATATACATACAAACAAATACACCATAATAGATTCCCCCAGCTAGCTAAGAAAGGGGTAAGTATCCTAGGAATACCACAGAGGGGAAGGAGGGAGGGTAAACCCTGACTGCAGATGCATACCTATCGGACATCTACATTTATGGTAGGTACAAAACTGTACTATGTCCTTCAAGGATGCATCTGCAGTCATAACATATGGGTAGAATACCATAGCCAAACTGGGGGAGGAGGCACTAAGATAATGATGGTGTAGTTAAGATCCCTTGTAAAACTGCAGTTGCAAAACCTGCTCGGGATCTGGAGTATAAAGGAAGATTGTAATGCTTGGCAAATGTATGCACGGAGCTCCAAGTAGCAGCTTCTAAAATGTCTTTGGTAGCCACTCCTTGTAGGAAAGCTGCAGTGGTGGCTGTAGCTCTTGTGGAGTGAGGCCTGATATTTTCAGGAGTTGTTTTTCCATGAAAAGAGTAGCAGAATCGAATGCAATTTCCTATCCATTTTGAAATTGTCTGTTTGGAAATTGCTTTTCCTTGCACTCCTGTTCCATATGCTACCAGAAGCTGGTCAGTTTTTCTGCTGGTCTTAGTTCTGTCCAGATAGTAGCGCAGTTGTCTGTGTACATCTAAGGTGTGCAGTAGTTTTTCCCCCCTGTTCTGTGGGTTAGGGAAGAACGTAGGTAAATGAATAGCTTGGTTCAAGGATACCCTGGATACCACCTTTGGCATGAAAGTAGGATTGGTTCTCAGAGACACTCTATCCTGGTGAAAGATAAGGAAAGGCTGCATTGCCATTAATGCCTGTAACTCTGATACCCTTCTTGCTGAAGTGATTGCTAGAAGGAAGGCAGTTTTCCAAGATAAGAACTGTAAGTCTGCTGATGCTGCTGCTTCAAAAGGGGGAAGTGTTAATTTTTCCAGCACAAAATTGAGATCCCATGCAGGCAGAGGTGGTTTCCTTTGTAGGTTTTACATTTTTGATCCCTCTTAAAAATTGTCTGAGGAGAGGGTGAGAGAAGATGGATCCATGTTGTACTCTGCTGAAATTGCTGAAGCATGAATGTTAATGGAAGAATAGGACAGGCCATTGTGGAACAGTTCTGCTAAGTATTCTAGGATGTGTGCTAGGTTTGCCAGTGTGACATTTGTTCCCTTTGATGCACTCCAAATGAGGAATCTCTTCCATTTGGCTGAGTATGTTTTCCTTGTGGAGGGTCTGCGAGCCTCCAGGATAATGTCATTGACCCTCTGAGATAAAACAGGATGGTTTTGTTTTATGCAATTTTCCAGGCAGTTAGCTGCAGCGTTTTCAAGTTTGGATGCAGGGTCTTGTAGTTGTTCTGCGTTAGAAGTAAAGGCCATAGAGGTAGAGGCCATGAGTTCGTCCGAGACATGCTTCTCAGTAGCGGGTACCAATGCTGCCTTGGCCAGTCTGGAGCTATCAGAATTACCTTTGGCTGTTCCTCCCTGATCTTCAGTAGAACTTTGTGCATCAATGGGAGAGGTGGAAAGGCATAAACTGTCAGGGCCTTCCAGCTGAAAGAAAGGGAGTCCACCCTCCACGCTTGTGGGTGGTATTCTCTTGAGCAGAATTTCTTCAGTTGGTGGTTGAGTGGGGAGGCGAACAGGTCTATCTCTGGCATTCCCCAATTCTTTGTTATGGTTTTGAAGATGTCTGGATGCATCATCAATTCGTGAGCATCCGTGGTAGTTCTGCTTAAGCTGTCTGCTAGTGAATTCTCTTTTCCTGGTACGAATCTGGCCTGCAGTTGAATGTTGAGATTCAGGCCTAGGTTCCACAGGTCCATTGCCATCCGGCATAGAGGGTAGGAATGCGTGCCTCCCTGTTTGTTGATGTACCACATGACTGTGGTATTGTCCGTCCTTATCAGCAGGTGTCCTTGCTGGAGGAATGGTTTGAATGCCTCGATTGCATGCTTCACTGCCAGCATCTCCTTTAGATTTATGTGTAGATTCAGCTGGTCTTGGGACCATAGGCCTTGGATACACTTATCTTCCATGTGTGCCCCCCAGCCTAGGTCTGAGGCGTCCGTGGTGATGGTCTGCCTTGGTTGTGGTTTGTGGAAAGGCAACCCTCTGTTGGTCTGGCAGGCCTGAGCCCACCACAGGAATTCTTTTTTCAGGCATGGAATGATTGGTATCATGGTTTCTAGACTGTGTCTGTGTTGAGACCATACATTTCTTAGGTACCATTGTAATTTTCTCATATGCAGCCTGGCATGTGGGATCAAGATTATGCAGGATGCCATGTAACCCAGGGCCTGCAGGACTTTCCTTGCGGTAAGCTGAGTTTGTCTTGTCAATGCCATGAAGTAGACTGGTAGTTGCTTTTGTTTTTCTTCTGTGAGAAAAGCCATCTGAGTTATTGTGTCCAGTTCTGCACCCAAAAATGTTATCCTTTGGGATGGCACTAGTCTTGACTTCTGTATGTTGACCGTGTATCCCAAGGCTTGCAGCAGTTGTACGACATAGGCCAAGTCCTTTATTATTTTTGTCTTGTTGTCCGCTTGTATTAGGCAGTCGTCCAGGTATGGGTAGATTTGAATTCCCTGAAGCCTGCAATGTGCAATTACTGATGCCAGGCATTTCATGAATACTCTGGGCACAGTAGATAAGCCAAAGGGCAATGCTGAGAATTGATAATGCTCTGATCCTGCAAGAAATCTGAGGTGTCTTCTGCAATCTGGTCGTATAGGGACGTGCAGGTATGCCTCCTTGAGATCTAGAGTCACCAGCCAAGACTCCTTGCCCAACATGGGAAGAAGTTGCTGTAGGGTCAGCATCTTGAATTTTGATACAATGAGACATGTGTTCAGTGCGGACAAGTCGAGAATAGGCCTCCATTGAGTTTCTTTTCTTGGTACAAGGAATAGTCTGGAGTAAAATCCTTGGCCTTGTTCTATAGATGGTACTTTTTCTATTGCTCTCATCCTTAATAAGTTGATGATTTGTTTTAGAGCCTCTGACTTCTGGCTTGGTGGAAGGTTTGGCATTCCTCTCTTTCTTGGTAAAGTGTGGAAGTGAAACCTGTAGCCTTTGTCTATTGTTTGCAAAGTCCATTTGTCTCCTGTAATGCAATGCCAGTTTTTTGAAAATAAAGCTAGCTTTCCGCCCAAGGGTGCTTCCAGTTGTTACCTGGTAGGCGGAATTAGAGCCAAGTCATTGTGTCTGTCCTGTGGAAGTGGTTGCAGTCACAGCTGTGGCGGTACTCCTCTGGTTGGCAGGCTGCCACTGACGACCCCTGTAGGCACCCAACCTACCTCCCCAGCTATACCGACTTCCTGTACCTGACATACCACTCTCACCTGAAAAAAAAAAAAAAAAAAAGGGCACTTTGTACCCACAAAAAAATTACGCCCCATACATAGCTGCCCATTTTGCACACGTCTGCTGGACATGTAAACTGGCAATTACAATTGGCTGTACAAGTATTATTGTTGTCCTTACACCTCTCTCAGGGGTGGAAGGTTTCAAATATCACACCAAATTACAAACATATGCACAGCTGTTGCTGACGAAGAAATGGGCAGCTATGGGCCTTACCTACATCCCTCCTGCAAAACTCGAGGTTGTTTCCCTACTGTCCTACCCTCTGTGACCCCTTTTTCACCACTTTCCTATCTCCCCATTTTTTTTTCTTTCAAAGAAAATAGTGCGGGTGTGCGCGAGAGTAAGTACTTTTAAGCAGTAGTAAGCTGGTGTGCGTGAAGCTAAGTGGCAGTGCGCATGCGTGACCTCCGCACAAACCAGCGCTAACCCGCTTACAACTGCTTAAAAGTGCCTTAGTCACTCTGAATAACAAGGCCTGTAGTTTTCTCAGCAGCAAAATAAAATACCTCCCTCAGTCTCGAACCCAGGACCTTGGAAACACTAGTCTGCATGACTTACCACTAAGCCATGAGTGCTATACAAGAACATTGTGCTGAAAGAAATATATCATAAAATAGTAGGAATTAATGTAAAGGGAATATACAAGTCTAGTACACAAAGCATGTCATGTATATTTACTGTCAAATCTAGTGGATTTGGAAAATAGTACTGTGTGCTGAGAAACAATCATGCTAGTTGGTAGCTACTAGGTAATAATGTCACAGTAGCATCTGGCAAGTCACACACATACTCAGAGCAGGATAAACACAGCCATAGTTGAATAGTTAAGAGTTCAGACATAGCAACTGTGACTGAGTTACAGGGATGTCCCTGATGTGAAAACAAATGTCAACTGTGCCCCACTGACACCCTGCCAAATGTACTAACAGTAGGCAGAAAGGTGTAACTACACATGCAATGGTAAGTATGGCTGACTGAAGGTATGCACAACCTGCACGGCACAAATGGTGTACTAATACATATGCTTGAAATAACAGTGGCATAGTTTAGTACTAGGCTATCTGCAGACAGTGTATAGAATAGATTTAGAAACCTGCGCCTCTGTATAGTAGTGACACAGTGAAGACCCCCCCTACATAATAGCATTAGTGTACTGTGCCTCTGTCTAGTAGTGACACAGAGAAGACCCCTGCTGTAAACCTATGATCTCCCATCCACTTGTTAAGAATGCACATGAAGAGTGTCAGTGAGGGTCTCTGCCTAACATGAACTGGGATCCTGTTCCACAGTATGGGAAGCCTCTTAGTGATGGATCTGTCCCTACAGTATGTCCTATTCATATGTGTGCTGAGGTTGAAATCCGTAGCTGTCGTGCTTCTGATGGATTTGGATTGTATGAGGTGGAACATGTCCATCACTACCAGATTGGACATGGCCTACTACATCAGGCACAGATCACCCCTATGTAGGCAGTATGCTATGGAATAGAGCATGAGTTACGTTAGTCTGGCAGCATATGACAGTTGTTGCAGACCCTTGATCCTCCTGGTGATGTACTCATGGGGTCCCCTAGCTGTTGCAAGTGCCAGGTGAGGTACATACCAAATGGGGCATAGTACACAGTCATGGGCCTGATAAGGGAGGAGTATAAGGGTACAATGACCCCTTTTGATGTGGATGTGAATCCCTTCATGAGAAGGTGGGCAAGGTAGGAAGTCCATCCAACCACTTCGGCAACGTGGGTGTCAAATGAGAGGTCAGCATTGCACAGTGTCACCAGGTCTCCAATTACTTTGCCTGTACTCAGTGGGTTATTGTCTATGTGATAGAATGTAGGTACCTTGTCCGTCGAATAGGGTATGAGTATACATTACGTGGCATGCAGTGTCAGGCCATGACTCCGCCACCAGTTGTTGGTGTCCATGAGGCCTGTCAGTAGGATGTATGTGTCAGCAGGTGTATCGCCTATGGCGCCTAGTATGCAGTCATCTTTGAACATTGTCAGCCACTACCCTCCCATGTCTGCTTCCACATCTGAGAATGATATGCCGAACATGAGCAGTCCCAGGACAGAGCCCTGTGGGACACCACGTGACTGGCTCTGAGTCTGACATGGCACCAGTGAGGCTGACCATAGGGTTTCTATCCATTAGCTGGTTTGCAACCCATCATGTGACATATGGATTTACATGTCAGCTGTTGATCATGTCTATGATGGCAGAGTGCGGTATTGTGTCGAATGCTGTAGGCAAGTCCAGGTAGGCTGTATGGACCGCTATGCCCTCAGCAATAGCTATAGTGACTGATTTGAAAAGGACAACCAGGTTCATAAGGCAGGATCTGCCCTCTATAAAGCCAAACTGGGTGGGATCAAGTGTCTAAGTCCCCAATGTCTCTGTGTATGGGTACCATAATGATCCTTTCCATAGTGTTGCAGACCATGCATGTGCAAAGGTCACCTGTCGATCTACTCTCAGGTCCAGTTGGTGAATCTGAGTGTCATGTGGCAATGTTACAGCTGCCTCATGTACACAGACAACCCTCTCCCCTTCCCATACATGTACAACACATGTGAGAGATGCAACCACATAGCCAAACTGGGGGCTAAACTCTGTTTAAACAGCACTGGCATTCCCTGTCAGGTGGAGTGGGATACTACAGTGAATACAGTACCAGTCTCCCATAGACCTGCCACGACCACAATCCAAACACAGACACACACAGGTACATTATTGGGATCTCAGAATAGCATCCTGCCTGAGCAGCTGACACCTGCAAAGCAGACACACAAGCAAACATTACGCCAGAGCAGAGCACATGCAACACATAGCTCACAAAGCCTGTGTGCCAAACAGTGTCAGGCCATACGGCTAGACAACACACCTGCTACGGTTGTATGAGGTACCTCTATTGACACGTACACGGTGGTCCTGCTCCCAGGCTGAACAAGGTGACGGTCACACTGAGCTGCCCGTCGGGCACTATGATCCACCACATAACACAAGCAAAGCAGTCACTCCAAGGCATGTAGCAGTATGACTCAGTCATTGTCTGTGCCAGTGTGTATGACCTCTGACGCACCTCCCTGGACTACATGTTAGGGGACATGGAGGGGCTCTCTGAGGTTGTAGCACAGGCTGGTATGACCCTGGCTTTGGGTAGCATCTCACCCTCACCATGAATGCTGCCACAATATGTACACAGGATCATCGGTTTCTGCACTTAACGTATCTTTCAGTGACATCCAAAGGGGATCCAATGCCTGTCAGTGTGGGATTACATGCTGGACATGCCACATTGCTCTGCTTGGGACAGCTTGCACCCATCACCCATGGGCCGCTGTATATTGGCAGAGGCTGTTGCTACACACATACTGCCTTTCTATGCAAGGCTGACATTACATAGCCACCTACACAGGTATCACACGGGATGGGACACTAATAGCAATGCTACTCAACAACAGCAGTGTAAACCTCAAGATGCATGCAGTGGAAATTGTCCTTAGCATGGGGTACAGCAATATCCGTGCAGTAACAGACTCCTGGTACAAGGCTCCCAGGTGCACACCATCAGTGCCAGGTCATTCCTGATACCATGCTTGTCATCCCCTACACATGCACCAAAACAGAACAGGGGGGATGTATCCAAAGGCACCTCAGGTACACACACCCCAGGTTGGTGGCACTGCACAAAGCATCAGAGCCTCTCCATGTGCAACACACAGTGGGTTAGACTGCCTTCAGGTTCATAGCCTGGCACACACCACACTCCCATACCCAGGAAACCCACTTGGCCTTCCTGACAACACTGGGAATATGACGGTCTCTACACACACCATTATATGGTTGTACTGCAACTACCCAAACATACAGTGTGAGCATTATTCTAGCTGCAAGACCCTATCTGAAGGTGTCTTATCATTCATTCCCTGCATTGCTAAGGAACAACTTGTTACCACTCCCACAAGTGGTGACAACATGCTGCACCTGTTCATCACCAACATGTGGACTATATGCTCTAGACCAATCATGTATCCCTTGCTGGTGGAATGACACCATCTACAACCCACACTGTATAGTCACATACCACATGCAGCCCCTGCACAGAACACCCCAGTCATACAGTTGTCTGATGCATATTCCATGTATTCACATGAGGCAGGCTTCGGACATGGGAACTCTTGCAGTTCACAGGTACATATGTGTAGGTGGCACACACATACATCATGTGTGCATTGACATTACTGATATAATGTATGTCGTGCAATATTGGGAACAACACCTCACACACATGGACAAACTGTGTGACAAAATTACACATGGCATTTGTAGGATACAAACCCCTACCTAACTATGTTAGATCACTTGTGAGAGTCGCATTAGCAGAGCACGCTATTTGCATTACTGGGGGGATTGCTTTCTCCTGCTGTACTTATAGGGTGCTGACATCATCAGTGTTTAGACAGTGGAATATGCAGCATGTGTTGTGTAGTAGTAGTTGCCAAAAGGGACATTTCTCATACACATGGAATTGCACACACTACTCCACCATACACAGTCACACACACACTGGGCACTTGCAGGATTCAAACCCCTACCTAACTATGTTATGACACTAGTGAGAGACGCATTAGCAAAGCGCACTGTTTGCATTACTGGGGGGATTGCTTTCTCCTGCTGTACTTACAGGGTGCTGACATCATCAGTGTTTAGACAGTGGAATATGCAGCATGTTTTGTGTAGTAATAGTTGCCAAAAGGGACATTTCTCATACACATGGAATTGCACACACTACTCCCCCATACACAGTCACACACACACTGGGCACTTGCAGGATTCAAACCCCTACCTAACTATGTTATGACACTTGTTAGAGACGCAGTAGCGGAGCGTGCTATTCACATTACTGGGTATAATTTCTGCTCCTGACATATGCATAGTGTGCTGACATCATTATGGATGAAGAGGTTTGTACATCTGTTACTATCCATCAGTAATGGGGAGAGCATATCTATGCATTAACTTTGCACAGGCACAGTGGCCTACTGTACTGTGGAGGCAGACGCCAAATACACTGTGGATAGCCTTCTGTACTCCCTAGGGACAACAGTCAGGTATTGCACTCTACGGCCATATGTTTACCTGTCAGATGCACGTATCTGTTGCTCATATACTGTTTGTGGGTCTTTATTGCCATAGCCTTCCCTATCTCTATAAACAACATGTGTACTGTGGGAGATGTTTGCATATGAGTGGGATCCAGTACTTTACTTATGTCTCTGTTGTAACTTCACTGTGTGCACTGGGCAGATGTCTGTATTGTGGGAGGTTCCTGTGTTAACACATAGAAATGCCAGATATGTGTGTGCAACTGCTGAACTGTGACATGGCCTGTGTGTGTGAGCATGCCCAGTTCACAGTTTGTATGGCTTCTTGACTGCCACATCTCATTTATCTAAGTGTGCGAGCATGCCCAGTGTGACCTTTCCTTATGTTTGGATCTGTGGACCACCACATTTCTGTTTGTGTGTGGACGCCATCTATATATCACATGTACAGTTGAGTGTTGGACATCAGGTTGTGTTCTTACTGCCCAACTGCTGTGTGTCATATCCTAACAGGCATTATGCTGTGCTTGCAGGGTCACCATGGGATAGTTTGCATACAGTTGTCATCATCCTTTCCTGCTGACCAAACAGTTGTATTGTTGTATAGTGTACTGGTGCAAAACTTTCACTGTGGTGGACAGTATAATCGGTTTCAGTCCTATCACTGCTTGTAATGTTTATAGTGAGCACACCAGACTGGTTGAGGGCCAGTTGTGCAGATATGATCATGTTGCATTTTGTTCAGATATGAACAGCTTAGTACATGATTGTCCAACATTGTTAATGTATTCCACAACTTGTGTGGACAGTGACAAACAATGGCCATGTGCCCTAGTCCATTTGTAATGCTAGTCAGGGAGTGTTTGTCCTTCAACACACATTTACTGGTGTTTGCCATGACATATGTCACGGTTAAGTGTGCTGTGCCTCTGTCTACCCATGACATACAGGTGATATCCAGGGTACACCTGCCATCTCCCATCCAGTCATCATGATTCCTCTGGATGACAGTCACTGAGGGACTCCCTGGATATCCTGTAGTGGGAGTTTAGTCGTGAGTGGAGTGAGCTTTTGGGTTGTGGACCAATCAGTACAGCATGTCCTGTTTATATCTGTTCAGGCCTGTCAGCTGCATAGGTCACCAGCATTCAGTGTTTACATGGTGCCAAATGTCCATTGATACCAGGTTGGTCATGGCTCTATACATCAGGCACAGTTCACCTCCAGCCAGGCAGTATGGCACTGTGTGGAGCTACAGTTACTTTACTCAGGCAACACATGGCATCTGTTACAGCTCTGCAATCCTCCTGGTGGGGTATTTGTGTGGTCATTCCAGTTGCTGCAGGTGTCTGCTACGGTACAGCCCTGAAGGGCCATTGTACACAATTGTGAGGCTGCTGATGGATGACTGGAGAGGCACATTGACCTACCCTAACCAAGCTGTGCTTACCTTCATGATTAGGTGGGTATATGGTATGTTTCTGTAACCACTACAGACACATGGTTGTCACATGCAGGATATGTATCACCTTGTGTCCCCAGGTCTCTTATTGCTCCTGATGTACTTACTGGGTTAACACCTATGTGGTAATTTCTGGCCATGTACGGTGTTCCCACAGGGGTTGACTATACCCTATTCTGCATTTAGCTTGTTGACATGGCTGTGGCACCACTTGTGTGTTTCTATGTGTGCCTTTTGTAGGTTGCTTGTGTCAGCTGGAGGGTCCGATATGGTGGCCAGTTTGTCATCCTCTGCAAACCTGTTCAGACAGAGTCCTTCCATGTTGGCCTGTACATATAGCATACAAGAGGGTTCCCAGGACCATGCCTTGTGGGATGCCAGTTGTACCTGGTTTGCAGTCTGCCATGGCTACAGCATGTCTGCCAGGTCAGTTCTGTCCTTGAGCTGGTTTGCAACCCATCTACTTGCATAGGGGTTTATAGTTAGGGCTGGTGAGCTTATCTGTACCGCCAACTAGGGTATTGTATGGAAGGGTTTGGCAAGGTCCAGACAGGCTGTGTGATCGACATTCCCCACATCATTGGGCTTGGTGCATGTTTCACATGAGTCAGACATGTGTACGGGTCAGGATCTGCCCTATGACAGCCACACTGGGTAGGGTCCAATGTCTGTAGGTACCCAATCTCGTTATTCATGGGATCCATGATCATCCTCTACATTACTTTGCCAACCTAGATATTCGGGGTTGAGGGGCGATAGTTTGCAGTATCCATTCAGGCACCCCCTTTGTGGTGTGGGACCACTGTTGCTGTACACCGCTCTTTGGGTACATATCCTGTGGTAGGACTGATAGTGCACAGTAATGCTATTTGCTGTTCCATTCTTCTTACAGTAATGCTATTTGCTGTTCCATTCTTCTTACAGTACTTGTTGGACACAACCCAGGACACCATCTGGTACCGTTGATGCTGTGTGCTGTGCTTTGTGGATGCTGGCTGTTACCTCAGCATCTGCAATGTCCGGGGGCCAGCACTCTCTTGGGATAGATATTTGGCAGTTAGGTGCTGGTGGGGAGTTTGCAAAGAATCTGTTAGGTAGGATGTTGGCAATGTGTGTGGGTTTGGTGTATTGTTTGTGATATTAGAGTGCTGCAGAGCATATCTGTGGATTACCACCATGGTTCCTACCATCAGGTAGGACAGCTGTGTAATAATCCTTTGTGTCCTGCACAATTTGTATCATCATAGGTTCATACTAGGCTATAGTACAGTTGTGTACACCTACCATAAATGTAGATGTTCGAGTGTCTTCACTGTTGCAGTCATGACTGTAGGGTTCTCCCCTGCCGGCAGGTAGCCCTCGGTTGGCCAGAATCCCAAAGTCTGGGTCCGGCGTCGGCTGTTCAACCATGCTCCCTGACGTCAGAACGCCAGGAGTACAAAGCTGACAGCCGAAGCCATCTTCTCCAGTTTTTCTTGCCCCAGATGTCAGGAGTCCCAAAATGAAAAAGGTCCCATAACCTTTGCAAATACACCTCAGAAGAATGGTGAAAAAAGGAACTACACAAAAGTAAAAATAAGAGGTAACAGGAGGGAGGGAAACCCAGACTGCAACAGTGAAGACACTCGAACATCTATATTTATGGTAGGTGTACACAACTGTACTATGTTCATCGTGTTTCACTGTTGCAGTCATGACTGTAGGGTAGAATCCCAAAGCTGAAAGAAAGGGAGGTGGTCATAAAGAAGAAGGGGCGGCTAGAAGGCCCTGCAAGACTGCAGAGGCAAAGCCTGCCCTAGAATTAGAGTAGAGAGGTAGATTGTAGTGCTTAGAAAAAGTATGCACTGAACTCCAAGTTGCAGCTTCCAAAATGTCTTTGGTAGGAACTCCCCTGAGGAAGGCCGCAGAAGTGGCAGCCGCTCTGGTAGAATGAGTCCGTATACTCCCTGGGATTTGCTTTCCATGGTGTGAATAACAAAATCTGATTCCATGAGCAATCCATTTAGAAATGGTCTGTTTTGAAATGGCTTTACCTTGGGAACTTGAAGCATAAGAAACAAACAATTGTTCTGATTTTCTGATGTCCTTGGTTCTGTCCAGGTAAAAACGTAGTTGTCTGTGTACATCCAAGTAATGTAAGATCCTTTCCCCTTTATTTTGAGGAGTGGGGAAAAAGGTTGGCAAGTGGATAGTTTGATTTAAAGCCACTTTGGAAACCATCTTAGGCATGAAGGTAGGATTAGTCCTCAAAGATACCCTGTCTTGATGAAAAATAATATAAGGTTCCACAGCCATAAGAGCTTGTAACTCTGAAACTCTCCTGGCAGAGGTTAGGGCTAACAAGATAGCTGTCTTCCAAGATAAAACCTTGATGTCAGAAGAGGCAGCAGGCTCAAAAGGAGGCAAGGTTAGTTTTTCCAAAACATAGTTGAGATCCCAAGCAGGAATGGGAGGAGATCTAGGAGGTCTTAAGTTCTTAGCTCCTCTGAGAAACTGTCTCATGAGCTGGTGGGAAAAGATGGGAGGGTCTGTATTATAATGAGCAGAAATAGCAGAGGCATGCATCTTAATGGAAGAGAAAGAGAGACCCTTATGTAAGAGATCTGTCAAGTAAAGTAAAATTAAGGTAATGTTAGGAAGAGGAGGATCAGAATCCTGAGCCTGCAGCCAGGAAAAAAATCTTTTCCATTTACCTGCATAAGATTTTCTAGTGCTAGGACATCTGGCTTCTAAAATGACATCCATAACCTGCTTGTGTAGGAAAGAAGAAATCAAAGGCCCTGGATTAACCAGGCCGCCAGGCTGAGAGTTCCGACATGAGAGTGTAGAACCTGACCCTGATGTTGGGACAGAAGGTTCGGAGACTGAGGTAAAACCCAAGGGGGCTCCAGACATAGGTTTTTTTAAGAGTTGGATACCAAAACTGCCGAGGCCAATTTGGAGCCAGCAAGATTATCATCATGGGCTTGTCCTGTTTTATCTTCAATAAGACCCGTGGAAGAGGCGGAAAGGCATATCCCGAGAGGTTCCTCCAACTGAATGACAGGGCATCCACTTTCCAAGCTTCTCTGTGGAAAGTCCTGGTGCAAAAATTCTGTAGTTGATGATTGAGATGGGATGCAAAGAGGTCTATGTGAGGACATCCCCAGACTGCTGTTATCATCCTGAATATTTTGGTGTCCAGCATCCACTCGTGTGGATCCAAAAGGTTTCTGCTCAGACTGTCTGCCAGGAAGTTTTGTTTCCCTGGTAGAAACTGAGCTTGAAGATCCAGATTGCAAGCTAGAGCTGTGTTCCATAGATCCATGGCTAGTCTGCAAAGGGGGTAGGAATGAGATCCCCCTTGCTTGTTTATGTACCACATAACTGTGGTGTTGTCTGTCCGTATTAGTAGTTGTCCTGGTTGTAAAAGATTCCTGAAGGACAATAGAGCTTTCTGAACGGCTAACATTTCCTTTAAATTGATATGCAAGTGCTTCTGATCCTTTGTCCAAAGGCCCTGCAGACAGTTGCCCTGAAAATGGGCTCCCCAAGCATAGTCCGAGGCGTCCGTGGTTAGAATCTGAGTGGCAGGAGGCAGACGGAAGGGTTTCCCTTTGTTTAGAGCACATGCCCTGGACCACCAAAGAAATTCCTTTTGAAGGCAAGGAAGGACGGAGATCAGTATGTCTAAACTGTGGCAATGCTGAGACCATACACTTTTTAGGTACCACTGTATTTTCCTCATGTGTAGTCTTGCATATGGTACGAGAAGGATGCAGGAGGCCATGTAACCAAAGCCTGCAGGAATTTCCTTGCAGATAGTTGAGTTAAAGTTGCCAAGGTTTTGAAAGTTGAAGCCAGCTGTAATTGTTTTTCGGATGTCAGAAATGCCATCTGGGTTGTGGTGTTTAGAAGAGCACCCAGAAAAATTATATGTTGTGATGGTGTCAAATTTGACTTTTTTATGTTTACAGAGAATCCCAGGAACTTGAGAAGGTTCTGTACAAATTCTAGATGCTGGAGTAAGACATCCTTGCTGTCTGCCTGAATTAGACAATCGTCTAGATAAGGGTAAATTTGAATTCCCTTGAATCTGCAGTAAGCTATTACTGGAGCCAGGCATTTGGTGAAGACCCTGGGTGCAGTAGACAATCCAAAGGGCAGTGCAGAGAATTGAAAGTGCCTCGATCCGGCCTTGAACCTGAGGTATTTCTGCGATCCTGCCTGATGGGAATGTGTAAATATGCCTCTTTTAAATCCAAAGTTACCATCCATGCATCTTTGGACAGCATTGGAAGTAGCTGCTGTAGAGTAAGCCTCTTTAATTTTGGAATCTCTAGAAAGGTGTTCAAGACCAACAGATCCAGAATGGGTCTCCATGAGTTTTGCTTCCTGGGGACTAGAAAAGAGCCTTGAGTAAAAACCTTTTCCCATCTCTGAAAGTGGAACCAGTTCTATGGCATTCATAGCCAAAAGAGCTTCCACCTGGTTTAAGGCCTCCGTCCACTGATGTTTTGGAAGGTCTGGCCATCCGCTTGGCCTTGCCAAGGTATGAAAATGGAATTTGTAACCTCTTAAAACCACATCCAAAACCCACTTGTCTAGGGTTGAGTCCAATTTTGATAAAAAAAAGAGAGAGTTTTCCTCCGAGAGGGGCTTCCAGGCAAGAAGTTCCTGTAGCCCAACAGAGGGAGTCATTGAGTTTGTTTCCTTTGTGTTTGTGACCTGCCCTCTCCTCCCCTAGGGGTGGAAGCAGTCCACTGTCTTGGTCTATAAGAAACTTGTGTTTGAGGCCTTCCTCTGGAGCATCTATATCTACCCCTCTGAGGCCTGTCTGAAGTGGGAAAGGACCAATTTTTTGAAGGCCAATTCCTGCTAAATCTAGGTGGCTGTATTTGTAAGAAATCTTTAACTGTTTGCATGGATTTTGCCTTATCCTCCATCTTTTTAATCACCTCTTCAGCTTTTGATCCAAACAAAACATTATGCTGAACAGGAGCATCCAATAATTTAGCCTTTACTTGTTCAGGCAAATTTTGTTCCTTTAGCCATGCATGCCTTCTAATGACTGTGCCGGAGGCAGCAGCCCTACAAGAAGCCTCCAAGGCATCAAATCCACAGTGTAAACCATGCTTCCCAACTTGTTCAGTGGCATGCAATAAGTCATGTAATTCCTTATCATCTGCACAGGCAGAAATGGAAGTAAGCTTTTGTTTTAAAACAGACAAGAGAAATTGCTGGTATTTCAGCATATGAAACTGACAGTTTAAAGCCCTAATGGAAGTAGCAGAAGTGTACACTTTTTTGCCCCATCTTTCTAAGGATCGAGAATCCTTTTCAGTAGGAATGGGATTTTTGGCAGAAGCGGCCTTAACTCCCTTAGGACCCTGAGAAATGGTTTCAGGGTCAGCAGAAGGGTTCTTGTACAAAAACTGGCGGGAATCAGGAACCCTGTAATATCTATCAGGCTTAACAGGAGCAGGAGGAAAAGAGTCAGGGGTTAAGTTAGCCTCCGAAAAGGCATCATCCACAATATCCAAAACAGGAGGAATAGCCAGGGGTCTATGTTGGGGAAGAAGAAGAAAATCCCTCAGTCTTTTCTTAGATTCCGAATACTCCTGTCCTTCCCAGTGGAAATGTTCCCTCATTTCTTGCAAAGTTTCCCCAAAAGAGAAATCCTCAGGTGAAGAAGCTGAAGGAATGGATTCCTCAGCATCAGAATCCTCATAAGGAGGGAAAGAATATTCCTGGTCAGAAGAAGAAACTGAGGAAACAGAAGCCTGATCAGAGGAATCATAATAAACATCCTGCCTTGGCCTTTTATCTGGAGGGGGATGTGAACCCCTAATCATAGTAAGTAAATCCTCCGCCATCTTGAATAACTGTTTCTGTGACTTGGGAGCCGGTTCAGAAGAGGCCTGTGTTGCAGTCTTTGATTTAGAAGGAGTCTTTGCCTTTGCCTTTATTAGAAGCTGAGTAGGCCTGAAAACCCCTTCGGAAGCCGGTACCTGCACAGCGGCTCCGGACCCATCCGAAGGAGCATTGTCCGAAGGTCCTGCAATAGAAATATTTAAAGGCCTGGTTGGCTCCTCATGAGAGTCCGTTTCGGCCATCGGTTCTGAAATGGCCGACGACAGGGGCTGCAAAAGCGCCTCACTGATGACGGCCGAACCTGAAGCTGGCTCGGCTTGTGCGCTATTCATCAGATTTGGACCTTGGAGGCCTGTCATCATCCTTGCGATGTTTGTGAACTCCGGTAGCCGGAACCGTATCCGAAGACATTTTGTAGTTAAAGCGTCTACCGAAGTAATGAAAAGCAAAATCGTACCTTCGCTTAATTGTACGTTGATTGAAACTAGCACAAAACCAACAACTAGCTACGTGGTCAGGGCCTAAGCAAGGAATACAGTAAGAATGAAAATCCTTGAGGTATTTGCTTCCCACATGAAATACAATTATTAACTTTTTCTGACATCGGAGTGGAGTAAGAAAAAAGTTTCCCCAACGGGGTACTTAGCTTTGAGTGGAGAAGAAAATCTTCGGACTGAAGTTTATCAGAAAAAATCGTCAGGAGTCAGCCGACCGGCACTTGCGAACTGCTATCACCGCACGGCAAGAAAGACTGGAGAAGATGGCGTCGGCTGTCAGCTTTGTACTCCTGGTGCTCTGACGTCAGGGAGCATGGTTGAACAGCCGACGCCGGACCCAGACTTTGGGATTCTGGCCGACCGAGGGCTGCCTGCTGGCAGGGGAGGACCCTACAGTCATGACTACAACAGTGAAACACGATGAACATCTGCCCTGGCCTTGTTTGAGCACGGACAGACTGTGTGTGGGTCTCAACACCCCTTGCAATGTGCATATCATGCCCACGTAGTGTTTACTTTCCTAGATGTGACACAGGGATGGCCCCCAGTGTACACCTGCTATCTCCCATGCACTTCAACGGATTTCTCTTGTTGAGTTTGTGTGTGGAGCTCAGCCTATCATGGACTGGGATTCTGTTCCAGAGTGTCCTGAGCCTCTGGGTTATGGATCTGTCCCTCCAGCACATCCTATTAATCTATGTGTAGAGGTTCAGATATCTCACTGTTGTGTGTCTGCTGGATTTGGGGTTTCTGCAGTGGAGCATGTCCATTCATTCTGGATTGGGTATGACCTTGTACATCAGGCATACATCACCTCTGACTGTGCAGTATGGTTCTGAATTGGGCTGTGGTTTCTTCAGCCAGGCTGCAGATGTCCAGTGTTTGGACCCTTTATCCTGTTGGTGGGGTACATTTGGGGTCTTTCTGACTGCTGCATGTGTAAGGTAAGGTACATGCGGACTGGGGCATAGTTGTCACGTATGGGCCTGATAAGGGAAGGGTATGGGGGCACAGTGACCTCTGTAGCTCTACATGTGCATCCTTTCATATTAAGGTTGGCAATATAGCAGGTCTTCCTGGCCACCTTGGCAATGTGTGTGTCACATGACAGGTTACCGTCCACTTGTGTCCCTAGGTCCATGACTACTTCTTCCATACATAATGGATTGCCACCTATGTCATACTTTGTGTGTGCCTTGTTTGGTATTTGTTGGGACATTCATACTCTGAAGTGTCTTCAGGAAGGCTGGCTGGGGTACCTGGGTTTGTGTGTGGGGTCTGTAGCAGGCTTCAAACAGGTACACAGTTTGAGACAGTGTTACTCGCCCGTGGATAGTCCATGCTGCTTCTTGCTGTGGTACCAACCTGGGGTGTGGTTATTCTTGATAATTACTGGTAGCCACACTCCTATTGTCGTGTGTTCCATGTTTTGGAGCTGTAGAGCATGGTATGAGGCATAACCTGGTAGTATTAGGGTGCTCTTCTGGGTCTTGCCCAGGTTTCTGTTACAGAACACATATTACCATTCTCCGTGCTGTGGTGGGTTTGGTCTGCATGCACCTTGCAGGTTAGACTTCTGGCACTGGGTAGCATTACGTCCAGGTTATTATCTCTTGTGCTACCTATGTTGGTGGGTTTGTGTTTCCAGACTTACCTATTCCAGGCACAGTGGGGGTAACAGCAGCCTTTGCCAGTATCTACACAGCCAGGTGTGCTGGGTGCGTGCCATCCCTTGCAGGTGGGGCATCATGTCTTGCTCGGCATGTCAGCCCAGGCTGTCAGCCATGTGTTAGCCCAGGCTGTCAGCCATGTGTTCCCCCTTGCTAACAGCAATACCTCAGCCAATTATTGTACTTGATCTTGTTGTCTTCATAGTCTGGCATCATGCTTGGTGAGGGTGAGATGTTAGGTTGGGTCTTCATGTTTTCATATACTAGATGGTGTTACATTGCTTAATACATGGCAATCATGCCTCAGGTGGTGCTGCGGGGCTGCCTCTGTCGGATGCACATACTACACTCCCTGTACATGTTTGAGAGCAGGTTATGTCATTTTAGGCATCCCTGTTACTATATGAGTGAGTCAGAGAGGGTTATCATTCCCAGGGTTCCTACTGAGCCAGTGTATGTGCTATGCGTTGCCTCTTTGCCAAGGCCAGGGCATACTGGGCACGCCTCCTTCTGCCTACTGGGGCAGGCTCAGGTTGTTCCTCATCCGAGTCACGCTCTGCCTGTGATGGCCTTGGCAATGGTGGGGGGCTGTTTGGCCCGGCCCTATGCTGGTCCTGCTGCAGCTGTTTTCGCAGGTTCATATTATGTAGCATAGCACATACCATGACAATTTGGGTACATGTAGTTGGTGAGTACTGCAAGGCTCCACCAGATGTGTCCAGACACCGGAACTGTGACTTGAGCAGCCCAAACACACGCTCTATTACATTACGTGTTTGTGCGTGTGCCTCATTATGGCTTTCCTGTTCAGGTGTGTGTGCGTTTCTGATGGGTGTCATCAGCCACGGATCCAGTGCATAACCTGCATCCCCCACTAGGTGTCCATGTGGGATGTCCCCACTGGCAAATGTCTGGTACAGCTGCGTCAAATGCCAGATATGGTAATCATGGTAGCTCACAGGGCAGCCAGCACACACATTCATTATTATGCCCTGGGCATCACACACGACCTGGCAGTTGATGGAGGGGAAGCCCTTGCTGTTAATGTAGGCCCTACCCCGCTCACCGGCTGGTGCTTTGATGCATATGTGCATGCAGTCTATTGCACCCACTACCTCAGGGTATTCTGCTATTTGCTGGAAGAGACGCATATTGCTGGCCAATACCTCACGGGCATTGGGGAAATATACATGATCACCGACATGTGCTGACATGGCATCCAGGAACTGGTGCAGTACCCTGGAGGCTGATGACTGTGATATCCCCATCATATCACCAGTTGGTCTCTGGAAGGTACCTGTTGCTAGTATTCTTAGGCCAACACATACCTTGGTTTCCACTGGGATGGGTTCCCCTCTGTTGGTTGTGTGTGTGAGGCGTGGCCTGCACAGCTCGACAATTTGCTGCAGGAGGTCTCTGTCCACTCTATAGCGCTCCACTATCTCCAGCTCATGTAACCCCTGGTAGGTGACCCTGGGCCTGTACACTCTTCTCCATCTCCTCACTGTGGGTTGTCTGGCAGCATTTCCATTGTCACCACCCTCAGCAATTCTCCTATGTCTCCTTATGACAGCTATGGCAGCCCCTAGTATGTTTGGTCTGAGTGCAGCTTTTTCAGATTTCACTCCTACTAGCTTACTCCTGTCTTGCAGTATCTCTTGAGAGAAACATACTGCAATGCTGTTTGCAGTGCTTTAAGTGCTGGGCTGTGCTTGTATTCTGCCTGTGTAATTGCCTACTTCTAATTGTTTTCACCTGCTACCTCTACAGGTATTCCCTGCTAGTTTCCTACTATTTCTCCTGCTTCCTTTTCCTCTCCGTTTCCTCAGGGGGGAGCAGCGCGCATACCAGCGAAAACACGCTCACAGTGGTTACCACGTGCGCACACATGTTTACACGGATTAGGATCTGCTTATTCGGGTTAAAACGCGCGCGCACCAGCGCAAACAGGTTTACAGATCTTTAAGCAGGCTCCTACATGCTTACTCTGCCTTACACGTGCGCACTCTGTATTAATCGCACCTCCCAGCGTGCATGCACGTACAGCAAGAAACTTTGGTGTTGGCCACAGTGTACACCTTCCTTTTCTTGACTTTCCCATGCTTATCTGTTGACGCTCCTCTTTTTCTGCTGTGTGATTGATATGTTTCACATACCACTTTGCTCCAATGAGCTTGCTTTCTTCCTGACATTCCCCCCTGTGATGTCTCCTATCTCCTACTCTGTTACTCCCCCTTATCTAACTCTTACACTACACGGACTGTGCTCATTTGCTATGTGACAGTGTGATTCACTATCCTACCATTCATTTACATAGGATTGCCTACTAATGCTTAGTTACATGTCTTACACTCAGCTTCCCCCCTTAGCAACCACTAGACGGTGGCCATGTTGTTTTTGGTCTGCTAGTCCCTGCATTGCAAAATCCATGCATTACATAAAACCCACATTTGTGTGTTTCTAACCTTCATTTTTCAGTTTTATATAGCGCAGCCTGTTTGCGCGGGGCTGCGTTGCATTTAAACATTGCCGATCTCCGAAAAAAAAATATATTTTTTTTCATGTTTGCATCGGTTTACTATGCCAATGGCCACATATTTGGCCATTGGCATGCTGTCTGTAACATTTGCACACTTTATTTGGAGCTGTCATGGCTCCGTTGTGTTATTTGCAGTAACATACTCAGTTGTCAACTGAGTACATTTCTGCAACTAACACGACTCTTACACGGGCTGGTTTCAGCTTCGTGGATCGCTAATCTACCTCATTTGCATGCCTTTCGGCTGCAAATGGGGTGATTAGCATATCCACGCCCTGCCCGTGTAAGAGTCGTTTTAGCTTTCTCTTACACGGGATTTCGGGCTGTTCCTGGATCGCGATGGCTGCATGGAGTCTTACACGGCTCTTAGACTCAGTGCAAGCCATTGTGAATCCTGCCCATTGTTAAACAAGGAAGCTGAAAAATAATATCATTAAGTCAGCAGTTTGCGTCAGCACCTGCAACAATTAGTACTGTTTCTACAGGATGAGCAATTCTCCAAAATAAAATACCAAGAGGACTAAAACTGTATATAAAGAGCTGCATGAATCCAGTTATGTTAGGGGTATGGTAGGGACACATTTGTCCTGAGGTAAATGTTATATCTCTCACATCATCTGTACTATATGAGAAGTAAAGTTGAAACAGTACTTTAAACTGCAACGTTAGTCCATTTGGTTTATTATAAAAAGTTATTTGTTACTGCTCTAAGTTGATGCTGCAAAGTATATTCTCTCATCAGTGTATATTCTGCAAGTTTCTGTATGCAACAGACTGTAAATGCAAATATAACCAGACTTTGAATTTTAGCAGAATCCAGCCAGTAAGACTGAGTGTCTTAAGAAGACTTCAAATCCCACAGCAAGCAGTAAGAGCCATATAATTTTTCAAAAGGCACTATAGGGGTGGCAAGAGCCTTGTCCAGTATCCGGAAGCCCAGTGGTGACAGATGCAGGCCATCTCTGGCAAAGCATCGAGGTCTATCAATCATGTCAGACACTTGATCCCCTCAGAATGACTCCAGAAACTTTAGGTGGTGTTCCAAAGACCAAATTACCACTGTAACAGCTATAAATAAATGCAATCTGAGGGTCATGCTGCTCAATGCTAGAAGTCTAAATCTCAAGATGCACTCGCTCGAAGCACTCCTCAAAATGGAGAACATCGACATTTGTGCTGTAACGGAGACCTGGTTTAAAGCGGCAGAAAGCACCCCCTGCACTACCAGGCTATAACTCATTCCACATCTTTCGGCCCCGAAACACAGACCGAAGCTGCAAAGGTGGTGGTGTCTCCATATTCACAAAGGATATGCATACCTCCAGACTAGTAGCCCAGCATAATGCATCTGAAATACTTCAGGTACAACCAACGTTGGGTGAGACTGCGATCCAGGTCATAGGCTGCTACAGGTCCCCAACCATGTCCCTAGATTATCACTCCATGTTCTTAAGCATCCTGGAATCTGTCAAGGTCCAAACCAACACTCTCATACTAGGAGACTTCAACTACCCCTCCATCAACTGGGAAAACTACTCAAGCACCAATACACCGGCCCAACATTTCCTGGAAGTCATCAATTCCAGTGCCTCAGACCAGCTCATTCTGACCCCAGTTAGAGGAAGCATATTACTAACATGGGTGACCATTGCTCTACACCAATAGTCAATCCCTTCCTGGTCAGATCTGACCATAAACTAATCACCATGGAAATCCCCATTTCACCCACACCCCCCACAAAGGTCGCTAACTTCACAACACCCTTGCCAATGGAAAATAGCTGCAAGACTGCCGAATCATACACCAATGCACTGTACGAACATGTACATAAATGCATGGAACTAACCATACCCAAAAGAACCAAGACACTCTCCTCCAAAAGAGGAAGCCAATTTGGTGGTCCCCTGCCATTAATAAACTCTACAACAGAAGGAAGAAACTGTTGCAGAAAAAGGTGAAGTCCCAAGAGTGGAAAAACTCCCTTATTGGCCTCAACAAAAAGTTGAGATCCCTCATTAAATCCTCTAAAGCCAGCTATGAAGGCAGAATTGCAGCAGACACTAAAAACAATCACAAAGCCTTTATAGTTATATCAAGAACCTTCACGGCAATACCCAGATTTGCTCCGAGTTACTGCACAATGGTACCTCCTATACTGAGCCAACAGATATTGCTAACATACTGTCCAACTGATTCAATGCTAACTTTACCCCTCTCTCCTCCCAAAGGGCAAATCACAATACCGGAAGAATCCCAGGCACCCAGCATTACTACAGCCTAGGTTAAAGCTGCATTGTCCAAGGCCAAGAATACAGCTTCCATGGGACCTGATAATATCCCTGGCTGTGTTCTACATGAACTACAAAGCGAACTGGCACCACATCTGTGTGCCTTGTTCAGTCACAGCCTCACCTCAGGCTTTGCCCCTACCGAATGGTGCACTGCTACAGTCATCCCTCTGCATAAAGGAGGAGTGACTACAGACCCTGGGAATTATTGTCCCATTAGCCTGATGAGTCTGATATGTAAAGCTATGGAACATATTATCACAGACTTGATTAACAAAGATATAGGAAATCTCCAAACTCTGGACCCCACTTAGTTTGGCTTTGTGAAAGGGAGATCATGACTGCTCAACCTGGTTGACTTCTTTGAGTCAGTCACCAGGGTTATGGATGAAGGTAAGGCAGTGCATACAGCCTACCTCAATCTGGTCAAGGCCTTTGATACCATTCCTCACTCGGGAATTATTGATAAACTCACCAAACTAGGCATTAACCCCTCCATCAATAGGTGGGTTGCAAATTGGCTCACAGATAGAACACACATTGTGAAAGTAATGAACTCCAAGCCAGACTGCCGATCAGTCATGAGTGCAGTCCCACAGGGAATGGTACTGGGTCCTCTCCTTTTTGACATCTACTTCTCAGAAGTCCAGGCCAAAACAAAGGGACTCTGGCTGACCAAGTTTGCAGACAACTGCAAGCTGGGAGCCGTTATTAACTCCCCAAGTGATGCAGACATCCTACAGAAAGGCCTCACTGAGACCAACGACTGGTGTCGAAACCATAGCCTTAAGCTTAATGCCAAAAAAGGTGTCATCCCCTATGATAAAAAAAAAAAGTTCCCACTAATTACCACATCGATCGGAGCCCACTGAACACTGAAGGCGTTATAAGAGATCTGGGGAAGCAGGTTGACAGCAACCTCTCCTTCAACCACCACATTGCCACTGTGGTCAGAAAGTCCTTCTATGTGGCACATCTCATTACCAAGGGTTTTGCATCCAGGAAGAAAGAGGTCATAGTCTCTCTCTACTCTTCCCTCATTAGACCAATCGTCGAGGATAATGCCCCATTTGGCATGTACCTCACTAGACACCTGCAACAGCTGGAGGGGCCACAGAAGTACCTCACAAAGAGGATCCTAGGCATTCAACACATGTCTTACATGGACAGACTCAAAAGACTCCAGCTATTCTTGGTCTCATATTGCCTACTTGATCTTAATCTCTGCTTGATTTACAAAGCCATGTCTGACCCAGATCTGTTAGAAATGCTACATCTAAAGAAATCCCAATCCCTCTGCAACAAACGCTCCAGGGCCCTCAACCTCATTACTAAAATCAACAGAACATGATGGAGGGACAGGTTCCTCACCCAGAGACTGCCCATGCTCTGGAATAAACTTCCCACACATGTCAAGCAGAGCACCTTGCTGTCCCTCTTCAAGAGAAATCTTGATGAGTGGATGGGCAATAGAAAGTTCACCCCGGGGATCACTCCAGTGGCTCTACTTGATAGAGGCACTGGGAACTAACGTCGGGCAGCATGATGCCAGGGCACTTCTATGGGATGGGCTTGTAAAGCCTCCAGAGCCATTAGCCTAATACACACCTATGAACCTATTCTCTGCGGGATGCACTGTTGGAGATGCTGGGTGAGCAGACTGGTCCGATGAGGGAGATGATTTTTCTGAGCTATGGTACAGAATCGGAATTGGCTAGACATGGTAAGGCCTTGTTGTGTTTAATAATGGTGACTGCCAAAAAAGCTATTACTAGAAAATGGAAATCAAAATCTAAACCAACTATACTGAAAGTAATGAATATAATAACAGAGATAAAACAACTGATCTTTAGAAAAGGGTAAAAGCAAACTACACAGTAAAAATGGGAATTGTGGGAACAATACATACAAGTGTGGAATGAGGTCTAGAAGGCAGCAGGACTTAAATGAGCTATGTAATGTTTGAGTGAGAAAGATTGGGCAGATTATAAGTGATGTATAATGTCTGCAACTGGGAGTGTGTCAGTATGGTTTGCGATGTAAAATGCTTGCAACTAGGATTGTGCGGTTGTGGTTTGTTTTCATTTATATAAAGTAGTAAGTGATGGTTTAATAAAGATGTTTCTCATTTAAAAAAAGGCAGGAATTGAATAATTTATGTAATATTGCTTAGGTTATATGATGTATAACAATATATGTGAAGTATAATAATTATGTTAATACAGTTTGATTACTTTTATATGAATGTAAATTTAAAATAAAACAAGAGCCAGCTATACAGGGTAATTCTTTAATAAAATAAAAAATATAAAGATGAGCGTTTTCGCAATGGAAGTTGCTTCTTCAGCTCTATTAAGCAAACTGAATCACAAGACATATATACTACAACCAGTGTCAATTAAACAGTCAATTAAAAAATTAAAATCAGTCAACGTTTCAAACCTCTGGACCTTAGAGATGGTCTTAAAGGAACAGTTTCTTTTAATCCCATTCCCCTATTTGCTACTACCATAAAAATCCATTTTACCTCTAAACACTCAGTACGAGTTCTGATATCATCCCCTCTATTCATTTTTTGATAGATCTCTAGCACCAAAAATATAAACCTGTGTGTTGGACCTTCTTTCATGACATGCTTAGCTAGTGCATTCCTACCATCTCCTTTGCTGACAGCATAAACGTGCTCCCTGATACGGTCAAACATCTGTTGGTTTTCCCCACATAGTATGAACAACACACGATACACACAGTTAAATAAATCAAATCCTTCGTCCCACAATCAGCATACAAACTAGATTCAAAAAGCCATCCACTCGGGATGCGCAAAACAATTATCAGTATATATATGGGTCTACTTTGTTTAGTTGAAACTCATTTCACTGAATTTCATTTCACCCCGACCACTTCGCTGAAAAATCATTTCACTGAATCTCATTTCACTGAACTGCAGTTAGTATATATGGCACTGTGTAGAGTACTGTAAGGCATGTAAAAGATATATACCCTTTTCTCCACTGTAGTACGATCCTGAAGTTAGTATATATAGTTACGGTGGGTGTGGGGGCACAGCTCCCCACATTGGGGGGATGTGGGGGGGTGTAGCCCCCCACTTAGTTTGAGTACATATTGTCTTCTGGAAAGAGTTAGTCATTCGTGTTGTAACTATGCATGTCTATTGTTTAAAATGTATTGTTTTGAAGTTTTTGGTAAAATAGAATATAAAACAAAACGCTACATCCCCTACACCCCTAACTATATATACTAACTCCAGGATCGCACTACAGTGGGGAAAAGGCCATATACCTTTTACCTGCCTTACAGTACTCTACACAGTGCCATATATGCTAAGTTCAGTTCAGGGAAATGAGTTTTCAGTAATTTGTGTTTTCAGCGATGTAGTCGGGGTGAAATGAAATTCAGTGAAATGAGATTCAACAAAACAAAGTAGACCCATATACACACACACACACACACACACACACACACACACACACACACACACACACACACACACACACACACACACACACATTGCACGCTCCACATGGATATGTACCTAATTTGTCAGAAGCTCTCATATATAAGCTATCATTGACCAAAGGTTTATAACAAAGCATTCATCTCCAGATGTCCCTTATGTACTCCAGTAATGTGGGCTCCATCTGTATTATTATTAGGAAACAGTGGAAGGTTTTAATATCAGACCACAAGTAAGTCTTGGAAAATGAGCCTTGCCTGGTTTTAAGAATTTTCCATCCTTGAAGAGAATGTTTTGATTTTTGCCTCTGAGCCCTCATATATCCCCCCAATTAATCTTATTATTGTATCAGGAAATAAAAATGCTTCCAAAGCACAACTCAAAATCTCAAATTGGTCTGTCAAAATGCTTTCTCTGCATCAAGACCCAGTAACTACAGTGGCATTTCTTACATTCTGCTTCCCTCTGGATCATAATTGCTTTAGTAATGTCACCAGACATTTGCCTCCCTGTCCCAAACCATGCTGATCTTTTAGCCATTACAGATAAAAAAAAAACTTTATAATCATTGTTCAAAATTGAAATGGGCCTATATAAAGCTAGATCAGATATATTTTTACCGACTTTTGGTATCATAGCCATCACAGCTTTTTTTCAGGATGTTGGTGGTTCCCCTCTTTTTAAAATACAGTTAAACAAAACCTTCTAGATCTTTTATCACTTTCTTCCCTCCTGGCTCCCAAAACTTCCATAAGAATACCATCTATTCCTGGACATCTTCCATAAACAGTTCAATTTGTGCTTTGTATGGATTTCCACACCACTTTACTTTGTACAAATTTTCATAAAATTTCCAAAACATCTCCAATACCTCTTCAGGGTGTGTGGTTATTTTTCTTGTTATAGGCTGCCTAAGTTTGGCAACAAACTTTTCTACTTTGTTGTCCAAGTCGTTGTGCCAAACGTTTTTGTGCACTAGAGTTCTTATCAAAAAACAGTTGATTAACAGCAATCTTTCTAAACCTATGCATATTATCCAGGTAGTCCATTATTTTCTCTTTAGCACTCTACAACTGAGCCTCTTCTTATTCTGTGAGATTCTCCTTATTCTGCAATACTTCAATTTTTGTCAGCCCCTCTAAATAATTCTTGTTACTTCTTAACCATATCTCCTTTTCTTTTATTTCTATCGTATTTAAACTCCACTTTCATTTTATCCCGCTCACTATCTATAACTTCAAGAGTACTTTGTCTTCCCTAATAACTCCTGAATAATTTCTACGACCCATTCCTTAAATTCCTCTGTTTTTAATAGGTAGGCGATAAAGTCCCAGTGCCTCTTCTTTAATACACTATCCTTCATTTTTATCTTAGTAATTATTGGTTCATGATTTGAAATAGTTATTGGATACATGTCAAAGTTCTCAATTAAATGCACGTTCCTGTAAAATATAACTTCTGTGTAGTCCAGCCTAGTTATTGTACCTAGCCCCCCACAAGATGGATCCTATCAGATTATCGAAGTAACAAAACTTTGAAAGTCATATGGTGTGGACCATATGATCGAAGATCTGAAACTTCAAACATTTTGAATGAAGATTGCGATACAGAGTGGAATGGGAAATTTACCCTTTTCTGGAATGTAGTACGATCTCAGAATTGGTATATTTAACAAAGGGTGGGTGTGGTGTGCAAAACCATTAAAAATAGAATTTTCTTTTTTTTTTTTTTTTTTTTTTTTTAACGTTCGAAGTTCCGAAACTTCAGTCATATGGTCTCAGCCATCTGAATTTTGAAGTTTCAGAACTTTGATAATCTGACACAGATCACCTCCAGATACAGCCTCAATGTTGCAAATCAAATTCCAGTTCTCACCTACAAGTAATATTTCCTGCCCAAAGCTCTAATTATTTCTCCCAATTTTTCTTAATCTCCATAACAGCAGTTTTAGATAGACTATAAATATATGCCATCATAATCCTTATCCCTTCACAGTATACCCTTACTACCACAAATCTGCCATTATCGTTTTCCCCCTCTTCCATTACTATTGGAGCTCCTCTAGCAATTCATAGGTTCATAGATAGGTACTAGGCTATGAGCCCAAGGGCCTAAGTAAGTCTAGCCAACAAGGTTCCCTGGCTTACGCCACCCAAGAAAGTTATTGTCCTGTGCCCCTGTCGAGTAGAGACACAGAAGTGATCCCCGGGGTGTATTTCCCATTTCCCATCCACTTATCAAGATTTTTCTTGAACAGTGCTAATGAAGTACTTTGCTTGGCATATATGGGTAGCTTGTTCCAGAGTATGGGAAGTGTCTGGGACAGGAATCTATCCCTCCAGCATGTCCTGTTTATTGTGGTGACAAGGTTTAGGCCCCTAGAGCATGTAGCTCGGAGGGACTGGGATTTCTTTAGGTGTAGCATGTCCAACAGCTCCAGGTTTGACATAGCTTTATATGTTAGGCAGAGATCACCTCGGTAGGCAATATGCTACGGAGTAAAGCTGGAGTTTTTTGAGACGGTCAGTGTAGGACATCTGTTTGAGGCCAGTAATCCTCTTTGCGAGGTACTTCTGTGGCCTTTCAGCTGCTGCAAATGTCTTGTGAGGTACATTCCAAAAGGGGCGTTGTACTCTATAATGGGTCTAATGAGTGTCGAGTAGAGGAGAACAATGACCTTTTGTCCTAGATGAGAACCCTTTTGTGATGAGGTGTGCCACGTAGAAGGATTTCCTAACTACTGTGACGATGTGATCATCAAAAGAGAGACTACTGTCCACCTGGGTCCTCAGGTCTCTTATCACACATTCAGCGTTAAGTAGACCGCCGCCTATGTGGTAGTTCATGGGTACAGAGTTTTTAAAAGGGGATGACTATGCACTTTTTGGCATTGAGCTTGAGGCCATGGCTCTGACACCAGGCATCTGTCTCAGTGAAGCCCTTCTGTAGGATATCCACATCATTTGGGGACTCAACTACGGCTCCTAATTTGCAGTCATCTGTGAACTTCGCTAGCCAAAGGCCTTCTGTGTTAGCCTGTACTTCAGAGATGTAGATACCAAACAGGAGAGGTCCCAGGACTGAACCCTGTGGTACTCCACTTGTCACTGGTTTGAAGTCAGATTTGGAGTCTGCAACTTTTACAGTGTGGGTTCTGTCAATGAGCCAATTGGCAACCCATCTTGTGACGTACAGATTTATACATAGTTTAGTGAATTTAGCTATAATTCCAGAATGGGGGATGGTGTCAAAAGCCTTGGCGAGGTCAAGACAGGCTGTGTGAACCACCTTACCCTCGTCTACAGCTTTGGGGACTGCCTCAAAGAAGTCGATCAGGTTCAGGATGCATGATCTGCCTTTCACAAACCCAAACTGGATGGGGTCCAGAGTTTGGAGGTTACCAATGTCTTTGCTTAAGAGTTCCATGATGATGCATTCCATGGCCTTACAGACCAGGCTCGTCAGGCGAATAGGGCGATAGTTCCCGTGATCAGTGGTGGCTCCCGCTTTGTGGAGTGGGATAACTGTTGCTGTGCACCATTCGGTGGGCACAAAGCCTGATGTGAGACTATGATTGAACATAGTGCTTAGGTGGGGAGCAAGTTCATTCTGAAGCTCGTGTAAAACACAACCTGGGATGTTGTCCAGTCCCATGGATGCTGTGTTTTTGGCTTTAGAGAGTGCAGCTTTTACCTGTGTAGTTGGGATTACAGGGACTCTGCATTCTTCCTGTAAAGATATGGGCCCTTTAGGGGGTGAGAGGGGGGCAAAGTTAGCACTGAGTCTATCAGCCAGGACGGTGACAATATCAGTTGGTTCTGTAATTATCATGCCGTTGTGCTGTAACTCAGAGCAGATCTGGGCGTTGCCATTGAGATTCTTGACATAGCTATAGAATGCTTTGTGGTTGTCCTTAGAATCAGTGGTGAATTTGTTTTCGTAGCTAGCTTTGGAGGATCTTATAACGGGATCTCAGCTTCTTATTGAGGCTGACCAGGGAACTCCTCCACTCTACTAAGCCTAAATATTAGAAGTATATCCAACAAAGTCCATGAACTCCATGCCACCATAGACTTGTACTCCCCAGATATAGTCATCCTGACAGAAACCTGGCTAAAACCTCACATTACCAGTGAGCAAATACTCCCTACAGGTTACGGCATACTAAGAGTAGACCGGCTAAACAAAAAAGGAGGTGGTGCAGCTATAATATTTAAACAGCATCTAAACATCCAGATCTTAAAATCATCAGCTCCACAAATAGGCAATGAAGAAATAATATATACCAACCTCAAAATTAACCAAAACAAAACCATCAACATAATTGGATGCTACTTCCCACCTGGCCAAAACATCCCTCCACTAGAAAACCTCCTCAGCTGGTCTACCCACCATCTCCCCCAAGAAACTATCATCTTAGGTGATTTCAATATTGACTGGCAATCCTGTTCTGGCAACAATCCAACCCATCATGTACACCTTCATGGCTTCACCCAACTAGTCCAGTCACCAACAAGGATAAATAAAAACTCCAGCAAGCACACTACCCTGGATTGGATACTAGTCAGTAACAGCACCCAGTCATATATAACAGGCTGCTTATCAGATAGCCTCAGTGATCACTCCCCAACATTCCTACTCAAAAAATACCTATACCAAGCTAAACCGGTCATCTATCGTCAAATACGTAAAAAATAAACTTTAACCCACTCACATTCATCTCATCCCTCAAAGAATGTAACTGGCATGCTCTAAAGTACCTCAGTCTAGATGACGCAGTTGAATTTTTTAATACTACCTTCCTGAACATCCTTAATTACCATGCACCCATAAGATTTTCCAGAACAAAAGCACAACCCTCCCCATGGCTACAGAAAACCACTAAGTCAGAAATGAAAAACAGGGATAAAGCCTGGGAGCACTGGCGCAAAACCAAAACCCCCTCAGCTAGACAGAAATTCCTAGAACTACGCAATAGAGTCAAAAAGCTAATAAAACAAAACAAATTCCAATACTACCAGTCTGCCCTAGACTCCTCACAACACAGCCCCAAACAATTCTGGTCCTCCATAAACTCCATCCTCCACCCAAGTAAAGTCAGTACCCCTCCTCCTAACATCCCTCACTCCTCAAAAAATATTGCTACCTCATTCAACACACACTTCACCCAAACCATACTATCACTAGCTAAACACAACCCCCCTCCCCTCCAACTAGTAATCTCCCCACTGCCTTCTCTTTTTCTCCTGTACCTACCTCCAACATAAAAAAACTCTTAACTAAACTTAAACCCACCAAATTAGCAGCAGACAACCTCCCAAGTGAATACCTACAAATCGCAGCTGATGCTCTGGCCTACCCAGTATCCATCTTGATTAACCAATCTCTGTCAGAAAGTTACGTTCCCACACTGTGGAAAGTCTCTCATATAATTCCCCTCCACAAAGGCGGACCCTCTGCAGAACTAACCAATTACCGCCCCATAGCTATTCTCTCTCCACTCTCCAAAATACTAGAGAGATGCATACACTCTCAGGTCTCAGACTACCTCCTTACTAACAACCTCCTTTCCAGTACTCAGCATGGTTTCCGACCAAACCATAGCACCACCACTGCCTTACTCTTCTTTACTAACACTGTCCTTCAGCATAAAAACAATGACTATCTCTCCTCTGCTACTTTCCTAGACCTATCTAAAACATTTGACATGGTCCCACACAAACAACTTATCTCTGTCCTCAATAACCTATCCTTCTCACAATCAGTCACCAACTGGTTTCAGTGTTACCTGTCTGACCGCCAACAATCCATTGTATGGCAGAATGACACATCTCCCCAACTACCTGTCTCCATAGGGGTTCCCCAAGGATCCATCCTAGGACCCCTACTCTTCTCTGTTTACACCAATAATCTAGCCTCTGCCACCAAACATGGCACACTCATCCAATACGCAGATGACTCTACCATCATCTGCTCATCCCAGTCCCTACCCAAACTGCAAAAAGTCACACAGGAAGCCTTTTCCTCTGTTGAAACATGGTTATCCGATGCCCAATTAATACTCAACCCAAACAAAACTAAACTACTCATCTTCCAAACCACCAAACATACTCAAAACAACTCTCACTTTAACATCACAGCAAAAGACAACACCACTATATACCCAACTGAACACACCAAATTGCTAGGAGTGGAAATAGACAATAAACTAAAATTTGACATTCACATATCCATGACCATAAAAAAGTCCACAAAAAACTAGGAGCATTATACAGAAATAAACAATTTCTCACCAAAGCAGCAAAGATTTCAATAGCAAATTCCCACCTCATCTCCACCCTACTTTATGCCTCTCCAATATATACCAACCTAAGGTAATGTGATCTAAACAAGCTAGAGACCTGCTACAACAAAATCGCCAAATTTGCCACAGGGGCATCCTACCGTAGTCACCACTGTCTCTCACTTGCTGAACTGGGCTGGCTTGAACTCCCTCACCTCCTTCAGTGGTATCAACTCTCACTCGCCCACAAACTAGTAAACCATCCACTAAATGTCCCATCCCTCCAGAATCTACTCCAACCCTATTGCACCACCAGACCACTAAGATCCAGCAACAAAAATCACTTGCAGATCACTAAAGCCAATAACTCTGCTGGTGAAGCACTATTCTCTGCCATAGCCAAATTATGGAACTCACTCCCACCCACAATTACCTCCGTACCATCATGCACCCACTTCAAAACTTTACTAAAAGCACACCTAAAAACATGCTGGCTATGCCCTTGCAACTCCCACTCTAATATCATCCACCCCATCCAACTACTACCTTTCTTTCCACTCCACTAACTACCTTGATTATAGCAAGCTCAGATGCTCATAAGCCCAGTACTTATTATACAGCAGGAACTTCTCATTGTTACATTTGTTAATGCCTGTTATGTACTTCACAGATAAAGATTCTAGTTGTCTACTGATGTACTATGTTCTTCATCTGTAAATATGTTGTAAGTAATTTCTATGTTAAATTGTTAATTGCTATGTAATCCAATGTAACTACTGTCTGTTTATTTTACTGTGGAGCTTTTCTCCCCGGGCCTCCGCTGAAAATGGACCCACATCCAGTCGGACACTCCCAGTCAACAAATTTAAATAAATAAATAAATAAATAAATAAATAAATAAATAAATGGGATTTTACTCTTTTTTGCAACAGTTTCTTCCTTCTGTTGTAGAGTACTCCTCTTTTCCTTCATCCCTGATATTCTGCAGAGTATCCATTATGAAATCCTTTATCAAATTCATATGTTCATTTCATTCCAAATGTGTTTTCTGTACCATAAATATTCTTTCCTTTGTGTGTATACCTGTGAGACCCTTCACATTCCAAGATAACAGCTGAAAGGGTCACCATTATAAGAATAAGTCATTATTCCAACCTATTATACAGGACAGCTTTTTAAAATGCCCATTTCCAGCTTTTGTGATATATAAACCCATTTATGTTTGTCAACTTAATCCTTTATGCAGTTTTTTTCTTATCAACATTGGAACCTATGTCACATTTTACAATACATTTGGTTTAATGAAAACCCTCAAAAATAGCCCCATAACCTGTTAATTTAATGCAAACACATAAAACTATGCATGTCTTCAAATAATTAAGTTCAACTCTCCTAATAGGAACAATTGTCCAAAAGAGACAGCTGCAAAAAAGAAGTGATGTACCCGCCATAACATTCCATGTTTGTAGTCCATCTTGCCCTTCATTCTTACATATGGTTTATTGAAGGCCAAAAGCAAACATTTTCTGAAAGCATCCAAGTTGTTACAGCTCAGAGGGGAGTAAAGTTAAAAAAAGAGACAAAAATACAGGCGATACGGGCTAATGGATAAAGACCATAAAGACTCCCAAGTGAAACAACAAACTCTTCTTTATTCAAAAATGCAAAACGGAATGAGTGCTTTCATCCAGTTTAACTGGACCATCATATTCAATGAATACAATAATACTAAACCCATTTATAGCCACAGAAACAAAGCAATTTAACCAGGAAATGATGCAACAATAATTTCAAATAAATAATCAAAGTAATTAAGTTAGAATGTAAAAAGCTTGTTCTTTATACAAAAGATGTATACCTGATAACATGCAACAATAAAGTCTTTTAAAAATATAAAATGTAAATATGTATTAAATATGTCTAGCTAAAACACCTTTGTATTAAACAATTTAAACAATCTTATTTCAAACAAAAACTTCAATATGTAGAACAGATATAAGCTTATTCTTAAGTGTCATAAACGTATGCATAAAAAAACTACAAAAAAGTATGTAAAAATTGATAAGTGTATAAAATGTATGTATACATCTTGTTTGTATTTCATTTAAAGTAAAGTTAAAACAAGAACACGCACCAATTAGTGGAAGTAGAAGCACAGGCAATGAGATGCATCTTGGCATGGATAACCTCAATTTTAGGTTAATTAAAACCTATGATGTTCTGTAGTTCTATCTCGCCTTCATTCTTACATATGGTTTGGAGCTGATCCTCAGCTCAGACTCAGCAAATTACAAAGCTCAAAGTCTAAGTTTGGCAAGGTAGGTTATCCCATAATGCACTAGTAAGAATCCCCAGATCTTGTTTGCTGCTGTCTATAAAAAAAAAGGATAGAAGGTATTTCCACAAGGAAAAACAAAGATGAAAGGTCTCCAACCCCAAGGAAGATAGACATTATCTTGTCTCCAGATCCTCCAAGGATACATGGATGGGGGTAGATGGGTGGGTTCGTTCGTAAGAATGAAGGGCGAGATGGACTACACACATGGAATGTTATGGCGAGTACATAACTTCTTTATGTTCTGTAGTCCTGTCTCGCCTTCATTCTTACATATGGGACAGCGTCCCTAGCACCTTTTTCTCCAGTGGCTCACGGGAATATACTCCTAAGAACCGTGGAACCAAAGGAGGGTGTACCCCTGGAGGTTAAGTCCAATTTGTAATGAGTAATAAAAGATGAGGGGTAGCCCAAGTTGCTGCTGCACATATACTGTCCATTGGAATTCTGGCTTGAAAAGCAGCGGATGTGGACATAGATCTGGTAGAATGAGCTTTAATTTTAAATGGGAGTTCTTTGCCATTAGAGGAGTAAAAAGATATACAATTTGAAATCCAGTTTGATAACGTTATCTTGGAGACTGGCATACCTTTTCTCATCTCCGAAAAAGATACAAACAATTGGTCTGATTTCCTAAAATCTTTTGGTTCTATGTAGCTAGAACCTTAACTGTGTACATCAAGTTGATGGAACTTGTATTCCGCTTTGTTTGAATGATTGGGAAAAAAAGACTGGCAGTTCAATAGTTTGATTCATATCAGATTGAGAACAAATCTTGGGGATGAAGGATGGATTAGTGCGAAGGGAAACTCTGTCTCTATGAAAAATCAAGTAAGGAGGTTTGACAGAGTGCTTGCAGCTCTGACACTCTTCTGGCAGATATAATGGCTACCAGAAAAATGGTCTTCCATAAAATAAATTTTAAATCACAAGTATGTGAAGGTTCAAAAGGTGGTGAGGTGTTTTGAAAGGACAAAATTTAGATCCCAAGGAGATATAGGTTCTGGAAAAGGAGGTCTTAGTAAGGTAGTGCCTTTCAAAAATGATCTACACAATCTATGAGCCATAAGGTTAGGTTCATGTTGTCCCAAATGAAAATTGGACATAGCTGCTAATTGAACTTTGATTGTAGCAGCAGCTGATCCGTGATGAAAAAGTTCAGCTAGAAATTCTAACACTAAGGGAATGGAGGCTGTATATGGATCTATGTTTTTAGCTCGTGCCCAGAGACGAAATCTTTTCATTTGCTAGCGTACAATTTTCTCATAGAATGTTTATGAGAAGACGTCAGGATATGTGTAACTGCAGGGGAGAAATCATGAAGCCTGACTAAGGATGGAAGTGGAGCAGCCACGGTGTCAAGTTGAGGGTGTGGAGACAAGGATGGAATGTGCCTGACATATGTGTCAGAAGGTCTGGTACTGGGTCCAGAGTCCATGGGTCGTCCAGAAGGTGAGGCCTGAGAAAGGGGAACCAAATCTGACGAGGCCAGAAAGGAGTGATGAAAATCATTCTGCTTCCCAAGGTCTTTGCTTTTTGGATCACTTTCAATATTAGCGGAAAGGGAGGAAAAGCATAAAGAAGTCCCGAGGGCCAATTGTGGACAAGTGCGTCTCTCGGTGTCTCCCCCAGAGGGGGGATAAGGGAGAAGTAGCTGCTGCATTTGGTGTTCATTGGGGTGGCAAACAAATTGCAGCAAGGCTGTCCCCATTTGCGGAAAATCTGTTCTGCAACATCCTGATTCAGAGACCACTCGTGGGGCATCAAGATTGCCCTGCTGAGCTTGTCGGCTATCACATTGCTTCTCCCTGGGATATGCATTGCAACTAGAAAGATTTGGGAAGATATCGCCCACTGCCAAACGGGAAGAGCCTCTTGACATCGGGGGTAGGATCTATTTCCCCCATGTTTGTTTATATACTATACCACTGACATATTGTCTGATTGGATTGCTATTGTCCCTACAGGAAGAAAGTCGTGAAGTTCTTGCAACGCTAGTAGCACTGCTCTCATCTCTAGAACAATGATATGCAAGTGAGCCTCATGTTCTTGCCATGTGCCTTGACTGCCTTCCTCGATAATGCCCACCCCACCCTATCTGAGAGGCATCCGTGGTCACAGTAGCAATGGGTTGGCGAGGTATGAATGGTCTCCCTGTCATTAGTTGATTGGACTGGAGCCACCAACGAAGGTCCTTTTTGCAAGATTCTGTTATTAAAATGGGATGAGACAGAGGCAGTTGCTGAAGAGACCATTGGGAAAAGAGTAGCCATTGTAGACTTCTCATATGTAGTCTGGTTAGCAGAACTAGATTTATAGTAGAGGCCATGGTTCCTAGAAGTTTGAGCACAGTCTTTGCTTTGACTTTGTGTTGGGGAAGCAGGCTGAATATCTGTTGTCTTAGATTTTGTATTCTGTCTGACGGAAGGCGAGCCATCATTACGACTGTGTCTATTTCTGCGCCTATAAAAGTCACATATTGAGAGGGCGACAAGGCAGACTTTCCCCAGTTTATAGTAATGCCTAGCTGAGTGCTGACTCAGATGGTTGCATCCCTGGCTTGTAGAAGTAGGTGCCTGGTGGTGGCAGACAGGAGCCAGTCATCCAGGTATGAAAACACTTGGAATCCAAGATGTCTCAAGTGAGCCGTTACTACCGCCATGCATTTGGTGAACACCCTGGGGGCTGTGGTGAGACCAAAGGGCAGAGCAAGAAATTGGTAATGACTGGGTTCCAGCCGGAAGTGTAAATGCCTCCTTGATGCTCTGTCCATTTTTATGTGGTAGTACGCATCTTGGAGGTCTATGGAGCACATCCAATTGTCTTTCCCTAACAGGGGGAGTATAGACTGCAGTGTTACCATTCGGAACTTGGACTTCTTTACTGATTCATTTAACTTGCTGAGATCCAAAATGGGCCTCCAGTCCCTTGTTCAGTTTGGCACTAAAAACAATCTGGAGAAAGTTCCAAATCCTATCTGGTCTGCAGGGACGATTTAGATGACTCTTTTGAAGCAACATTTGGACTTCTATAGTTGCATGATCCCTGTGATTGGGTGGAACATCTGGGATTTTCTTGGTTAGATGAGGTGGAGTATCCTCTGAAAATTATTCTTTGTACCCATTTGTCTTGTGTGATGTCATGCCAGGCTTCTGGGTACAAAGATAAGCAACCTGCTACTGGCTCCAGAGAAACGCAGTTGGGCCCCACTTCAGGAGCGCTGCTAGGGACATCCACAAAACGAATCTCGGCCACCCTAGTTTTGCGGACCCCCCCATGCCTCTTGGGTGACATCTACCATTACTTCCTCCTCCTCTGCCTCTGGAGAAGGAATTAACCTTGTGCATCCGGGGAAAAAAATTGAGATTTCTTGAACCACATTTTTCCGCCTCTCAGACCCTTAGGGTATGGTCTACATGGGATGGAAAAACATACTCCCACGGCAGAGAGAGTTTTCCATTCCTGCTCACATCTGGTGAGTGTGTCTTTTGTCTTTGGTCCAAACAGAGAGGAACCGTCAAAGGGGCCGCTGGTAAATGTAGATTTGAAGGGCTCCACAAAGTTACATAAGCGCATCCAGAAGTGCCTCCTAAGGGAAACTCCTGAACCCGCTGCCCAGCTTGCTCCATCTGCTATGTAAGATAGCCTCACGGAGGAGTTAACAATGGAGTTTAAGGTAGACAACTGAGCAGCAACCTTCTCAGAGACTCCTTCAGTTGAAGTACCTTGGAAAGTATCTCCTAGCTCCTTTAGGAAATCTCTTTGAAGCCTAGTGAAATGGGTGAGGTAATTCAGCAATCTGAGTGTAAAAGCCACTGAAGAAAAATTACACTTCCCGTATCTGCCATCGTTTGAGACTCCTTGTTCAGTGGGTGGACAGATGAAGAAGTTTCCGCTAGTTCCTTCTTTGTGGCTGCTGACACCACTGTGGCATCTACAGGCACATCGTTGGTCAAAAATTCTTTTTCTTTGGGAGCTGAAAAAAATTAATTGGGCCTTCTGGGGACTGGTTCCACGGCATCAGGAGTTTCCCACACCTTTTGACTCACTAAATCTAACAGCTCATCGAAAGGTGGAGACACCCAAGAGGCTGAAGGACTGACTCCTCATCAGAAGAGGTGACAGTGGGCTAGCCGCCTCCCTGTTTCCGGATCTCTAGGATATATACGAAGGAGATATCAGAGGACGACCTAGGAGACCCTTCTGACTCCTCGAGGTCAGTGTCAGAGGTGATGGACTATCAGGGGAGTCTACATGCTTCCTCTTGCAAGTTCTCTTCTGAGGAGGCTCCTTAGAAGTGTATTCTGGGGAGGTCTCAGAAGACTGGGGGCCACCCAATGGGGGCTCCTGAGGCTGTGGGTCTCTGCTGTCGATAGAGATATGGTGCTGAGACACAGGCCGGAGCTTGAGGGGGAAGAGCATAGGCACCCTTGTGTTGAGCTGAAGACCTACACAGTACATTCCTCTTCATCTCAAAGGCAGATCTCTCCGGCTCCGAGGACACCCCCGGTTCCAAGGAAGTGAAGTAGCCCTCAGCTCCAGAGCGATCGGCTCTGAGACAAATGTAGGATCTGAGCTCAGCCGAGCCGACGCACTGAGAGGTAGGCTCGGAACCGAAGAAGTTTGGGTCTGAGCGTCCCCATCAGGACCGACTGGTGAGCTTCGGCTCCTAGACACCAAGGATGGCACTGAAGGTGTCTGAGCGGAACTTGGCTCTAAGACAGACAATAGGGGTGCTGGAACTGACGGTTCCACAATAAAACGGCACCAATAGCTCTGGCTCTAAAAGATCGACGTGGCTCAGAGGAGGAACAGATAATATGAAGCAGGTAATATGGCCTTAGACAGCTCTGGACCAGATTGGGTCAGAGCCGGCAACATATTTGCTAGCGCCGAAGACTTCGAGAGTCTAGCACCACTCTCTCAATATCCTCCTCAAAAAGACTCTTGGAGGATCTGGAAGACAAGGTAGGTGATCGAGATCTCTGTAAAATCGGAGCTCTGAGTGTCGGGAACACTAGTAATAAATCTCTAGACTGGCTCCGAGGTATGGGTTCAGTAATCTGCTCCGAAAAAGTTGGGGCCGAAACTGGAATGTCAATGTCAATAACCTCGACCGGCTCTGAAGGCAGAGGAGCCAAAGAGGTAGAAGGTTTGTCCAGTTTAGCAATTTTTTGTGGAGGTCCTGATTTAACAGTTGGTGTGGGAGACTGTCTTTTGACCGACTTGACCTTCTCTTTTTTAGAAGAAGGAGACCTGGACTGAGAGGATGAAGAGTTGGCTAAATCCTCCTCAAAAGAAGGTTTAAGGAGACCTTTCAAGATCAATTTGTTCTTCCTTTCCTGGAGAACCCGAGAACTAAAGGTGTGGCAAAAGGTACAGGTCTCCTGAAGATGTATGGCTCCCAGACAATAAACACAAATACTATGTCCGTCAGTCAGGGACATTTTTTGAGAACATTCAAGACATTTTTTAAAACCCGAAGGTTTATGATCTTTAGATTCTTTAGACATATTGTCACAAATATAAACGTAGAGGATGACAGGAAGAGAGGACAAGGTCCTCTAACTTAAATGGGCCTATACCTGCTCAAGAAACACTACACATAAGGAAAAAACAACATAAACGGGCCTAGCCCTGCTGAGGAAACAACACACAGGGAAAGGCAATAGAGGACTAGGTCCTCTAACTTAAATGGGTCTAGCCCTGAAATAAAGGGAAGGCAAAAGAGAGAACAAACAAGCAAGCAACAGACAAAAGCTAGAATAGGTCCTAACTAAAAGATGGACCTATGCCTAAGAAAAATGTTAGTAATAACTAGCACACAAAAAGAAGGGATACCAGAGAGGAAAGGGCTTGTGGAAGCAACGGCCAACAATTTGCAATAAAAGTTAGAAAACACACTAACTACTACTACTGGGTAACAACTGTAAGTTATTAATAGCAAAATATTATAGTCAAAAAAGATCCACTATAAAATTTTGAATAAGCAAAATTTCCAACTTAGCCACAGCCAAGAAAGATAGCACTTCTGAACTCATAGATGCGGCAAACGAGATCTGGGGATTCTTACTAGTGCATTATGGGATACCTACTTTGCCATGAGCCAACTTAAGAGACTTTGAGCTTTGTAATTGGCCGAGTCAGAGCCGAGGATCGGCACCGAACCATATGTAAGAAGGAAGGCGAGATAGGACTACAGAACATCATAGGTTTTAATGAACCTAAATCCAAAAACAACTCTGACCCAAAATCACTGACTGTGATAGAACAAAAAAGGCAACTGTATAAAACAAACCTTCTTTATTTTCTTCTAGCGCTTCGTGTTTCCACCTTCAAGAAATATCAAACAATGGAAGATACAAAGTATATTCTCTTATATATTACATTCAGTTAACAACACACACCCACCAATTACACAATGAGTTTCTATCTTAAAGCAAACATTTCCAATTTAACTCATTGTTTAAACCGGTTGGTGTCATAGTTTTATACTTCAAAATAAAAACACTTTCTTTAAATAGTAACTTTTGTTTTAACACTTTTTCATCATTACCCAAACATTTCACACTTTCTAAAACAGTACCTTGTACCAAGGTCGCATCACTATTATGAAATGTCCTAAAATGTGAAGCAATAATTTTGTCTTCTCTCATATTTCTAACATATCTAACATGTTCCATGAATCTGACACGAAACTCTCTCTTGGTTTCCCCTATATAAAAAAGTGCACATGGACATTTAAGTGCATATATTACTCCTCTACTTCTACATGTGTATATACCTCTGGGTTCAAATTTAATCCCATTTATACTATTAAAAGTATTAACAATATTTGCACAAATACTGCATCTATTGCAGCATACTGTGCCTCGATTTAAACTTATTCTAGCTATATCTATTTTTGGCATATAAAACTGCCCAAGCACTATATCATGTCCTTCAAATTCCTTCCCCTTTTATAAGAGAAGAGTGGTTTATTAGTTAAAATATTTGCCAGGACCCTATCTTCCAATAGATATTTCCAATAATACTCTATCATGGCTTTCACTTCCTCACTTCTTATGTTGTACACAGACACATAATAAATTGAGTCTCCTTTTTCCTTATTTTGTTCACAAACCCTTCTAACTGAATGTGTATTCCTTCCTTTATATCCATTTTCATTTACGTCATTCCCCATACCTATCTCATTCCTTATCCTAATTAGAGACTGTTTTAAAATATCTGGGTCATAACCCCTTTGTAAGAACATATGATTTGTCCTTTCCATTTCTTTTATCAACTCATTCTTCTCACTACATAGCCTAGAGACACGTACTAGTTCACCATAAGGTAAAGCCTCCAACACATGTGGGGGGTGACAACTTGTGGCATGTAAATACTGATTACCGTCCACAAATTTCCTATGAATGTTGGACGAAATATTCCCATTTTCCATGCCTTCCAAAATAAGGTCTAAATACACCACCCTATTCCCTTTCTGAAGTCTGTCAAATGCCAGACCAAAGGGATTTTTATGCATATCTGAAATAAAATTATCCACCTCTTCTATGTCCCCCTCACATATAAATATTAAATCATCAATAAAACAAAAATAAGAATCCACATGGTTCTTCATAAAGTTCAAATTAAATAAAAATCTTTTTTCAAAAAAAGACATAAAAAGGTTTGCATACATGGGGGCAAAAGCTGCCCCCATTGCTGTACCCGGTTTCTGTCTATATAACATGTTATCAAAATAAAAATAATTATTTTTCAAACAAAAATCTACCATATTAAATTACAAAACAAGCTAAAGGACTATCGCCTAAGAAATATCTTATTGCCTCTAGGCCATCTTTGTGCTGAATGGATGTATATAAACTCAACATCAATCACCAACCAATACTTTTCCTTATTCCACACTACTGGGGAAATTTTACGTAAAAAATCTACACTGTCTCTTATATAAACAGGGGACTTGAGAACATAGGGTAATAATATATTATTATATTATAATATAATGAAGGCGAGATAGGACTACAGAACATCATAGGTTTTAATTAACTTTTTTTAATTAACCTAAAATTGAGGTTATCCATGCCAAGATGCATGTCATTGCCTGTGCTTCTACTTCCACTAATTGGTGCGTGTTCTTGTTTTAACTTTACTTTAAATGAAATACGAACAAGATGTATACATACATTTTATACACTTATTGGTATCAATTTTTACATACTTTTTTGTAGTTTTATAAGTGTTCCACATATTGAAGTTTTTATTTGAAATAAGACTGTTTAAATTGTTTAATACAAACGTCTTTTAGCTAGACATATTTAATACATATTTACATTTTATATTTTTAAAAGACTATTTATTGTTTCATTTCATCGGATATACATCTTTTGTATAAAGAACAAGCTTTTTACATTCTAACTTAATTACTCTGATTATTTAATTGAAATTATTGTTGCATCATTTCCTGGTTAAATTGCTTTGTTCCTGTGGCTATAAATAGTTTAGTATCATTGTATTCATTGAATCTTGAAGTCCAGTTAAACTGGATGAAAGCACTCATTCCGTTTTGTATTTTTGAATAAAGAAGAGTCTGTCGTTTCACTTGGGAGTCTTTATGGACTTTATCCATTAGTCAGTATCGCCTGTATTTTTGTCTCTTTTTTAACTTTACTCCCATCTGAGATGTAAAAAAAACCCAACTTGGATGCTTTCAGAAAATGTTTGCTTTTGGCCTTCAAGAAACCAATGTTCTGGCTTTTTACTGCCTTCTCCATGGAAACATGAGAGAAAAAAATGTAGTCCTCGGCTGCAGGCTTCTAAATACAAGCTAAAACATTTATTTCTGAAGGAAAACATAACATTATATTCAGTGTTCTTTTACTTGTTTCCACATAAAATTGTTTTTAGATTAAGCCAAGGGTCTTATTCCAGACATTCACCTGTGCAAAAGTAAAAGAAAACATATCAGCTCTATGAATACTATGATCCACGTACTTTTGCACCCCATCCCCCACCTCACGAAATCAAGATTACAGCCCAACATTAACATGCTTTTGCCTAGCCTTTCTCTTTTTGCATTGTAATGCCCACATTTCTTAACACTAAAAAGAACAGAAAAAAGGCATCTGTTTACTTTAGTATCTATCACACACAATAACTAAAAATGCTTTAGTATAAAGTCTGCAATTTAGATTGTGAATAGTTTCACAGAAGTACTTTAAATAGCAGAAATTTTCATTTACAGTTAGCTTTTTTCCTTAATTTTTCCCTCCCCTCAGTATACTTCCAAATATTAAATGAAGTGAGGCAAATGCCTTTCAGTTCCCTACAAATTTAACAAAGTCAACAAAAGTTCACTCTTTCCACTTTTTCATATACAGACATATAGTTCACAAAAGTGATTGATGATTTGCAGTCTCAAACTTATTCAAGAATTTCCGTGTTGTTGGTCTCCTTCCTGTACATCTCCATCTCTCAACTCCAAATTCCAGTTCAATTCCAACCTACTCTCAATTCTTCTAGTCAAATCCTGTACTTTTCCCAATCTCTCAAGCATTTTCCCCTGAACAGTGGAAAAAGCTTCACTGGCAAAGTCTCTTTGTGTGTTTTATTATCAGAAGAATGAGAAGCAGAGTTCCCTTCTTCTTGATCACTCACTTTTTGTTGGATAAACTTATGTATTTCCTCCTTGGCCTGTTCTGCAACAAAAAATATTTTGATCCTCCTGAAGAAAAATATTCTGAAGACAGCTGGATACAGCAGTTTTAATCTCATACCTACCTGTCAATATTCCCTGACTGCTCAAATAAATATGTTTCTCTTCTGCCTGGTGTACACGGAGTAATCATTTACTGCAAACACTCTCTCTAGCTTTTAATACTTTGCCTTTTTGTCACAGTTTTGTCAGGATTAAATCTTTCTGCTGGTGCATTTACAGCTTTACTAATATAGGTCTTGGCTGCTTTCTCACAGCCAGGTTTGAAGCATACACATTATGTGCCCTTTCAATTAACAGTTCCTGCTGTGGAAAACCAGTCTAGTTGCTTATTTGTTACTACATAAAACTAATAGAGCCTGTTCCTTCTAGTTTCTCTGGTACAGCAGAAAATTTCAGATTTTTTCCTACATTCTCGGTCTTCTAATTCTGCAATTTTTGAAACATTTCTTCTTTAACAGTCTCATAGTCAGCCAGCTTTTTCTTCATTTTGACATCTGACTTTTGCAGTTTTATCAGCTTATCTGAATGTCTGTTTAAAGATTCTTTTTTTTTTTTTTTGGTTCATATATTCCTTCAATGTTTTGTTTACTTTAATCAAGTCCGAGTGCAGTTACATTTTCCTCTAGGTCACTGGAAATCATGTCTGGAGCTTGCACTGCTTTATTCAGAAGATTTTTGAAGAACTTTATGAAAATATTTGGCATGGAAGATCCAGTACTAGGAGTTCGGAGTGAATTTACATATTCCCCACAATACAAAAACTGGTCTTGGGTAGACAGAATTTACAGTTCACAGGAATATGTGCATTTAATTGAAAGCTTTGATATGCACCCAATAACTATTTCAGAACATGTGCCATTAATAACTAAAGCAAAAACACAGGATAATGAAATAAAAATGAGACACTGGCACTTTCCCACCTATCTGTTGTAAAGACGAATTTAAGGAGTCGGTAGTGGAAATTATTCAGGAGCTACTAGAGAAGATAGAAATTTCTTCTGAAAACAGAAAGGGAGTGGGATAAAATTAAAGTGGAGTTCAAAAATTGGGTAGAAATAAAAGAAAGATATCGTTAAGAAGTAACTAGAATTATTTAGAGGGACTGACAAATGTTGAAGTATTGCAGAATAGAGGGGATTTCACAGAACATGAAGTGGAGCAACTGCAAAATGCTAAACAGAAAATAAGGGATTACCTCGATAATATGCATGAGTTTAGAAAAACTGCTTTTAAGCAACTGTTTTTTTGATAACAATTTTAGAGCACAAAAACATTTAGCACAAAGACTCAGGCAATGGAATGTGGAAAGGGCTTTCACCAAGCTTAGGGAGCTGATAACAAGAGATCTTGTAGATGTAATAGAAATACTTCAGAAATTCTATGAAAGTCTGTATAAAGCAGAAAAATATTGAAATTAAAAAAGGTACAAATTGAAATATTTTTAGTAGAATTAAATATGCCAAGGTTGGAGGTACATGAGGCTTAATTACTAACAGGATAGGAGGAGAGGAGATAAAAATGATGATGTATAAACAAATCCACAGGAAAGTCCCCAGGAAGAGATGCTATTCCTGTGGAAGTGAGGAACCTAGTTGGGAAAAATGTGGAAGGTTTTGTTTAACTGTATTTTCGGAATGTAAGAAAATACTACTGTTATTGGAGGGTCTTGATGCAGAGAAAGCATTTGACAGACTAAGCTGGAACTTTATGAGCAGGGCAATGGAAGCATTTGCATTCTCTGATAAAATTATAAGGTTGATTAGGAGGATATGTGAGGGATCGGCGGTGAAAATTACAGTGAGTGGGTTCCTCTCTGATAACTTCTGCTTGAGCAGAGGAACCAGGCAGGGGTGTCCTTTTCCCCTTTGTTATTTACATTATATTTAGAACCACTGGCAAAGAAAATGAGGGACTCAGAAATTCAAGGATATAATTGGTGTGGTAGTCAAGAAAAGCTGGCTCTTTTTGCAGATGACATTATTTTATACCTGATAAAACCAGAAAAGGACATTTCAGTGTTGCGGAACATTTTGAGAAAGTTTCAAATCTTTTTGGGATACAAAATTAATGAAGCTAAAACAAAGGCAACAGTTGTAAATTATGTACCCACACACAAATTGGTTCTGCAATATCCTTATTTATGGGGACATGATAAAACGAAGTACTTAGGAGTATGGATTAAAATTATTCCAGTATGACAGCTAAGAATATGTGGGAAGAGTCTAAATAAAACATAATGCAAAAACTGATAAATTGGAAGCTCTGTTATATTGATATGGATATTAAGATATAAGCAGTTAAATGTTTGTTAGTCTTATACACGCCAGGCATATGTTTATCAACCAGAGGAGAAGTTGTAGATAGCAATTAATAAACAGCTGAAAGATTTTACCTGGGAGGGGATGACAGCAAGAGTCAAGTGGGATATGCTGATTTTTCCAACAGAACAAGGTGAATTGGGATTACCTGATTTGAAGGGGTATTTCAGAACTAGAAAGTTAAGGCTCCTATACATAGCACAAGCAGAAAACTATAATTCAAAGTGGAAAGGGATGATGATGCTGATGAAATGGGGGAAAAGCTCAAGAAACAAGGAGAGACGGGGATTCTGGATGCAGATCTTTAAGAACAACAACAACCATACAAAATATTCTATTCAGAAAGTAGCAGAAAGTATTCTAAAAACTAAGCCAACACAGGAATGGAGAAAGGAGATTCTGCCAATAGGGAAGACTGCAATTAGGCATACAGACAATAGGCAAGAGGAGGCTGGAATTTATTAGAGAAAACTGGCAAAGGAACCAGGGTACCGGCAGCAAATAACTAGAGCAGGAAACTTAATAGAATGGGAAGTTGCCAAGAATTTATTTGGACTTCAGGTTACAGATTGTCTTCCCTATCAAGGATTGATATGAGTATATGTGAAGAGAAAGAAATAGGGCATCCTAAACAAAAGACCAGTACTGGTGGAGTCTTTAATAGAAATCTAGAATAGAAGTTGCCATTAAAAAAGGAATAATTAGTACAGCATATAACATACTGCATGATAACTAAAAGAATCAATCAGAAGAGGTTAGAAAGGATTGGGAAGAACGAATGGATAAGCATTTCACAAAGAAACAACGCAGGGATACATGTATGTCTCCCAAATATGCAACAAAAAGCTAGAAGATTTAGGATTTTTGTTTGGAAATGTTTACATAGGCATTTTTATACCTCAAATAGACTCCAGAGGATTTTTCCTCTGGTAGACAGCTAGTGTTGGAGGTGTGATGGGAAAGAAGGAGGTAATTGGGAACATATTTTCTAGGAGTGTAATGAGGTGGCAGAGTAGTCTGCAGACTATCTTTAAAGTTTATCAAAGATATCGGGTGAGTAAATTGGTGCATCTAGGGAAATGATTCTTCTGAGCTATGATAAAAAGCCAGAATTGTTTAGACATAGTAAGGCCTTCCCGAGTCTAATTATGGTGGCTGCCAAAAAAGTAATTACTAGAAAATGGAAATCAAAATCTAAACCAATTGTACTAGTAGTAGTAAATATAGTAAGAGAGATAAAACAACTGGAACTGGGATCTTTAGAAAACGTAAGAGCAAATTACACAAAAAAATAGGAATTGTGAGAACAATAAATACATGGCGAGGAATTAGGTTTAAAGCAAGGAAGGATTTGAATAAGCTATGTAATGTTTGACTGACAATGACTGGGTAGATTATAAATGATGTATAATATTTGCAACTAAAATTATGTCAGTATGGTATGTGATATATAATGCTTGCAACTAAGATTGTGTCACTATGGTTTGTTTTCATTTATATAAATGTATGACTGCCTATGTCATAAGTGATAATTTAATAAAGATGTTTCTTGTTTAAAAACATATTTAATTTCTTATTAGGGAATCATGCAGCTCACCACATTCCATCTTTGACTGATTACTGATTATTCCCTTCAGTTCAGTAACAAAGCAAGTACCAGCTTTGTGAGGCCTTTGTCCCTTGCAAAAAATGGTAAATTCTTTCTAGGCTTCCAATGATTTCTGTACTTCTTTCTAAGTGTTGCTATTTTACTTTTCTCCTCTACAAAAAAGTAAAAAAGACTTGGCTAATCCACTCTCTTTCAGGAATAAAATAAGTTCAGGGGACTGCAACTGAAGCATTTCCTCCAATAACAATTATACTACTGCACTTTCAAAACAAAACTCTTGCAGTCAACAAACACTTCTTCAGTTCTGGCAAATACTCTCTAGTTCTGATACCATATCATATCAGCATGTGTAGCACACAATACAAAGACTCTGATAATGCAGTTTGGCTTCAGTGCAGTGTGCATTCAGACCCTGACTTGATCTGCTACAACATGACGTACAAATCAATGTAGCCAACTCACTATATCGAAAGCTGTATAATCAATACCAGTCTCTCTTACCAAGTTTATAGGGCCAAGGTTGCTGGATAGGCACAGTCTATTTGGAAATCAGGAACTTCACAATAATGTGCCTCCAGATAGGATTCACCAAATTTTATTTTTCTTGTAATGCTTTAGTAAATTAGTAGTTGGCTAGACAATTTTTTTTCTGTAACTGATAAATGTAATATCTGAGCTTTTATACCTACTGGTATTTTCTCAGAGCAACTCAACTGCACCCATCACTGCAAGTTTAAATGAAAACTGAATCACAGGAAAAAGTCTAACCATGGAGATTTACTTTATCCATACTTTTTGTTGGGTGGTGTACCTCATCTTTCTCTTTAGAATCTAGCATTTTCTGTCAACCGTTTCCAATTTGTCTCAAACGTATTCCGATAATAACATTGTCAGCTAACATACTGACAGATTTGATTGTTAGTGTGTTACATGGATGTGTCTTTTCCCAAACCTATACAGCAACCTTGCCACTCATTCCAAGACCTAGACTGCCAATAGGTAAAGATGTGGTACTCGGTGGTAGAAGTAAATTAGCATGATGATTTTATAAACTAAAATGCCCATACAATAAATTTGCAGACATATAAGCTGTAACACATATATATCTTGCTGTACCCTGTTATGTTTCAATAAGTGAAACATTGCCACAAGATTCTTGTATTTTCAGCACTTCGAAGCAAACTTTTTTCAGTGCTAATGCTGGCTTGCAATTCACTGGTATTGTTGCGTTAGGGTGTAATGAAGCGATGGGAAAGCAGTAGTGAAAGTAGGAGATGGTTGAGAAAGAACATATCGTATGTACTGGTTTTGCAGTCATTGAAAATAAGGAGAAATATTTATCTTGCCTCTATTTGATTTACTTCTCACTTCTGGTTATTACAAAATAGTGTACTGTAGATCAAAGGATCAAGACCATAATGCTATATACAGGTAAACTATGACCATCTTGTAAGAAATGCTTCAACAATGTAAAATTAATGTGGCCTCTACATGCTAATGTCTTCCACATAAAAACACTACACCAAATGTTATATACAAGAATGTAAAATGAAATATTCCTCTTGCTTACTTCTGTCTGTTACTTCTCACTATCAGATATCAAAGAATAGTGCTAAAGAATCAGTACCGTAATGCTACATGTTATGCCCCCATGATTACCTTAATTCACAACCAAAATATGCAGTGGAAAAGAGGGAAGAATTATACGCAATCAGCGCAGAAGACTTGCTTGCAGAACAGTTGATACGCGAGTACATATGTTATATCCAACTCTGGAGGATTTCTCCAGATATGTAAATGTTTGCAACAATACCAGGCAAATTCAAACAGTGCTCTCAGTTGGAGTTTGGGATCAGTCTAAAGTCTGCACTCTTGGGGAGAATCTGAGGCAGTGGAAATAGGCCAAAGAAAATGGCTCAAGGCTGAATCCCAAAGCATGCAAGTGTTAAAGGAGGCACAACTGCTGAAGTTGTTACTATCCAAGAAATACTGCTTGATGAATGAAAAAAGGGACTCCCCGAGAGTCCATAGTGCAAATACTCCCAGTGCAGACATTTGTACAGAAAACAGTAGAAACAGCCACACCTGTGAGCACAATAACCTACACCTCTGATGGTCTGACAACTGGCAGCAGAATCTTCCAAGAGGTGGAACACTGCTTGATGGCAGAACTTGATGTGATTCACAATCCATTTGGAAAAGGGTTGCTTAGTTAATACAAGCTCCTCCCAACCCGGATCGCAAGACACAAGTATGTGGTCCATCATCCTGAAATCATACACCCATTTCAGGTAAATCCCAAGCTAGTGGTGCCTGTAGAAAGTGAGAAGGGCTTTCTCTGCCATCAATTCTATCCCCATAATGAATAAAACAAGATAACTGGACTGGTTTAAGGATATTTATGACACCACTTTGGGAAGTAAAACATCAGTTAGTACTAATATGGAAGATTAAATCTTTCTGATTTTCCTAAAGACAAGGATCTGCAGCTAAAAAACATTGCAAGAACAGGTTATGCCCACCACAAAAAGTGAGAGACACACTTCAAACATCCAAACCCACTGAACCAAGGAGTGGGTGGCCAAGAGTCAAAATGAAAACCAGAGATGCAACAAACCTAGCTAATCTGTAAATTTAGTCAAGGTCAAAGTCAATGGCCTCTGGCTGATTAAATTTGTTGACGGCTACCAATTAGGAGTTGTCATTGAATCCCACACTAACACAAATGTTCTCCAGGAAGGGCTGTCACAGACATACAAATGGTAAGAGAAGAAAGAAATACCAAACGAGGTCCTTGCCAGCACAGTGAAACTCCACAAAACAGTCCTTAACGCACTTTTATTCTCGTAAAAAACAAGCGTTTTCGCTACAGGAAACTGTAGCTTCTTCAGAGGAAGCATAAACAACAGTAAAACGCACTCCGTATTTAACATAAAAAATACAGGAAGTGACATACTACAACCTTCTCAACTTGAAACAAAAGTTTCAACTTAAAACATATACAAGTTTTTTTCTAATGTATGTATTTTATACAACATAAATAGATAAATCAAGACAGGAATATAGTCCACATGTTTAAAAACCTTTTGTACTTTTAGTACATAAAAAGTCGCATCTGATAAGATGCCATGTAAAAATAAAAGATTCATTTAAAAACATGACATATTAATGAACATGACATTTTAATGAACATGACATTTTAATGAAAGCAGGACCAGCTAAAAAGTTGGATGTCTATAATGTGATATACTGGTTACTAGTTATTTAATATTTATTATTTATTATTTGAAACAACCAAGTGTATAAATTTTTGTCAGCCCTCCACTGACACATATTTAATTGTTAAAGACACGGAATTAATCCCCATTTGTCAACAAATACTAAAGGAAAGAGAAATATTTCCATATAAAGTTACAGTACCCCGGAGGATAAGTTTCACCCAGAAGGTATAATTATCATCTCCGTTAGTGCTGTAACCTTTTTTATACCATACTCTGATTAACTCACTAAGGAGAAAAAAATTATTTGTAAGAGAAAAACATAATCATTCATTATAAAGATTATCTAAGATAACTTCTAAGTTTTAATACTGGGGCTATATTACAGTTGCTATTAAGGCCAGGGTATCTAAACGCATCCAGGCGCAACTGCCATTCCAGTTCTCTATTCTCGAGTATTAATGAAAAAGGGCCACCTCTCGTCTTCAAAGGGACTTGATCGATGGCCATGAACTGGAAGCTGTGGCCTGGATTTAAACCTATATGTTTTGCTAGTGCATTGTCGTTTTTATCATTCTTAATTGCGTACATGTGTTCATACATACGGTCCCGGACCCTACGGTCCGTTTTTCCAATGTAGAACGCTTGACAACACACACACGTAGCTATGTAAATAATAGATTTACTTTCACAATTTAATCTAAACCTAATGTCATATTTTTTGTCCCTGACCTTAAATGTCTCACCTGTTCTGACCTTATTACACAAATTGCAAAAACCACACTTAAACATCCCTCTCCTTTTCTGATGTATATTTTGCAGTCCATCTCTCTGAACTAGTTCTTTCAAATTGTGTGATCTCTTAAAAATAAACCTTGGTTTGTTTCCCAATTTTGCAACTAGTAATGGGTTTGAGGAAATAAAGTGCCAGTTTTTGCGTATTATGGCCAGAACGCCCCTAGAGTTACTACTAAACATGGTAATGAAACTCAGTGAGTAGTCACATTCTTCACTTGAAATTATATTTGATTCCATCCCCTCATTGTCCAAGTTGGTCTCACTTAATACCACATTAATGGTAGGGTGCACATCACTGAAGTCATGTGCAAACAATAAAGGTTTATAAAAACCATTTACTCTCTTAATGGTTACTTCTTCAACTAGGTCTTCCAACATTTGTTCAGGGTATCCACGGTTCCTGAACATTTCTCTCAACAACTCACATTCTATTTTGAAATCAGTCAACGTACTGCACATTCTTCCCGCCCTCACCAGCTGTCCTTTAACAATAGACCGTTTCTGTTGGAACGGATGGAAGCTGGTGAAGTGCAGGAAAGAGTTGCAGTACGTCGGCTTTCTAAAGACTGTTGAAGTCAAACCTCCATTTACTAAATCCTTTACAAGTCTAACATCGAGGTAATCAGTTTCACATGTTGAAAATTTAGATGTAAATTTTAGAAATTCTGTTGTTGAGTTCATAATTTCAACTAGGCCTGCGGCTTCCAATTCCGAACCCCTGAATAATATAAAAATATTGTCCAGGAATCTGGTATAGAACACCGCATGTTCCATTATTCCAGGAATCTTCCTTAACATGTTGGCTTCCCAATATCCCATAACGTAGTTGGCTACTCTAGCCCCACAAGGGGAACCCATCGCCCCACCACGTTTTTGGAGGAAGAAGTCACCATCAAAAATGAAGTAGTTAGAACAATATCGAGCAATTCTGTTACCAAGTCCACTTCTAATTTCGAAGCCCCCAAATTCTGAAGCATGGAACCAGTCCATTCTACCGCTTCTTGATGGGGTATACTGGTGTATAAATCCACCACATCAATGGTTAAAAAGTTATTTTCACCATTGTGTGGGACATCATTGATGTTACGTAGAAAGGACCAGGAGTCTTTACATATGCTAGGGATGGCTTTGATACATTTGTCCAAGATATTAGTGATAAGTTTTGAACAAGGGTATGTGATAGACGGCCTCCCGTCTATCAAAGCTCTCATAGGGGGGTCATTGATGCTCTTATGGATTTTAGGGATTCCAAACATGACAGGTGTTTTTGGGCAATTTATATCAATATAGTTGTATAAATCTATATCTATTTTCCCAGTCAAAAATAAATCCCTAAAATAACCTCTAATCCTTTGGGTTTGTCCATTAACCTCATTAATGGAAGCCTTAATGTAAGCATCAGTGTTTAACACCTTAGACATTTTCTCATTGTAAGTGAGATTGTCTAATACAACTAGACCCCCCCCCCTTGTCAGGTTTTATTACACGTACTGGTAACCTACAAAGCTCATCCAATAACTTAAGTTGTTCCTTACAGATGTTCACATTGCCTTGATTTACACCGACAACTTTAGTACCAGCAAGATGTCTGAAATCCACTTCGCAGATGTTCTCAAAAAGCTGTAAGTCTGCATGCAATGGTGGATTAAAGACACTAGCTAGTTTTAAATTTGACAGACCATTGCCATACCTTACAATATTCTGGTTAACCACTTCATTTTGTTCTCCGAATAGTAACTTTAAATTCATTTTTCTTACAAAAGACTTTAATTCAATAATCTCCCTAGATATACTCCCAGTGCTTCTTGGAACAAATGAGTTACCATAAGCTAGTAGTTCTATTAGTTGCTCATCCAATGTTACATCAGAGAAATTGTATATTTTAAAATCTCTATTCCTATTAGTCAGTATGACTGGGGAGTCCTGTGTCAAATGTGTAAGTGGTGTATTAGAATGTGTTAGTCTGTCCACATCAAACATATTTATTAGTTCTTTCTCCTGTTCGTGTAAGGCTTGTTTTTGCGTTTGCCTAAAAAATTATTACTATTACCATGATTCACTGCATTATTATTGCCACCTATATTATTCTGGTTGTTACCTGACCCACCGTACTTACTGTCGGAGCCTTTGATTCTATTGCTCCGTCTTGGACCTGTACTACTATGGGCCTCATTGTTCTCTTCTATTATATCATCAAGGCCTCCCCTATCGTCCACTGTTTCTGTTACCTGACTATCATTTACAGGGTTTGGTCGGGTGGCCTTGAATCCCTTAAGTTTGGGATACGCAAAATTGTTAGAGTAAGCTTCTCTATCTCTAACAAGTTTTTTGCTTTTATTAGACTTTAACTTGAGTAATAAAGTGTCAATACTAGATAAAATCCTTCCATAATCAAATTTATATCTAGTGAAATCTAAGTCTGTTTTAATGTCATTATCAAGTACATTAATTTCCTCCATTAACAGGTCTATATGTTTCACATAATATTTAGTAATAAGTTCCAGCAGTTGGATTCCCTGCTGTTGGAAAAGAACTTCTAAATCAGTAGAGAAGGCCTGGTCAATTATTAAGCCTGATGGCACAAAATTATTGCGCAATCCTTTAGGGATTATATTCTCACTGACACATTGCTTAAAATAAGCAGATTCTAATTGTAATTTTTTCAACTTAAGCAATTTTGTATCAAAAGTTTTCAGTTTATCTGATAAACATACATTTCTGTTGTTTGAAACACCATTATTAGCTGACATATTTTGCTGTCCAAAAGACAAAATAGCAGTGTCCAATAACCAGTCACCTAAATCTGGCAAGCCAAAGTTTGTAGCGTCAAGTCTATTAGTTGCACTCACTGTTTCCCTTCTCTCAGTCCGTGAAATGGGGCATTCGTTAGTGACCGCAACAGCATAACTGGCTGGCCGTCCTGTCGGTTCATTAACATGAAGTCCGTTACTAAGTTGTGAAGCAGTACTGTCCATGATACTGTTTAGCCCCAAATTAGTACTACTTGAAGATTGATGACGTTCCGGTTGTCCTGCCGGTATCCAGTCATCAAGACTGGCTTGACTCAGAGAGATTGTATTCCCAACATTAGATGTTGCCGCCCTCGACGTCCGTATGGCGGCTTGCATATCATCCATCCTGGTGTTAAGCTGGTCGAGTCTTTCAGTTAGTCCGGCTAATAAGCCGGCAAAGTCAGTATTAGCGTTTTCATTCACACCTGCCATGATGTAATATTACAATGGAGCCAACAGTGCCGGCTAACAGGACGCCCCGTAACGAAAAAGACCACAAACCAACGGTAAAATAAAAAACAAAAGAAATACCAAACGAGGTCCTTGCCAGCACAGTGAAACTCCACAGAACAGTCCTTAACGCACTTTTATTCTCGTAAAAAACAAGCGTTTTCGCTACAGGAAACTGTAGCTTCTTCAGAGGAAGCATAAACAACAGTAAAACGCACTCCGTATTTAACATAAAAAATACAGGAAGTGACATACTACAACCTTCTCAACTTGAAACAAAAGTTTCAACTTAAAACATATACAAGAGTCCATAGTGCAAATACTCCCAGTGCAGACATTTGTACAGAAAACAGTGGAAACAGCCACACCTGTGAGCACAAAAACCTACACCTCTGATGGTCTGACAACTGGCAGCAGAATCTTCCAAGAGGTGGAACACTGCTTGATGGCAGAACTTGATGTGATTCACAATCCATTTGGAAAAGGGTTGCTTAGTTAATACAAGCTCCTCCCAACCCGGATCGCAAGACACAAGTATGTGGTCCATCATCCTGAAATCATACACCCATTTCAGGTAAATCCCAAGCTAGTGGTGCCTGTAGAAAGTGAGAAGGGCTTTCTCTGCCATCAATTCTATCCCCATAATGAATAAAACAAGATAACTGGACTGGTTTAAGGATATTTATGACACCACTTTGGGAAGTAAAACATCAGTTAGTACTAATATGGAAGATTAAATCTTTCTGATTTTCCTAAAGACAAGGATCTGCAGCTAAAAAACATTGCAAGAACAGGTTATGCCCACCACGAAAAGTGAGAGACACACTTCAAACATCCAAACCCACTGAACCAAGGAGTGGGTGGCCAAGAGTCAAAATGAAAACCAGAGATGCAACAAACCTAGCTAATCTGTAAATTTAGTCAAGGTCAAAGTCAATGGCCTCTGGCTGATTAAATTTGTTGACGGCTGCCAATTAGGAGTTGTCATTGAATCCCACACTAACACAAATGTTCTCCAGGAAGGGCTGTCACAGACATACAAATGGTGTCAGAGCCATTGACTAAAACTAAATTCCAAGAAATGCATAACAGCATCCTTCAGCAGTTATCCATCCCCGGTAACTATCATACTGGCAATGCACCCCTTAGAGTTGACACAGTAGTCAGGGACTTGGGGACAAATATAGGCAGTAATCTAGCCTTTGACCATCATGTGTCTACAGTAGTGAGAAAATCATTCTATGTTACACAACTTATAAACAAAGATAGAGCATCTAGGTCCAAGGAAGTCATTGTTCCACTGTATTCGGCATTCATCAGACCTATCAAGGAGTACAATGCCCTCTTTGCCATGTACCTAACCAATCATATCCAACAAATGGAATGTCCACAGAGGTTCCTTACTAAAAGAATACAGGGAGTAAGTAACATGTCCTATGCAGACCGCCTCAAGTATTATGTCTACTACAGGCTGTTGAGGAAAGATCTATGCCTAGCATACATGGCATTGTCAGAACCCACTGTGATGGCCCTCCGGCATATCCGCAAAATAAATAGCACCAGAATTACCCATTCTAAAGACTTAAACCTTGCCTGTGATATAAATAGAACCTGCTGGTGAAACAGGTATATATCCCACAGATGACCCCATCTTTGGAATAGGCTCCCCATCCATGTGAAGCAGAGTTCCTCCCTAACCCAATTCAAGTGTAACTTGTCCAGCTGTATTGGGAACAGGAAACTCATCCCTAGTTTGGCACTTCTGTCTCTAATGGACACAGGCAGCCTGTAAATGGTTCATCTCCCAGGCCCCTGCTTGTAAATGGTTCATCTTCCAAAACCATCCTTACCATTTATCAAGTGTACCAGAACTTGTTAGAGATTTGGGATGTATGGCTATGCTTAAAAAGGTATACGTATGATGTTTTACACACACACACACACACACATTATATATATATATATATATATATATATATATATATATATATATATATATATATATATAAATAAAACAGTTTACAGCATGTGGGATGAAACCAATGGACACAGGGAGTACAAGCAAATTACATAAAAGACAGCAGGTGGATGCTAAAGTGAACCCTAGATCCTGGAGTTGGGAAGGCCATATCTTAATAACTAAGCCATCACACTGACAAGGAGATAGTTGCAATTAATGTGATATTTTCCTGACCCCCTCCCCACACAAGCAGTGGTGCAGTGAGAACATGAAAATATACATAAACTACGAAGGATTAAGATGCAAAAAGGTGTTATTTTATCAGTGATAGCAATGTTGATTGCAAACAATCTGTAAAACTACACAAAACAGACTGATGACTACTGTACATGGCAATCTAAACCCCTGGATAACTAAAGCACAGCTTTCACTTCTCTGAGTGCTGAGACTGGTGCAATATTTTGTCTCTTACTCAAAGCAGAACTCAGACATACCTCTCAACCTCTTAGCATAAGATTTCTGGCCAAAGATCGCAATTATCAGGGACAGATTTTAACTACGGCTTTTATAAACTTAGTTGACAAAATAAGTTTTGCATTAGTATTTATTTTTTTTGAAGTATAGGAAGTCTGAAACTAAAATGCCGGTCATAATTCAGTGATGTAAATCCTCAATGATTTGCCAAAAAAACACAACTTTTTTATAAGGAACAGGTCAAAAATTTGACACAAAAATGTGGGCTTTCTGGAAAATTGTTGCTCGTAGTCTTTGGGCAGGTGACTGCTGAAACAGTGTAGGGTTTGCAGCAGGAAAAGACAATGATAACTAGTGAGGTGGGTGGACACAAATGCTTGCTTGCTCAGCAGCGTCTTGAGGAATAATAGTGCAGACTATGTTTAAAAACAGTATCTTCTTACATGTACAACTGGGGTTACAACACATAGGTTCATAGCAGTGTACTAGGCTAATGGCCCTGGAGCCTTTACAAGCCTAGCCCAAAAGATTCCCTGGCATCATGTCACCCGATGTTATTTGCCAGGGCCACTGAAATGATTCCCGGGGTGAATTTTCTATTTCCCATTCACTTGTCAAGATTTCTCTTGAAGAGGGCCAGTGAGATGCTCTGCTTGACATGTAAGGGAAGTCTGTTCCTGAGCATGGGTAGTCTCTGGGTTAGGAACCTGTCCCTCCAACAAGTTCTGTTGATTGAGGTGGTGAGGTTGAGGTCTCTGGCGAGTGTGGTACGGAGGGATTGGGATTTCTTTTGATGTAGCATATCTAACAGTGCTGGAACTTACATGGCTTTGTAGGTCAAGCAGAGATCACCTATAAGTAGGCGATATGATAGCGAGAAAAGTTGGAGTTTTTTTTAGTCTTCCCCGCATACTGCAGGTGTTTAAGGCCTAGGATCCTTTTAGTGAGGTATTTCTGTGGTCTTTCTAGTTGTTGCATATGTCTAGTGAGGTACATGCCAAATGGGGCATCGTACTCGATAATTGGCCTAATGAGGGAAGAGTAGAGAGAGACAATAACCTCTGTCTTCCTGGAGGCAAAACCCTTTGTAATGAGATGTGGCACAGAAGGATTTTCTGACCACGTAATTGAAGACCACTGTCTCAAAACCAGGGATATGAGTATCTTGTAGCTCATGTAGACTGCTACTAGTACTCAAACTCTTTCAGGAGTTTGGGCAAGCAGCAATAGAAGGAGTGGGAGAGATTAGGGAAATGATCAGAAAGGGGATTTGGGTTTCTGCGGTGAAGAGTTTGAGTTAAGAAGTGGGAAGGGAGTCTTAAGGAGTGGGAGAGGATATTAGGATTAGGGTTAGTGTTAGGGAGCAGGACGGTAGCTTTTAGGGTTAGGGAAGGGGCTGGAGTTTGAGTGACAGAGTGAGGACTCAGGTTAGGAACTGGGTGGGATTTTTAGAGTTAGGCTCTGGTAGGGCTATACAGTTTTACAGTGGGTCGGTGAGGGCTGAATAGTTAAGTGACACTGGGTTAGTGGGAGTTATAACACTTGCTTTTTGAGCAAGGGGCACTGAGCAAGTGTGTTGCGAGCTACTAGCACGTGAGCACTTATTGGAGATCTGCAGAATATTACAATGTATGTAGCTCCATCCTCTCTTTGGTGGGGGTAGAAACTGTTCGGTTCATGGAATGCTTGTTTTCTGGTGGAGGCTGGGGTCAGTAAGTACAGGTATAAAAGCATGTGTTGGTAAACTGCATGCCATGGCTTCAAAGAGACTTAGAACATAAATTAAAATGAAGCTATTCACAAACATGATGATACTACAACTCTCCTGCTGCACCATCACATACAACAAGCTATGAAAGGAAAAAACAGGCATAATATGGTAAGGGTACCGAGTTCCAGATTTCAGTGGGGGTAGTGCAAGTAAAGAAAAAGAAAATGCTTCTTCCTGACCCAAGATCTTTCACTAAATCAGTGAAGCCTTCTTCTGCTTCCTCCTTTTCTTCCACAGTTACTTCCTACCCCCTACTCTTAGAAGATTATGGGTCCAGAATATATTCCTCTCAATCCTCAGCACAGGCCAAATCTCTCTAGTTGATCCATACAGGCTTGTTTTTTTAGATCCCCCTGTCTGGATTCTCCCTCCTAACCTTGATATCTCTTGAGATACTGCCTCCAGAATTAGATGCAGTTCTTCAAGAGGGCCAGGAATGAAAAAGAATGACTTCACTTCTTTTCAGTCAATGTTTATGGTACTGCACAGATATTTTGGTTTTCCATGATCACTTTGCTGAAATGGTTTCCCTTAGCTGCATTTATGAAACTCAGGTCCTTGTCTTCTGTAACTAAGACCATCATCTGCCCCTTCACACGTGCATACACAAGCACACAAAGAAGAGATAATGACCAATCCTTTAAAAGGGTTCCTTTTGACCGTGTGCATATTATTGCACTTCTTACCATTGTACCTCAACCACACCCTCTTTACTTAGTCTGGCATAGAACTATAATCTTTCTTAATCTGAAATCCCATCTCGGATTCTTTTAAATTGCTACTCCTGTAAAAACAGACCCCACTTCAGTGAAATTAGCAAACAGGTCGGTCTCATTTCTAAGCCAGAAGGTGCAATCAGAAATACACTACTGGTTCCAGGATTAAGTCCCACTGCAACTCACTGGTCTTCAGCCTGCTGGAAGCTACCATCTGCTAATGATCATCCCTTACATCTAGACTCACCACACCAGCAAAATCAATAATTTAATTAAAAAATAAATAAATAAGGTATGGACACATTTATAAAATGGTCAGCTAGTTTAATTTATGGTAAAATGAATTATTTATTCAAGGAAATTATTGGGACTGCTGAAGAAAAGCAAATGTGCATATACCTAATTTGAAGAGTTGGAGTAGAGTAACTGTAAATGTCCAAATACAAAATTAAAAGTACATGCTTTCAAACTCCAGGAACATGAGTAAGCAGTTTTAATACCATCTCGATTATATTTAACAATTAACAGTTTCATAACTTACTGCTGTATTTATGAGACCATATATTTAACGCACTCTCCCACACCACATTTTCTGTCTTCTTGTGTAGTACATTTACCCAAGTTTCAAGATGCAGAATACATTTAGACTACAGAATGGCTGCCTGTGATTGCACAAATTCATAAATGTTGCTCTGCTGTCAGACTCATCTCTCCCAGCAGACTATGAACAAAGTCCTATTCTATATTGTGAAGCTCAACTATCTAGCAGTCTGGGAAGATAGACAAATCTAATCCTTAAAACCAGGAAAATGTGGACAGAGGAATTTTAACTGCCAGTCGGGAAAGAGATGTACAAAAAACAACTGTAAACAATGTTTTCTATTTCTAATACATTGATATTTTTAGAAAAGAGTATAACAACCAGAGGTCAGGGTTTAATGCTGCTGTTCTGCTTTTTGAATTTAATGAAATATTTTCAGAGTCCAGTTGGACATAATTTAATGTATGAAAGCAAGAGCTGTGACTGTGATGGATGACCTAATCCACAGCGCACTCATGATTCCTACTTCAGAGGTTTACTCTGTAAACCTTAACTTTTATTTCAATATTAATCTATCCTTTTTAAGCTACTTGTCTTGGTGAGGGCTGTCATGGCAAGCAATCTAAGTAGGGTAGGCCAGAATTTCAAGTCCCCAGTGATAGTTCCTAGCTCACTCATTCTATGGGATTCTCCAGACATTCTTAGGTAACCTCAGAGTTATAATCCCTCCAATGTGTCAAATCTGCCCTGCAACCTTTTCAAAGTTGGCTGTGCAAGGTACACCTCATTTTGGAGACATGGGCATCCTCACAAGGTGACCACACCACCTCAACTTAAACATTTTTTTTCAGTTTGTGAAACCTAAATTTACACAAGACCAAGTAATCAGTCAGAATTTATCACCACCATATTCTATTTAGAAATATATTCTTATATCTACAAGACCTTTTTATTATTATATGTTACTGGCCACTGCAAAGTTACGTCATCATGCATACAGAATGCAGTTTGAAACCTTAGCTTTGCTATATCCTACAATTTCGCATTACCTACTACATCAGGAGAAAGTTCATTTATTTTCTGCATACAAGCTCCTATGATAAAATAAACTTCTTGTAAGAAATCAACATTACCCCGCAAAGTCTTTGATATTAAGCTACCACTGAATGTATGTGCCCCACCTTGTTTACAGTTTCTCAATAAAGTACAATGCAGGAATTAATCTTTTCCAGTAATTACACCACCACATTGGCATGGATATTATTTGCAACTTAATTTTTTACTTTTTGTGAGGAATAATACTTACCCATTTTGGGAATAATGTCTTCGGTGGCCTTTTTGAAAAAGCAGACATATATAACCATGCCTCTTTCAATCTAGAAAAGGACAGATAAGTAAGATACTGATGTAATACAAACAGAAAAATTGATACAGGTTAGGGCTTTTCTCTGTTCAACACAGTATACTTCTTAAAGGGAAACGAAAAACTATAACAAAAAAAAGAATAATAACTAAAACAATCAGTACAGATTTAAATTATTTAATTCAAAAATATGAACTAAAAAGAGTAAGGTGGATGACTGGTAAAAAATCATTCTCCACATTACCCAGCATACTTTGTAGAAGAAAACACAAGTAAAGCAAAAAGTACAACATTAACTGCAATGATGTACATATTATATTCAAATGATCAAGTAATCCATTGACATGGATTAAAGAATAATCCAAAGTGACTGGTTAAAAAGCCTTCTATGTGCTATATGGCATACTTCTTAAAAGGAAATAAAATAAAACAAAAACCTAAAATATAAAAAAGAATGCAATACGAATTAAACAGCAAGGAGAAATGATTGGTAACCAACTCTCTTTCCATAATTAATCAACGATTCTCTGAAGTGACATTAAGTTATTTGCTATTCCCAGTCCCCACACAGTCTAGTCATACCAACTATGATAGGCATAGTTTTTATTCAAACTAAAGGGGTGGCGAAAGCCACATAACTATGGGCTAGGCTTATAAATGCCCTTGGGCAGATAGGTTCATAGGTTCATACTAGGCTATCTAAAATGAAGGAGACAGGTACTTTGAATATTTTTTTCATATGCGCTAATTAACTACTGATTCTATATACAAAACTGATTCTCCTCTAGATATGTTAACGACTTAAAAACAAGAAATACAATTTATTTGGGACTTGCAGTTCATCCGAATCTGGAGCGCTCTTCAAAAATATATATTTCTCTGATTTTCTCTGTGACATTTTGATTCAAAGTTCCAGGACCATGGTGTGTGTGTGTGTGTGTGTGTGTGTGTGTGTGTGTGTGTGTGTGTGTGTGTGTGTGTGTGTGTACACATACATACATATATATATATATATATATATATATATATATATATATATATATATATATAGATATAGATATATAGATATAGATATAGATATATATATCTATATCGAACTTTTAAATGTTCGAAGACGATATGGCCGAGACCATAACTTCAAACATTTAAAAGTCCGAACGGACTGAATGGAGATCCACGTACAGGGCGAAATGGGAAGATTTCCCATTTCCGCAATGTAGTGCGATCTTGGAGTTGGTATATTTAAGTAAGGGTTTATATCACATCAAAAATGTTTAAAAGTTCGAATCACTTAACATCGAACAGAAGTGATCGAACCATTAAAACACTGAAATGATGTGAATGGCAGTTTCCAATGGGGCATGAAACATTAAGGGTGTAGGCAGGGGCAGTTCCCTGCACCCCGATGGGCGCTTCGCTACTTAAATATACCAACTCCGAGATCGTGTTACAGTGTAGGAAACAGAAATCTTCTTTTTTCACACTGTAGTGCACTGAAGTGCAATCTCGGAAGTAGTATATTTAAGTGGCAGGGGTGTGGGGGGTGAAGGGGGTCTTGCCCCCCTGCGTGGAGCAATTTGTTTTTGATCTACACTTCACTTTTTTTTTTCAATTTCGAGATTTTATGGTTCGATCATTCATGTTCGATGTTACGTGATTCGAACATGTCAGACTTGGAGATTATGATACACACCCTTTAATTAAGGGGGTGCAGATGGGCATAGCCCCCCTACTACAGCAGTTTAATTTTGTTTTTTTTGTTTTTTATTTTTTTTACTTCAGTACTCGAACTATTGTAAGTTCGAACATATGGTCTCGGCAATATTTGGTTCGAACTTGTAATATGTTTGATCTACAGAAGTAGATCCATATTATACATATATTATATACATACATACATACATATATACATACACACACACACACACACACACACACACACACACATATACACACACACATACACACACACACACGATATATATATATTATATATATAAGGGGGATCCCTGACTACAGCCAGGTGACCCGTGTCCCTTTAGCAAGGGCATCTTAGGAGTTAATTAGGGAATGTGGTCTTTAACAGCCAATACCAGTTTACTCTTCCTGGAGAGAGGGATGCAGCTTGCCTGGCCACATTAGTGACATGTAACACAGGATAGGTGTTCACCAGCAAAACAGGGCATATAGGTTTGTGTTGCTAGCACTGCATGTGCACCTCTGAGATGGGGAAGGTAAGGGTGTGTGTGAGCTAATGTTTGTGTTAAGTTGAATAACTCTGCCCAAGCCAGGTGGCTATCATCAGTTATTCAGTAGCCCAGTGGAAGGGAAGGGTAAAGGCTGTGCTATTCCTTACCACTGGACTCTCGACACAGGGGAACAGATAAACCGAACAAGCTTCTCGATCATGAACCAGTGGTTAGTAGTTTTTTTTTGCCTAGCCTGGTTCCCAACCTTGCAATGAATGAGCTGACTGGGTACACGTAAGGCAACCATTGGGACAGGGTCCTGCAGAGGTTCGAGAGGGAAAAAAAATTATAAGTAGAGTTTTTTAAAATAGAAAAGCTTTTTTGAAAAGGAAGAATAAATTCCTGATGAATATTTTATCTTAAATATTTACTTAATGATAATGAATATTATGTAGAAAGTTAGACCCAGGTTTTTATGATGCATAATTTTTTAATGTATACCATGAAATAGAACAAATTAAATGTAATGTTTGTTTCCTTTAAATGTAGTACTTGACATGCAGCTAATGAGCTGGCAGACTTTGGCAAGTCTTGTGCCAGAGACTCACCTTGCACAGAATAGACAACTATGTATTTACAGACAAGGGTGGAGCAGCACTTTACAGGACAAACCACTTCTGAAAACCAGCCCAAGATACATTCCCATACTCAGTGCTGACCAGTCAACAGGCTCTGATCTGTACTGTGACAGCCACAAATGAACACATGAATATATGCTTAAAACAGTGTAGAATGCAAAATTGACATTTGCAGTGGTATTACAAACCTACAAGGAAGATGTGTTGTGCACAAAGACACACTCCTGTTCTGCAACTCCCGTCCCAGCAAGTACAGTTCATATGTTGGTGACTACCTCCTCATACAGCTTCTATTTCTAGAAAAGGAAGATCCCTCTGTTAGTACTCCTTCAATTCTCTTAACAAAACGTTAAGACTTACTGAAATATCATACTATTTCAAATGATCTTGATTCCCACATTGGAGCTCCCATTTCTAGAAAACTAAAGCCCCACTGTTATAAATGCCTTTAAAAAGACAGAAGCTGCAGGAACAGTGGTGGCCCAGCAGATTATGTCTCCAAATTTGACAGCAGGATTCCTACACTCCTCCAAACTCTAACAAAAGAGATGTGGAAAAATTCACAAGTGTCAGATCTCTACACAATGCTCCACAGACAACCGAAGACTGAAGTGTATGACAGTAGTGCACAATACTCTGTTGTCAGTTGTAACTGCTGGTACAGTCTGACTGGAATTTAATACTGAGTTTGTAAGTGCATTACTCTGTAGAAAAATATTAGCTGTATTTATTTTTGATTGTCTGTCGGTTTGCTAACCAGGGTAGAGAACTCATCCAAATGGACCATTTTCAGGTTCAGCTTGGGGACTAAGAAATAACACAGCTTATTAGTTTGATATACATCAGTGTTCTCTGCAACCTAAACCTTAGTAGCTCCTCTATCATCTGGTTCCAAAGCTACCTATCAGGATGACAGCAGGCCGTCCAATGGCACCACCACCTTTCCCCTCTTCTCCCAGTTGACTTACAGGTTCCACAAGGCTCCATCCTTGAGCCTCTGCTATTCTCTCTCTTCACCAACCAGCTCCACAACTCACGCCTCAGTGGTACAATACGCAGTTGACTCTACTTCAATATGTGCAGCCTTCCTCCCTACAAGACCTCCACACCATAACACAAGATTCCGTCCTATTTGTGGAAACACGGCTCACTAACTCCCAAACTCATTCTAAATCCCAACAAAAAACCTCCTCTTCTACCCAACAAGATCCCCTCAACTTCCCTCTCTTTCTTCTACCCAACAAGATCCCCTCAACTTCCCTGTCTTTCAATATCTTATCCAAAAATAAAACTATTATCACCCCAATAACTCAAACTAAACTGCTAGGAGTAGAAATTGACAATAACCTGAAAT